>NW_012134970.1:4754855-4803917 GCF_000956105.1 Propithecus coquereli
TGCATTGTTAAGACTTTCCATTTGTGTTTCTTTTTGTTGCCTTGGAGACTTCTAAACTCGTAGGTGGAATTTCAAGAGTGGCATGCCCATAACATCACATTTGATCTGTGGGTGTGACCGTGAGAAAATGTGTCACTGATTTACCACCCATCAGTTTCCTCTTTCTTTCTCTTTTCCTGTCTTTCTCCCTCTCTCTCCTTCCTTCTTTTCTCCCTTCCCTTCCTCCCTCCCTCCTTTTCTCTCACCCTCTCTCTCCTTTTCTCTTTCTTCAAGTGCTTCGATATAAAAAAACTGAGAGGGATATTTATTGCACTTTTATCTTTAAGTATTTGTGTTATCATAGGAAAAACATCCCATAGTTACTAAACTAATGATTTAAAGCCAAAATACATGAATATTTCTTTCTTCTGCATTTTCAATTAAAATCAAGAACTAAGATTCGAGGCAAAGAAAATGCTGTACTACTCTTCATTCAGTACTCACGTTAATAAAATTAAGTACAGTATTATACTAATAAGGAAGGAAGAATGGTGATGTAACGACAAAGTGTTTCATCATCCGGCCATACACCAATTCACAGGCCATCTTGACTATGTTACTCTCAAATATTTATTTTTTTTCCAGCAACCAAAGTTTCAATACATTCTTCCTCCAAGCCTTACAGAGGTTATCAAATTATAGCGTGGATTTTTATTCTAAAGAATGCTTTTTATTCTCTAATTCACAAATATTTATTAATTAGAAAGTTGTGTTTTTCTGAGGTACCCCACCAATCCCTGGAAGTCAGTTAGACATTTGGGAAAATGGTTCAGCTCTTACAAGTGTATTGAAACAGAATAGCAGAGTAAGCTTGATTCTCTGAAATAGTCAAGGCAAATACAAACTGAGACTAAAAATTGAGCTTTCTTTTCTCTCTGGTTCTAGAGTCAATTGTGTACTGCACTCAATTCATAATAAGGAAATAAATAGTATTTTGCCCTTTTAGTATGGGAGGTAAACATGAGTTTGATTTGTATAAATACAATTTAAAATATGTATTCTACTTTAAAAAAATAAGAATTATTAAAATACTCACGTAACAAAACCAAAAGATAAAGTAGATATAATGAATAAATGTTTACTCTTTTGGGAAAATATGCCTCAAAGGGCTCAATTATGTAGGAAACATCTATGCCATAGGTTTTAAATAATTTAAGTTTCCAAACATTCATTTTTGTGTATATTTAAATATCATAAGATATGTACTGAATAAAGTAAAATTAGGTTTTAATTATTGAAATTCACCTTTTTTTCCAATCATTTACTTTCTACTTAGCTCCCAAAATTCTATTTTAGGTATTAGATGGTTTAGCTAGTTCATAACAGCTGAAAACCTTCAGTCTTAAATGTCACAGTTTGACCCAAATGTGATTGGTTCCTGGTCTCTTTGGTTTGTGTCCTGCTGCTTCCCAAATGGCAAATGTGGGCACTTTGCATAGAAAGCATTGATTAGGATACATTCTGGACACTCATAAAAAAGTATCATTTTTATAGGTGAATATGCTTTGCAGGCCCCTCTATCCTAGGTGAGATTATTTTTATAGTTACATATTGAATGATCATAATCACTTTCCTCTATGCCCCGTTCATATTCTCTTGGCACAAAGTTTGCCTTCTAAAGCAAAAAATTCTGATTAAAGATCTTCATAGCCTTTCCATAATCACTAAGGCAAAGAGAAACTCATACCTTCACAGGTTTGCAAAACCACAGTCTATTAGAGTCTCTTAGAATCAATTCTATATACATCTATACTAGGTTAAATATGGCAAATAAGTTTCATTTTTTGTGCCATCACTAGTAGATCAATGGTCGGCCCTTGAAGAAAGCAGTGAGGTTGTTGATTAGCAATGTCTGTAATGTGTATAGGAAGCAAAAGAGGGATAGATGATGTATCTCTCCCTCCCTCTATTTTTCATCCCTGAGTTAATGCTAATCCTTCTCTCCTGTACCTATTCCCACCAATCTCCCATAAAAGAGATACACCAGACTGAATGCAGATTTTCTTCCTGATTTTACATCCTCACAGACCTACAGGTTGATAAAGCCTGCATTACCATGGAGCCTAAAGAAGCCTCATGATGTGAGTACTGTTACCTGTTCATGTTGAAGCCATGAATAAGCATGTGCGAGCTGTTTAGTGATGAAAGAGAGCACAGGTTTGCACTATTAGAGGTGATCCTGGCAGCGACATCTGTTGACAGAGCTGGGAAACCAGATAGTCCCAGTAAGTTCTAACAGTACAAGGAAAGGAGAACTTCAGGAAGTTAATTTGCCCAAAATCACACAGCTAAAGATGGCTAAAGCCTGATCTCCCACTCATTGAGCTAGACCATCCCCCAGTTACTGAGTAGTTAGGCAACCACTCTCTTGTCTTTCTCCTCCCACTGACATACTGAAGGGCTCAGTTCACTCCTCTGTAAAATGGGGCAATAATGCTACCCCTGCCCCTATAGGTTTACCATAGGCTTAACAAAGCAAATATTAAGAACTTATTACCATCCCTGGCATGTAGCTTGCACTTATTGTGTGTTTTTTCATGTTATTGACACAACTCTCCACTTTATCACTATGCACAGGCTCAACCTAAGCAGGAAAGTTGATTTCTACAATGTCTGTGAACAGAATACTTTACAAGGAAGTATTCAATCATTTAAACATCATAGAAATCATCATCAATTCCCTCGGCAGTTGCAGAAGTGGTAAATTACCTCCATGTAAAACAGAAAATTAAAATAAGTGGCTATAAGATCAAATCAGGAACACTGTGAAGAATTTTTCTGCTTCTGGCACCTGCTTCCTGGGGGCACAAAGATGGGCACTCAGAGGCTAGACCGAATATACCATTATCAGAGAAGTTTGACTTTTATTACTTTGCTGAAATATGGCTGTTTTTGTCCCTTTGTTGTTTAAGGATGGGGTGAGGTGTTTAGGAGTGAGACAGTCTAATTCAGTAGTCAGTGACATATTCTCTGCCATTACTTACCTTTTCTCTATCTCAGTATCCTCATTTGCGAGACAGAGAAAATAATTCACTAAAAGCACTTTGCACATTGCCTAGAATGTAACAAGTGCTTAATAAATGTTAGTTATTGAGACTGTTGATAAAGAGTGAGAAATGAAGGAAAGAATGGAAAGAGACAGGGAGAGAGAAGTAGAAGGAAAGGAGTGAAGCTCTGCTTGGCATAGCTCTGAAAATCATTCTGGACAGGTGTCTAGAATGTTATTTGTCTAGATTTCTAGGTTTGCTGATTCAGGGCTCAATACCTGACTGCTATTCCAAGGAAGAGTGGTGGGATCACCATGGTTACAGAGCAGTTTTTAAGGAAGAGGTTGCATAAAAGGGGAATTCCCATAGTGATCCTTAATATGAATTCTAGGAAATCTTTTATCATTATTATGCATGGAAGGGAAAATGAGATGTCAGTGTCTGCTTCAAGCTTAAAATGGCACTACAGTTAACACAGTAGCTCAAGTATAAAAGGGTTGATAGAAGAGGGACATGCTTGTAGCCCTGGCTTGGGTGGGGCAAACACATTGCATGTAACCAAAATGTTTGAACCTCCATAATATCCTGAATAAAAAAAAAAGACATACAGTCAAATGAAAAAAAAAGGGGGGGGTGTTGATCCTACCTCTGTAAAGGAAATGATTCCCCCAATCCTCTAAAAACAAAGAAGCATCAACCCCCAACCTTCACACAGCAATCTAGGGATTATCTGGACAGAACTGAATGCTTTATGATAAATATAGCTTTCAAGAAACTACAGAAATCTCAGATGTCCTTCCCTAAAAGTGAATATGTTTGTGCAAATCTGTAAACAGCAGACCTGATCCTCTAACCCTCTTGTACAAATCTCATCTCAGAAAAACAGGAAAGAAGTCAAATGCAAAAACACATTTTGCCCAATTCCTAAGAGAGTAACCGAACCCGTATAAAATGCCAAGGGAAAAGCTTTAAAATATAGAAATTACTAAATTTTTAAAAGATGGATTGTTAAATCTTTCCTCCCTTAGGACCTAGCCTTTGGCAAAAGATTTGATTTGGCATTAAAAGCTGAATGGTCTGTCACCCTTGGACATTCTTCGACAATCAAGGGCACTTCATGAAATGGGTGTTTCTAGTGCCACACCTTGAAGTACAAGCGACATGCAGCAGGTTAGAACCGAAAGGAGTCTATAAAACAGGATCTCTAAAATTATGTGAGCCCAGGTAAAACCCCACCGCTAGAGGAAAATATATTTTATTTCAATTCTCGTGGAAGTATTTTTTTTAAATGTTCAATTTGGGAAACAAAATTAAAAATGAGATACAAGCCAGGAAAAGAAAAATAAAACTAAATAATACTTTTTCTTTTTATAGTTTGTCTGGTTATGTTAAAAAGTTATTTGATCCATAGGTAAAATACTTATGTAAGAACTGCTATCAAAGTTTAAGTTGAACAGAGTTCAATTAGTTTCAGAGTGAATCACATTTTAGACAATGTACCACCAGCACATCTTTCCAAATCCCTGCAGCAGTGGTGGAATAGATGGGAAATGAAGACATCATTAAGACAGCATTACAACGCTGAGTGCGTACTGCTCTTTCGGCTGCTAAAATTTCACAAACTTTTTGGTTCTTACCAATTGACGCTTTTACACTAATTCAAGACTCAGAGAAAAAAATCCATATTTGATTTCTCATCCCTCAAATTAGATATCTTCAAAAGATAAACAAAAGAATCTTCTGTTAAACAAAAGAATCTTTCTGCAGATCTGCTTTATGACTCTTTTAATATATAATCAATAATTTTATAGGACAACATATACTCAAAACAGTTTGGCATAAGAAAGTATAAAATTAACAAAATGGCTGTTTATGTGAAGAATCAAATCTCATTTCTTGTTATTAATAGATCAAACACTATAGCTATTTTTTTTTAAAAAAAGTAAGTTTTCCTATAAAACAAACGGCACATCTAATTCATTTATTTTAAAGGGGCTGACCTTCCTTAAAAAATTTCATACCTTCGAATCTTCTTAAACTACAGCAGAGTTTTAACTCATACCTTACATTTCCTTTGTGATCTATAACCATTAACCTGAAAGGCGAGGAGCAGATCAGGCCCAAAACTAATTCTTGGCTTGAATTTCAACAGATGTTGAAGTTGGTATTATTGTCAGAAAACAATTCTTACTTCATCCTCTCCACCCCCCGACCTCCCAATTAAACTTCTGTTGCAGGGGTTTGCTAAGAATCATAGTTAAATGACAGATTCTCCAAGTCATGGGTTCCCTTTTTCAAACTTTGATGTTTTTCCATATTTCAATACTCCTCATATTTATTCAGTTGCTAGTTTCCTCAAGATCCACTTTCTAGATTTGCAGAAACCTTCTGTGCTCTGGTTCTTGGCCTGTAGGATCTCAGCCTGTCTTCTCTGAAGCATTAGACAGAGTAAATATGAAGCTCTGAGCCAGAATGTGCTTAAGGCTTCCTGTATTTCGGGTGGAAGACAACCTGTTCTTATTAACTAGACCGGAATTTTGAAGAGGAACAAACAATAGCCTCATTAGAATGTACCACTTCTTCAGAATGGCCATTCCTGATCTCAAATCTAAAGGAAGCTTGTCATGTTTTTTCTTTCATAGCATTGATCACAGTGTGTAAATGGATATTTGTATGTGCTTATCTATACATTTAACGTGTATTTCCCTTTCTGGACAGTAAGGTTTCCCCTGTTATGCAGTAAGCAGCATGAGGTCAGGAATTGTTCATTTTGTTCAAAGAGTGTACTCAGAGGTTAGCACAGAATCGATGCTCCATAAGCACTTGTTGAATGGGTGAATGAACAGAGGATGAAAGAAATGGCTACGGTTAGCCAGTTAAACACAATGAGTACACAGGCAAATGCTCGCTCCCCTCTGGAGAATGAACACATCATGTCTCTGTGTTCTGGGTCGACTGGAGAGAGCTATGTCTGAGAATGCATGACGGAAGTGTTTATTGGTGGGATGGGAGCAATGACTTTGTGCACATGCCTCTTTAGATTGGATGTGTATCTATATGTATGGAGGTATTGGAAGCAGAGATTTTTGTGAGACCAGATGCAAAATGGAACATACATGGATCACAAAGATCAAGGAGTTAATACCTTGAACACTCGTGCTACCCTGGATGTGACAAGCATTGTGCTAGAGCACTAGAAGTTTTTGCAGGACAAGGTCCCAGTTGTGCCCATAATGAAGCAATGCCAGGGCAATAACCTTCCCAGCTATTATATCTGACAGGACAAGCTGAGTCCTTCTGTCTGTCGAAGAACAGCTTCTTTCCTAGACACATCTTTGCTCACAAAGACACTTGTTCTTTTCCCTTCCACTTTTGACTGGAACATTCTTCCTCTCAGTTTCTACTCCCACCACACCCCAAGGCCATGACATTCACTCCTTGTTTCCAGGCAAATTTGCGTTCATCAAATAAATTTGCCTCAGTTTTTCTTACAGAAATCTCAAAATCAAAACTTATTCTGGAAGAAAGCCAGGTGAATTCTGTGTCTGGGGCAAAATTCACTAATTTTCCTCTGTAATAGCTATACTTTAATTACATATTCAATACCAAACGTACCCCTGAGCAATTGTCTTAGTGAATTTAAGCAGTGTAAGTAGGCAATAGAAATCATTTCATTGAAAGTAATTCTTTCCTCTGATCAAAAGAAAAGGAAGGGATTGTCTAAATTATCTGAAATAATTACCTTAATTGTGATCATATACACAATCAGTTTTTGGATATTCAGGCTTAGGCCCAGGCAAAAATAAGTTCTATCAAAATCAACTTATTGGCCGGGTGGGGTGGCTCACGCCTGTAATCCTAGCACTCTGGGAGGCCAAGGCGGGCTGATTGTTTGAGCTCAGGAGTTCGAGACCAGCCTGAGCAAGAGCAAGACCCCGTCTCTACTAAAAATAGAAAGAAATTAATCAGACAACTAAAAATATATAGAAAAAAATTAGCCGGGCATGGTGGTGCATGCCTGTAATCCCAGCGACTCGGGAGGCTGAGGCAGTAGGATCGCTTGAGCCCAGGAGTTTGAGGTTGCTGTGAGCTAGGCTAACGCCACGGCACTCACTCTAGCCAGGGCAACAGAGTGAGACTCTGTCTCAAAAAAAAAAAAAAAATCAACTTATTACAACACCCCTCTAAACCCAACAGCTAATCATATAATCATTAGAAGCGAATTTTAGGAACATAACTGTATGTAATCATAATAACTATAATAATAATAGACTCATATTTATTACATTTTTAATATATACTAGACGTTTTATTTGTATGATTATATTACTTACCCTTTAAAAGAACCTACTTAGTTAAAACTCCTTTTTACCAAGCCTTAGGCAACTTACCGACTATGGCCTTGAATCCAGATTGTCTTTATCCCAAAGTCAATAATGCTGAGGGGGAAAAAAAAAGAAGAGTGAGAGTTACGTGGTTGAAGGTCCAGTTGGAGCTAAGAAATATAGAGGTCAGGGGTACAGGTTTGGGGATCCGAGAGACCTAGATTAAAAGCCTTGCTCTGCCATTTATCAGCACTGTCATCTTAGATAATTTGCTCGACCTCTCTGTACTCGGTAGGGTTATTATTTGAAAGCAACCGAAACTGAGTATGGTCAATTTAAGCAGCAAAGCAATTTATTGGAAAGACAACCAGTCAGGCAAAGAGAAAACAGGAAGGCTGGCAGCAAGAAATTCAACCAAGGTCACACCATCCTATCTGAGTAGTTAGGAGGCCTCAACCAATAGCCATGCTGCTGCGGGCCCCTCAGCATGACCAGCCCCAGACTCAGTGCCACTGTGAATGACTCCTGGAATTGTTCTTGTGTCCTTGTGCCATTCCCTCAAAATGAGATTTCTGGAGAATGGTATCCGTTTGGCCAAACAAAGGTTACATGCTCAAACCCTGGCAGGGGATGAATACAAGAGATTCTCTCCAAAGAGAGAATCCAACCCATTTAGCTTCCATCATGGCAGGCTGGGTCTTGCTTCCAAACAATATTGCACAGTGGAGCAATCCCACAAATAGGAAAGGGGTTCAGATGCTGAGCAGCCTTTTAAAAATGACAATGTGCCTCAGGTTCCTTAACCAAACTTTGGTTTGCTCATCTATAAAATGGGCATCTGACTGCCTAGTACCTTCCTTATAGGTTTGTTATGAAAATTAGACAGCTGATGCATTATAGCATTTAGTTCAGTGCCTCACACAGACTAAACAATGGATAAATTTCAGCTATTCTTACTAATTCTTGTCACTCTAAGCACATCACATAGTGTGTCTGTGCTCGCATTCTCAATCATTAAAGAGAGATGATGCCAACCATACTATATTAGCCAGCAGACACTAACTGCTGAAACAGGAGCCCCTCAAATCTCAGTGAGTTATTTCTCATTCACTTCATTGTCCAATGAGGGGTGCTGAGATTGCGACGAGTTCCCCATTCCATGCAGGCATTCAGGGACTCAGTCGCCTTCTATCTAGTGACTCTGCCATATACCAGGGACTTGCATTTTGTTGGCAGAACAGGAAAGATAGAGAACACTGAGGATCAGGGTTTTATAGGGACCAGGTCTGTAAGTGGCATATATCTATTCTACCTCTATTCCAGTGGCCACAATTCACTCACATGGGCTGCACCTAACCACAAGAAGTCAGTCTGGGAAATAACATCCAGCTATGTGTTCTAAAGCAAATGGAAACAGGATTTGGTGGAACACGGCAGTGTCTTAACACCTACCTGATCTCCTCAGGGGGTTGCTAATAAGATCACATGTGAATACAAATGTGAAAGTGCTAGAGAAAGTGATAAACTAAGGAAAGCTACAGATGATGTTGGTGTTGATGATTAAACCAGGTAGTGTTTTAGCACTCCTCTGAAGTGCTAAAACACATAGCAATTCAAGTATGAGAAGAAACTGAAATATAATCAGAAGGTCCTCTGTCCTATAGAATAGAGTCCTAAACCAGTAAGGCTTTATCTCTCCACTTGTGTCTTCAAAAATGGGCCACATCGGTAAACAATTTCCTTTTTTTGTCCATTGATCCAATCCACAATTGGGGAGGGGATGGCAGAACTATTTTGGGGGAAAAGGAGGGGAAAAATAAAAGAGCAGAAAGCCACTGCTTTCAGGAGTGTAACTGTTGGAGCAGGAGGTAGCCTGAAGTCATCACTTGGTGGTGACCAGCATTCACAGAAGTCATTTGTCGCCACATGAAGATGTCAGGGAGTTAATCACAGCACTGACGTGTAACAACTCCAGGCACTAGACTCAGCATGAAATTAATGCTTAGAAAATGAAAATAATTAGGAGACCACACATGTACCACTGAAATGTACCACTAAAAAGGGAGGGCCGTCATTGGGGCCACAACCACAATCGTGGGCCTCTTTGCATGCTCAGGGTCGAGTTAATGCCACGTTTGTAATCCACTGAACCAACTGGACTAGCATGTGGAGGGCAAATGTGTCCAAGGGCACTGCGTTATTTGTACCAGATAGATGCCTTTCACACCGTTTTGAGTCTCCGCATGGCCTGTCATGAAAGACAAAAGCAAACACAATTTGCACAGGCTTTGCTACATGAATGTTAGTGCTTCAGGAATGCTCTAAGATCTGCCAGCACAGTAAGAGGTAGGCCAGATCTGATTCACCCCGCTGCCTTCCTCCCAGGAATCATCCCCTTTACTGCTCCCCATTCCTGATAATTGAACCCAGGTTCTGTCTGTCCCGTATTTCCCTTGATCCAAGGAAAATTCAACCTAGTCAAAGTGAAAGTGGTTAGTAGCCCCCAAGCAACTTTTGCTTTTAAATGGGTTCCCACCTTAAAGTGTTTACTCAAAAGAGTAGTCAAATAATTAGCTAGAACAGAGCAATCAAATTGATCAGTCGAGTAGTTCTTAGACTAGTTCAAACCTTCAGAAAGGATTTATGACAGTTTTAAAGAAATAAACCCAGGTCCTCCAGTGCAGAAAAGTAGGGATTGTGGCAGAAACTGCAAGGGAGAATAGAAAACAATGTTTAGAATAAAAATCTCTTCATTGAAATATATAAACAACGAAAAGAATTGCCCAGATAATTATGGTAATTCTTCCTTTCCTTTTGTAATGCAGATTCCTGGCAGAGTATGAGGGAAATTAAACCCCACTGTCCCAGTTTTTCAAACTAAGAGAATAAAATAATTACGTTTCCTAAACTTTCAACTTCTACTTCTGAAGGCTAAATTTAGGTTTTAAGTATCATGCAACGAAAGAGAGTACAGATAAACCTCATTACATTTTTTTCAGTCTTGAATATTGGATTCTTATTTATTTTCCAGCTTCCTAAAGCTACTGTGGAAAGAAAATTTAAAGAACTAGTAAGAAAAACAGCTCAACTGATACCCAGTTTATCAATGATATGTTAATACCTGTAATAGCTACTAATTACCTTAGCAGTGTGCCTGTTTTCATATTTAATATGCTCTTCATTATGATAAATTAACAAGTACCAATATAATTGTTTTCCATTTTGTAGCTTCAAAAGGAAAGAAAACGGAAAAATATTTTTATTAACAGAAAGTGAGTATGAGGAACTTCCCACTTCCTCTTCATATATTTACCGACCAACTGACAAGAGTGATAGTAAATCAATGTGTTTAGTGAGGAGTGGGGCGAAGTGTGCAGTGTTGATTTGTTTTCTGTGCTGACATAATCCTGGAAGTTACTGCCCAAAGGAAGCAGAGACAACAGAAGTGGTTAGAGGGGTGACTAAGAAAAGACTGTGAGAAAATGACCAATCACCACTGATTCTTTTTATACTGGCTAACAAGTATGTGTTTTTCCTTCTGATATTTATGAGTAAACAGTGTAGATAACAGAATGATGCTATATTAATATATCCATATGGTGCCTTATGCAAGTAAATGTGATTCTAGATATTTTGTGACCTGTAATTAGTTGAAATCTGCAACTTTTTTAAGAGAAACTTTTGTTTCTCTTATTACTCATTTGTTACTGAGAGGTTCCTAAAGAACCAGTTAGGAGGTTTGTTCATTCATGAAATAACATTTAAAAAATGAGTACCTCATTATACTATAAATGAATCAAGTTATTTACTTACCCTGTTAGGAAAAGTAATATGTTAAAATGCAGGTGTACTGAAGATAGAAAGAGGTTTTTCCAGGAATTTAAATTGTGCAAAGGCCCACACAATTTGACTTAAAAAAAAGAAAGAAAGAAAGAAATAGGCCCAGGGTGCCATAGCCCACGCCTGTAATCCTAGCACTCTGGGAGGCCAAGGTGGGAGGATCGCTGAAGCTCAGGAGTTCGAAATCAGCCTGAGCAAGAGGGAAACCCTGTCTCTACTAAAAATAGAAAGAAATTGGCCAAACAACTAAAAATAGAAAAAATTAGGCGGGCATGGTGGCGCGTGCCTGTAGTCCCAGCTACCAGGGAGGCTGAGGCAGAAGGATTGCTTGAGCCCAGGAGTTTGAGGTTGCTGTCAGCTAGGCTGACGCCACGGCACTCTAGCCCAGGCAAGAGAGTGAGATTCTGTCTCAAAATAAAAAATTAAAAAAATGAAGCCATTTTAATGACACCATAAAGTCTTACAACTTTTTTTTTTTTTCAGTTTTTAGTTCCGATTTTAGGAAACAGAGTAGAAACAAGTGAATAACGAATACACAGAAAAACTGTTACCCACCAGACAAGAAGCCAGACTGTTAAGTCAAAGCAAAGGGAAGAGCAAACAGGCTTTCCCAAGAATTAACCATGAGGTGCTGTCTAGGGAATCCCTTTTACTCTCTTCTCACCCTCCATTAACCTTTCAGAGGATTCGTGGTGAAGGTGTCTAACACGAATACAACAGGGCCCAAGGCACGAAGTCCAGTCTACCCCGTTCTTTCACCGCGGAGAAGTTCCCGGGAGGGAGAGAAAGGTCTCAGCATTTGGACGGAGAGACCTCCCGTCCTCACCAACTCTCCCTTGTACCGACCGGCCCGCTCTAGCCAAAGCCGCAAGGCTCCGCCACCTGCGCGGAGAGAGGCTGCAGTCTGTCTCTTCTCTCTCTCTCTCTTTTTTTTTTTTTTTTTTTTTTTTTGTCTGCAGTGCCCTACCAAGCACAGCTCGCAGCCCGGGCACTGCCAACTAACTCCTTTTATGGTGAGAGGATGGATTCTTCGTTGTTTCCCCGCCCAAGGCTGGTATCCTCCCACCATGTCCGGGCGCGCACGCAGGTCTGCCCCAGGGGCGCACGCGCTCGCGCACACGCCCACCCTCCCTTGCAGGCCGCTCGGACATACAGTCTAAAGCAGCTGCCTTCCTTTCCCAGGCCCCTGATGCTGAAGCCCGCGGGCAGAAGGTGCGAGAAACAGCCCACTCAGGTTGGCAGGCAGTGAGGGAAAACAGTCGCTGGTTTCAGTGTTGGCCCCACTGGATGCCGAGTTCAGGAGCGGCTAAGAGGGTGCCCAGGAAAGCACCGCGGGTCCCCCGGTCTCCGCTAGCGGCTGCTCCGCACCTCCGAGGGCGGGAAAGCCAAGGGCGCCGCCCCCGCCGCAGTTCTCGGGCGCGCGGAGGGAGGACACGCTCCGCCCCCCCCCAGCCCGGCCAATGGGCGCCCGGGCCGCGAGCTGTACGACTCCGCCTCCGCCAGGGAAACTTGAAGGAGGAGAAAAGTTTGTACAGAGGGTGGCAGGGCGGGAGGGAAGCTCGAAACCCGGCAGCCGGAGAAGAAGATGAACAAACCCAAGTCAGAACCGCAGGCCCAGTGGACCCCGAACCGCCCCCAGGGCGCCAGGAACAGCCTCCGCGGCAGCCACCAACTCCGGTAGCCGCCCGCGCTGTCCGCAGCTGGGGAGGAGGGCGACGGGAGCCGGGACCCAGGCTCCGTGCCACCTGCGCGCGCGGCCGCACACCTGGACGCTGTCCTCCCGCGGACGAGACCTGCGGGCTCGTTAAAGCTGGGACTCGCCTTTGAAGGAAGGAAAGAAAATCAAACAAGGAAATCCAAGACCTGTCTTCACTGACCGATCCCGCTGCCTCTGTTTTCCAAATTTTTGAAAGGTGGCCACTCGGACCTCAGTTCTGAAAGATTGGCAGTCACTGAGACCGGACTCGGAGAAGCCAAAGAATTGGCAAGTTCCAGGCTGAGCGGGACAAGGGTGAAGGCAAGTCAGGGGCGGGTCCAGGACACCTGAGGCCTGACCCTGGGGGCTCACGGAGCTGCCACCGCTGTGGCCGCTGCAGGTAAGATGGGGTTGGGGTCATCGGGTAGAGAGCGGGGAGGTCAGGCACTCCTAGGGGAGCCAAGGAAGGGAGAGTGCACATTCCAAATTGTCTTCCATAACTTGTTTTCAGTGAGAATTTTATTGACTCAGAATCTGTCGGGAATAACACTTTTGAGCTACTTTTCCCTTGAGATGGGTCTTGTTCATCTTGGCAGTGGAGTGAATTGAGTGGGGCGGGGTAGGGAACGGCAGTATCAGCTTTTAAATATTAATGTCAGCAGAGTGGCGCTGCTGGCAGGACGTGTCGGGAACCTAGAGATTGCGGTAGCGTAGCTGGTAGAAGGCTACAGTCCAGAAACCAGAGTCAAGTTGCTCCCCTTGTCTCATCAGCATATCGTTTCTTGGGTGTGGGACTAACACCTCGCAAGTGGTAATTTCCGCTCACGGCACCTTTGTCTCTCTTCTACCACCCCCAGACCCAGCCTCTCACACCAAGGCTGCGCACCCCCAGCCACTACCATGTCTACTCCCGAGGTCAATGCGTCCGCCTCCTTAATTCCCAACCGGCTGAACAGCCCGGTGACCATCCCGGCAGTGATGTTCATCTTCGGGGTGGTGGGCAACCTGGTGGCCATCGTGGTACTGTGCAAGTCGCGCAAGGAGCAGAAGGAGACAACCTTCTACACACTGGTATGCGGGCTGGCGGTCACCGACCTGTTGGGCACGTTGCTGGTGAGCCCGGTGACCATCGCTACGTACATGAAGGGCCAGTGGCCCGGGGGCCAGGCGCTGTGCGAGTACAGCACCTTCATCCTGCTCTTCTTCGGCCTGTCCGGCCTCAGCATCATCTGTGCGATGAGTATCGAGCGCTACCTGGCCATCAACCACGCCTACTTCTACAGCCACTACGTGGACAAGCGGTTGGCCGGCCTCACGCTCTTTGCCGTCTATGCGTCCAATGTGCTCTTCTGTGCGCTGCCGAACATGGGCCTCGGTAGCTCCCGGCTGCAATACCCGGACACCTGGTGCTTCATCGACTGGACCACCAACGTGACGGCGCATGCCGCCTTCTCCTACATGTATGCGGGCTTCAGCTCCTTCCTCATTCTCGCCACGGTGCTCTGCAACGTGCTCGTGTGCGGCGCGCTGCTCCGCATGCACCGGCAATTCATGCGCCGCACCTCGCTGGGCACGGAGCAGCACCACTCGGCCGCCGCCGCGGTGGCCTCGGTCGCCTGCCGGGGCAACCCCGCCTCCTCCCCTGTCCTGCCGCGCCTCAGCGACTTTCGCCGCCGCCGGAGCTTCCGCCGCATCGCGGGCGCCGAGATCCAGATGGTCATCTTACTCATCGCCACGTCCCTTGTGGTGCTCATCTGCTCCATCCCGCTCGTGGTGAGTGACCCGGCCGGGGGCCCCACTCGCACTTCTCGCGCATCCACCTGACCTCTCCACCTCCCGCTTCCCGCTTTCCCTCCGATTCTTTGGCAGTGAACCTGTGTTCTCCAGGTCGGGGCTGGGATTCCCACGCGTGGCTTCTCAGAGCGGGCCGGCCCCTAATGAGATTTAGCAGGTGCTTTCCCCCGACTGCCCCAGGTTTCTTTCCCCGAAAGCCTGGGTTCCTTTCTCTCGCGGGACAGCCCTTACCTCTTGCTGCCTGACACTGGCCTTGAGCCTTCCAGGAACACCCCGCCCCTGTCTGCGTTAGATGTGGAGGGAACCTGCAGTAGTATGACTTAGCCCGTCCTCCATACTGAGAACTGTGAACTGCAGAGCCTGGAACGTCAGGGGTGGTGATCTTGGTATTGTAAACCATTCCTTAGGGGAGTGAGAGTTTTGGTGTTTTGATTTATGCAGAGTTTTGGGAGTTCCCCCCTTAGATTATGTAGAATTTTAGAGCTAGAAGAAATATCAGATGCTTTTTAGTCTATTCTAACGCCCTCACTACACGGAGGGAGAGAATGGCTTGCTTAAAATAATCCAGCAGAAACGACTCTGTCAGGCTAGGTTTCCTGCTCTTTACCATTGCGTGCCCTGGGAGAATGTCTTAATGCGTGCAACTTACAATTCCTGCACAGGGCATGGGGCAGACTCAGGTTCCTTCATTCTGTCTAGAGGCCAGAAAAGCAAGATTTTTTTTTGGAGGGGGGTGCGGCTAATTATGGACTGATGTACATGGGGTATTGAATTTGAATTCTGAACAACCATGAGAGGTACAGTGCTGTGACAGAGAAACCGAAGTTTAGAGATAGTTGTCTCGTTAATGTCCAGCCAAAGCCCTACAGCTTGTGATGGACCTCAGGCCATCTGACACCAAACCTTACTCATGTAACATTACATCATGTCTCCCTCCTAGAATGCTTCTATTCTGGCCTTTGTACAATGTGGGTTTGAGTTTTGGTACACTTCATTTTGAAGACAGCATCTTTAAAATTGCCTTTGGATTAACTTTTAAAATATTATTAACAGAAGGGCTCAAACTACCTAGTTCTCTACTTTGCCTGTGGTTAACATGGAATGCACCAGAAGCAGATAGGCAAAAGAACGCACTTTATCTAGAGTTTCTCTTGAAAGCAACTAGTTCTGAGGTCTTTCATCTCTCACAACACTGCATTCCTATAAATTCTAAACTACCAACTCAAAAAGAGATGACTCCTCTTTCGTATGCTTATTGGGAGCAAGAGAAAATAAATGTAATGGGCTATTATTCCTTCCTTCCCCTTGTTAATACTGTCCAGGGATAGCTGATGTAAAAATATTATATCTCTGATGAAAGTGACTGTAAATGGAAGGAACTCAGTAGTGGCTGAGAGCCATCATACAGTAGCTTCTTGCCAATCTTTATAAACAGAAGAAAATATAATTGGCTAGAACAACCTTTAAGCCATTCCAGGACCCAGTATAACTTTCAGAGTTAAGTCACACTTGAGCCACATAAATATATTTTACTGTCTGTGATGGTAACTCAGAATAAAGTGAGATTTTGGAAGAAACAACGCTGCTTCTGCTGGGGCCCCAGTTCCCTGGTCTCTGCCTTATGTTTTACAGAACAGTAAATGACAAAGTGAATGGTTATTATTTACAGAACATCCACTTTAAGGAACAGAGGAATTAGAGCTAGAAGGCTAGCAACATGCACATACTTTATAAACATGTTTTGGTTGGTGGTGAGATGTGAACTATGGATTCCTGCACTGCCACAGATGAAGTGTTTTCCTCCAGCATCTAGAGAGGGATACAAGGCTTAATTCATCTCCTGGGCTAAAGTGATAGACCTGGCCCTAGGGTTCAGGGCCATTTATCACAAAGCCTTTGAAATTATTCAAGGACCTAGAGGCAAGGAATTATAGGAGCAATATTTATGGTTTGCAAATTAACCACATTTTAACTAACAAGATATACTTTCCACTCTGTATAAAGTCAGTAATGTGTAGTAGATATTAAGTAATCTCAGACCGAAAATAGAAACTAGCTCAGTTAAGCAGTAATCACATTAATCAAACACTTACATACCTTTGTGAGAAATAAGGAATCATACAAGTAGCAGTGGCTTCAGTTTTTAGTCTTTAGTTTTGGCTACTAAAGTCTAATTTCAGAATCAGTTTAATTGTAAATTAGTGATAAGTATCGGAGTCATTATATTACCCACCCACCCACAATTCGGCAGTTACTGAAAGAATCAAAAGGGAAACTTTATTCACAAGTATAGTCTTTCTTGGCTTACTTTAACAATTTTCTTTATTCGTGTTTCTCATATTGATATTGTAATTTAAGATTAAATCTTCTGAGCTCTCTGACTTTTAAAAGCAGTTGGTCCTATCTTCGGATCCAAAGAAACTAATGAAGCATCTAATTTTAACTTTATCAAATCAAGTTGGTTTGTAATCCCATTTGAGGAAAATCAAACCCTTGAAATCATTTAAAATGCTTTGGAAAGGCTCATAGAGCAAATATAGTTTGCTTGGAATTTCTGAAAGCTTGACACAATGTATAAGGAAAACAAGCAGCAAGTGAAAAAGAGCCAAGTTTTTGTCTTTTGGACACCAGGGAAGAAAAAGCTACAGTGGCTCTTAGAGAGTGGTTGATACTGAGTTTGGTATAAAAGGTAAAATTTAACTTGTTATGCAAAATATATATGTCTCAGAAATACAGCTAAGCTTGGAATGGAGATTGGACAAAGCTTGGGAAATTAGTTGTGTATATAAGGAACTGTGCTTAACCTGCAAAATTTTTTGAAGTGGGTCATAATCAATGAACAGAGAAGGTTTGAGTACAGTCTACAGGAACATCACACAACAAGATTTAGTGGGTAGGTGATTGTTTTCATTTTGTCCATTCTTCTATTTATAACCAGTCTTAGATTTTTTTTTTTTAAACACAGGAAAAGCTGAAGAAATGAAAGAATCTATACTTAAGATAAATAGAAGGGATTGCATGCTTTAGAAATATTCAAGCAAGATAGCCTCCTAAGGTCCTGGGGTTAAATGCTGCAGCTAGATCAATTTCTGGTGCCTAATTTTGCTGTTACTAATAGATGTTAAGATAATGATTACAATCAAATCTTTTGTCTCAGGCCTAAATACTTACACTATAGGATTTAGAAAGGCATTTTCCCCCATGCATAGGCCAGCCGAGGCTGTATTTATGCTTGTTTTTTCAATTTTCTTTCTTTCTTTTTACTCTGAAGTAAGAAGTAGTCATCTTTGTTAGGGGTAGAATGGCCAATCAATTAATTCTGCCTTGGTTGGGTAAAACTTAGGTCCTTAGGAAAATAGCTTCCTGTGAGTGTTTCTTTGGTTGCTCACTATAAACTAGTTATCTCTCTAAATCCTTTACCAGCATTTGATGAGCAGAAGTTTATAAGGACAGATGAAAACTGTGTAAATAGATGTAATTTTGTTGATTGTGGGCAAACTGGAAGTGGAGTCATAAAACAACTGATGGGTTGTCGGATGAGTAAAAATCACATCTATAGGTACAAGAGTAATGCCATAAATTTGGGTATAATTACAGCACAATCTAAAGGATTTGATTATTTTTTTTTCAAATAAATTTGGCTAAGTTAGAAAAAATAGCAATTCCTAGAAGCAATTTTTTAGTCATAACGTGAAATTGTAGACCCAGTAGTAGTACCTTGAAGACTGTTGAGTAACACATAAAAATAAGGTATTTCCACATCCGGCATCTTAATTGAATCTTGAAAAAACTGTAGGAAGACAGTAGGGCAGACCATTATTTTTGCCATGTCTACATCTCGGTTTCCCCAGCAGCAGATAAAGAATATAGATCATTCTACAACTTCTTGGGTAGCTATAGGTAAGAGTCCTAGCCTAATGTTCCTTTCTTCATGCTTTGTTGACCTGTCAAGCTTTGATTTTATTGAATATCTATGAGCAAGATTTTGTTTTCCTCAGAGCTAAAGTGATTCTTTAGTCTCCTATTAGAATATTCAAAATGAGAGTTTTTTTAAAAAAAAACCCAAAACTTCAGAAATAAATTTTCAATGTAGAGATTGGCCTATAGAGATTAAATAATTTGCCTACAGTAAACAGTTAGTGACCCAGAAGGAACGAGAACCGAACTCTCTTACACAACCACCCAATCAAGAACTCTTTCCACTTTCCTTTACTTAAAAAAAAAAAAAAAAAAAACAACAAAAAAAAACCATGTTAAGAACTTCTAGTAACAGCTGTGTCAATTTTAGACTCTTCACAAGGCAGTGAGATAACTGAGCACACACAGATAATTCCTTTTATGTGCTTGGAACAGAACAAGTAGCATGTACTCACTAATCCAGTTACAGATTGTGGCATTTATTGGAAAGCATCTCTGTTTTGACAGTCGTTACTAAACCTATCTAATCAACGTTTCAACATTCTTTCTTCAATTCAACATTCCCTGCAAACAGGTTATTCTTAAGTGGGAAGTACATGTTTTTGATACCATATCATTAACCATATGCCAAAGCTACCTTTAAGCTACAGTTTTCAAATTATCGATGTATTCTACAGTGGCCAAGTTTCCACGTATGGGTTACAAGAACTAATGAGAGCCAACATTTATATGTTCTATACTAGGCACTGTACTAAGTACTTTAATAATTTGTACATAAATTATAAGGACCGGAGCTGGAATTTGAAGAGGTTTGTTTGATTCCAAAGCTTGGGTACCTACCTCTGCAACATACAGTCTCCTTATAGCTTTCTTGTCACCATACCTTCTTTTGAAGTTATTGCATTTTCTCCAAGTTATGTTCCAGTGTTCCTGAACCCTAATCTCTAATCATCCTCAAAAAGTTTAGAATACTGTAACGTATGCCAATATTAACAATAAACCAGTTGCACAAATCAGCAGCTACTAAGAAAAAGACTAACTTTTAAAATTGGAAGAAAGAAGATATATTGTTTATATTCAGTGAAGTTTTGAAGATTTTTTTTTCCTCCCGACTCAGACGTTCTGTTTTTATCAGCAGTACACTCTTCCAACACTGAAAACTGCCTGAACTTGTTCATTTGTGTAACATATAGGGCCTGTTAGACAAGAATTCTAGAAAAGTGCTTTCACCTCCAGACATGACTTTGAAGTACTACTCTGGATATTCCACCTTAATCTGGGTTTTCCCCCTTTGGAGAGAGCAAATCAAGCAGCCTTTAAAGTGAAGCAGACATTGCTATATGTCTTCAAACATTACAAAATGAGAGGCTGGGCGTGGTGGCTCACGTCTGTAATCCTACCACTTTGGAAGGCCAAGAGAGGATCGCTTGAGGCCCAGAGTTTGAGACCAGGTTGAGCAACATAGTAAGACTCCCATCTCTACAGAAAGTAGGAAAAAATTAGCTGGGTGCGGTGGCGCACACCTGTAGTCCTAGCTACCCAGGAGGCTGAGGCAAGAGGATCCCTTGAGCCCAGGAGTTCGAAGTTGAAGTAAGCTCTGACGAGGCCATTGCAGTCTAGCCTGGGTGACAGAGTGAGGCTTGTCTCAAAAACAACAACAGAAGTTACAAAGTTAATGTAGTTTTTGTTTTTTTCTTTTTTTTGAGACAGAGTCTCACTCTTTTTGCCCGGGCTAGAGTGAGTGCCGTGGCGTCAGCCTAGCTCACAGCAACCTCAAACTCCTGGGCTCAAGCAATCCTACTGCCTCAGCCTCCCGAGTAGCTGGGACTACAGGCATGTGCCACCATGCCCAGCTAATTTTTTTTTTATATTTTTAGTTGTCCAATTAATTTCTTTCTATTTTTAGTAGAGGTGGGGGTCTCGCTCTTGCTCAGGCTGGTCTCGAACTCCTGAGCTCAAACAATCTGCCCACGTCGGCCTCCCACAGAGCTAGGATTACAGGCGTGAGCCACCGCGCCCGGCCTGTTTTTGTCTTTTTCTTTCTCTACTTGAAGTAAATCTCCATTGGGAATATGATACAAAGTAAAACTAGTACTGATTCTTTTCAAATAATTTGGCCAACTTTTAAGAATGTATTAGAATTTGGAATTTTGCTTTTTATAATTTTGCTATCCTGTGAACTCCCCTTTATTGAAAAGACATTGAATGCCAGGTTCAGTAGCTTATACTAATTGTAAGCTTTTCCTACGTGGGACTCTAAAATAGAGCATACTTTTAATACAGCTTCCTTTCATTCCTTTCTGTAGCAGTCAAAATTTAATTGCCACTGTGGATGAAGTAAGGTACAGAAATGATTCTTTCCCTGCTTATCATCACCTTTGGTTATGAAAACCCATTATTAATTTTTTACAACACTCTGACTTTTTCAAAAGGCCACAGAAATTTAAAAATAAAATGCTAACCCCCAACATATTCCTTTAAATAGCTACAAATTTTATTCCATTTTAACTATTCAAAAATTTTCTTCCTTTTGGTAGTAACCATGTTTCCTTCAAGGTAGTGGTGTGAGAAGCAACCAGCAACAAAATATTTTGATGTTAAAAATCTCAGAAATGCAAAGTTCAGACTTAACCAAGATTCTGTTCTGAGAATCTTGGAAGATGGCTGTACAAAATGCTTCTTAAGTCCCACATATGAGTGAGAACGTGCAAGATTTGTGGGAGCTAAATATTAAAAACAATTGAAACAATTGATCTCATGGAGACAGAGAGTAGAATGATGGTTACCAGAGGCTGGGTAGGGTAGCACGGAGTAGGGGAATAAAGTGGAGATGGTTAATGGGTGCAAAACTATAGTTAGATAGTTAGAGAGAATTAATATTTGATAGCACAACAAAGTGACTATAATCAACAATAAATTAGGGTATACTTTAAAATAACTAAAAGAGTGGAACTGGAATGTTCTTAACACAAAGAAATGTTAAATGCCTGAGGTGATGGGTAGATACCCCAATTACCCTGATTTGATTAATTCATGTTGTATGCTTATATCAAAATATCATGTGTACCATATAAAGATGTACAACTATTATGTACACATAATAATTTTTAAAATTAAAAAAAACAAAATAGGTTGGGCCAAAAAAAAAAAAATGCTTTTAAGGAGGTATTTTAGTACCAAAAACTCCCCAGTGGAGCAACACTGCCACCTAGAGGCTCGAAGTCTCAAATTCAC
This sequence comes from Propithecus coquereli, assembly GCF_000956105.1. Classification (NCBI taxonomy): domain Eukaryota; kingdom Metazoa; phylum Chordata; class Mammalia; order Primates; family Indriidae; genus Propithecus; species Propithecus coquereli. Next base: position 4,776,689 of record NW_012134970.1, read on the forward strand.
ACTGCCATAGGTCATTTCCGCAGAGGACACACAGGACTTGATACTAACAGATTTAAATGCATCGTTTCTTCTACCCTTAGAAACATAGTTTGTGATGTGAGTAAAATATAGACCTCACGATTTTTACCAATAATTACTTGTCAGGAAATAATTCTTAAACATAAATCCAGCCTAGTAAAACAGAAAAAGCAACGTGGAGGTCACTTGGAACCTGGGCCCAGACCAGACTTGGCCACCAACAGGGACCTTGATAAGTTCCGCAAAACCTCTGGGTCTCAGTAACAAACACTTCGTCTGAGAAAAGGACCACAGACTCGGGGGAATCTCCCAGTTCCAGGCATAGCTGAGGACAATAAAGCTGATGAAAGGAAGAAATTATTTAATAAGATGCTTTGTTTTACTAGTTCTTGTAAAGATTTTTTTTTAAATCATGCTTTGTCTTGAAATTATCATTTATCCCAGCATAGTTTCTAAAAGTATTTTAAGACATCATATATTGCTGTTCATTCTAGTTCATTATTTAGCTATCTCTCAGAAATCAAGATACTCGTTTCATCTGAATTAGAGCCATTTGACCGTTTTATTCTATGAGATTTCCAGGTCTGTTATCCCTATTCAAAACATTTAGGGTCAGATGTGTTTCAGAATTCAGAATTTCTTGGCTTTTAGAAAAATAATCATTAATACACTGTAAAATATGTAATATCCCCATCAGAACTGGGACAATACTGGAGCAAAACACAGGAATATTCACTCCAAGTGGTATAAACAAAACTATAAATAGCATGAAAACTATAAATAGCTACCTAAAATAAGTTTAGGTCAGGCTTAGCAACCAAATAAGTTCCAGAATGAGTGAATAACAACAAAACAGTAACAAATGAAAACAACAAAAATCTTTTGATAGAGGATCATGGACCTATAGCTAATTAAGATCTAAATTAAGGAAGAAACAGAAACACAGTTATATTTCATTGATCCAACATCATCTGGGAATAAGTTTCGTATAAATTGAATTTTGCAGATTAATGAAATTTACTTCTTTAAACATTTTAAACTTTCTTCTTTTATCCAAATTGTTGTAAATCTTTCTAAAATATCCCTACCTAAATATGGCCACATCTGATGAGTGCCAAAAGAATGCATATAATTGGTCAACAAATCACCTTTTCCATTGTGAATTGCCGCTTACCATCCTCAACTATCCCTACCCTTTCTTAGTGATTCATACACCACGAATCATTCATTGTTACACTGCATGGTAACACTGTATGGTAGTGGTGTCCTCAAATCTTGTTAAAGTTAGAGATATTTGCCCCCCGTTAAATGGCTCCAGCTATGCTTTTCTGAGTTCTTGCTTGCTCCTTTTTATGGTTTTTGTGCATCTTCTTTGGGTGCAAGATGCAACCTCTTACGTCTCCCAAACCTAAAATAATTACTAAAGGCAAGTAATAATTACTAAATAATTACTAAAGAAAGATGGCAATTATCTTAAAACCCCTATATGAATTACAGATGAGTGTGCATTTAACAAGTGTATTTTCCTCTAAAGTATAAAATAATAGTCTTCAAGTTTACACAAATTCATGCTGTCATTGCTGAATCATTTCAAGTTCCTGGATATTGACATATCATTTCATTCTTCTATGACTTTGCACACGGAGCTACCTCTGTTTGAAATGTTATGTCCTTCCTTCTAAATTTAGCAAATGCTCACTCATCCATCAAACTCCCACTCATCCGTTATGATTATTACAACTGGGGAACCGAGTCATAGACAAAATAAAAACTCTTCTCTGGTTATTCTGTATAATAGGAAATCCTGATACTGGTTTAAAGGTTTCCAGCATATTTTTTCTAGATTCTAAAATAAAGGAATCTTGGCTTTTCTGTGATTATTTGATGGTTAGTTGACTTACAAAGTGAGTTTCATTAAATTATATAAAATGGTAACTTGAATAAACGTAATCAGTGGCTTTAAAAAAAGAAAGATATGTCATTCAAATTGCAAAAATTTCTGAGCATGGTGGCTCACACCTGTGATCCTAGCATTCTGGGAGGCCGAGGCAGAAGGATTGCTTGGGCTCAGGAGTTTGAGACCACCCTGAGCAAGAGCGAGACCCTGTCTTTACTAAAAATAGAAAAATTAGCCGATGTGGTGGTATATACCCATAGTCCCAGCTACTCGGGAGGCTGAGGCGGGAGAATTGCTTGAGCGAGCCCAGGAGTTTCAAGTTGCAGTTAGCTATAATGACACCACTGCACTCTACCCAGGGAGACAGCGAGATTCTGTCTCAAAAGACAAGAAAGAAAAATAATTGTAAAAACTTCAAAGCACTTGCAGAAAAGAAATTAATAAACTGCTCTTCAAGGAGACCTTATGCACATGTTACCTCTACTCACATTGCATTTTTGTGCACCATCTTTGATCTAGGGTTCATAAGATAGTTCCAAAGATATTTAAACTTATACAAATTCAAAACATGTAATTATGTTTTTGCAATTACTGGTTTTTCTGAGGCTTATTATGTAGGCTGCTCTTTTCTTGAAAATTATTTACCAAAAAAGAGGGCAGCTACCTAATGTTGCTAAGGTAGACATAGAATTTATATGTTTTCCCAGTGAATTAATGATAAAATCTAAATTTGGGCATCTCATTTATGCAGGTGCGAGTGTTCGTCAACCAGTTATATCAGCCAAGTTTGGAGCAAGAAATCAGTAAAAATCCAGATTTGCAGGCCATCCGAATTGCTTCTGTGAACCCCATCCTGGACCCCTGGATATACATCCTCCTGCGGAAGACAGTGCTCAGTAAAGCAATAGAGAAGATCAAATGCCTCTTCTGCCGCATTGGAGGGTCCCGCAGAGACCATTCGGGACAACCCTGCTCAGACAGTCGAAGGACATCTTCTGCCATGTCTGGCCACTCGCGCTCCTTCCTCTCCCGGGAGCTGAGGGAGATCAGCAGCACATCTCAGACCCTCCTGCCAGACCTGTCGCTGCCAGACCTCAGTGAAAATAGCCTTGGAGGCAGGAATTTGCTTCCAGGTGTGCCTGGCACGGGCCCGACCCAAACAGACACCACCTCACTGAGGACTTTGCGAATATCAGAGACCTCAGACTCCTCCCAGGGTCAGGACTCTGAGAGTGTCTTACTAGTGGATGAAGTTAATGGGAGTAGCCAGGCTGGGCCTGCCCTGAAAGGGAGCTCCCTGCAAGTCACATTTCCCAGTGAAACACTGAACTTATCAGAAAAATGTATATAGTAGCTAAGGAAAGAAATACAGCACTGTTTCTGGAACCTTGTAAAATCCTGTGCAATAGACACATAAATGATGCATGTAGCTGTGCTCAGAAGGGCTATCTCCATTCCACAACTCACATTAGAGAACATCCTGGCTTTTGAGCACTTTTCAAACAATCAAGTTGATTCACATGGGTCCCGAGGATTGAAGCACATTGGTTGCTACCCTGCTGTGACACAGGATTGTGGTCACAGCTTGATGGCTAGGAAGATCTACTCTCAGTTTTGCTACTGGATAGGAGGATGGCAGAAGTTTGGCTATTTTCATAACGTCAAGAGCTTTATATCCGGCACACAGCAGAGGCCCAGATCCTGGAAAGGCTCTAATTCCAATAAACTATGAGGACTACTTTATGGATGATTTAAGTGTCTCACTAAAGCATGAAATGTGAATTTTTATCGTTGTAAATATGATTTAAGGTATTTAAAGTATTTTCTTCTCTATGAGAAGGTTTATTATTAATACAAGGTATAATAAAATTATGGTAACCCCTCTCCTCCCAGTATAACCAGCTGAAGTTGCAGATGTTAGATATTTTTCATAAACAAGTTCAGGCCAAGGTGTTGAAAATTCACAATAAGATTAGTATCTATAAAATAGATATAAATTTTTTAAAGAGTTTAGTATTATCAAAGGAATAAAGAAAAAATACTATTTAAGATGTGAAAAATATAGTCCAAAATATTAAAGTTCTTTCCAAGCTATGTATAAAATACATAGTGAAAATTTATTAGTGATAGTACATTTATTTATCCAGAAAACTGTGATTTCAGGAGAAGCTAACATGCTGGTAAATATTTTCAACTTTTTCCCCCACTAATTGGTACTTTTTAAAATATAAACTTTTAAAAAGTCTTTCATAAATAACCCATAATTGAAGTGTATAATATAAAAAGTCTAAGCAGCTTGTTTTCCCTCCAAAAGTGTGCATAGTTTTACTTACTTAATGAATGACCTAGAATATCCTTTAAATTTTAAGAGTAAGGTTAAGTTGCACAAAAAGATCTTTATTTTGAGATGTGGAAGGATCTCAAATGGTGGTTAAATTAGCCTTTCATGTATGTCAAGGGTGCAGAATTTGGGCACTTAAGGGTCACCTCCTAACAGTTTTGTGTAACACCCAGTGATACTGTACACATATTTGAAAGAACTTTCTCAAAGAAATATTAAGCATGTTTTGTTGCTCAAAGTGTTTGTGTGAATTGCTTGGTTGTAATTAAATTCTGAGCCTGATATTGATATGGTTTTAAGCAGTTGTACCAACTGAAATTATTTTGGAGATTATAATAAATAAATACATTCAATCTGAGTTCCATATCCTCAGTTTAAGAAAACTTGTGTGGTTATTGTTTGTTTCAAGTCATCACATCAATATCCTTTTAATTGAAATTTTTTGAAATAATTTTAAATTTAAAGAAAAGTTGCAAAAGTAGTACAAAGTCTTGGATCCACTTAGTGGGGAATGGTATTTACTCAAAGTCTCCAGTCTGTATGGGTGGTGCAAGACACTATTATGTTTAGCTTGCTTGCATTAGCATTTATGCTAATTTTTAAATTTGCTATTTTTGAATTTTTAAATGCTAAATTTTGTTCATGTTTAATTGGGTTATATGCTTGCATTAGTTGGCTAAGGCTGCTATAACAAAATGCCACAGCAGCTGACTGGCTTAAACACAGAAATTTATTTTCTCATAGTTGTGGAGGCTGGAGGTTCAAGACCCAGGTGACATTAGGATTGGTTTCTCTGGAGACATGTCTCCTTGGCTTGCAGATGGTGTCCTCACATGGTCTTTTCTCTAGGTGTGCACATCCCTGGTATTTCTCTCCCCTTACTAGGACACCAGTCATATTGGAGGTTAGGGCTTCGACAAATGAGTTTGGGGGGCACATGTCCGATCGTTGAGTCTGGCTTATCTTAAAATAGCAGCCAAGGAAAAAAGTATTTCAGCATTTTTCCAGTCATCTATGCCATATTTATTTGAAAGACTTAACAGCTATGCAATGCAAATATTTGTTTGTTTCTTATTGTGAGACACTTGTTCCAGACCACTTAGAGAGTTCCAAATTTTCTACACAGGAAAGTTCGGATTGTCTAATTGGCCAGTGTTAAACTCTACCTGTTTGAACACCATCTTATAATCTTTGAGACAATCTAATCAACTAGGTCAAGTGTGTTAGAAAAGATAGTGAGATCAGTAGTGTTATTAAAATGGTACTTTGACCAGGAGACCATGGAGTGCAAGAGTCCTTTCCCAAATCACAGCCAGGCCTCCCTACAAGCTTTCTGTTAGGGTCACAAACACGAAGGCCCAAGGAAAAATTCCAGCACAGTAATATTTACTGTTAGCTATACCTTCTGGCCTCAAATGTTAATGCAGAAAAATATGCATTACATAAAACATCATTTTTCCTAAACTACCTATACTAATCTCAAAACAAAGCCACGATGTTTGCTTTCTTTCACCACTCCCCACACCTCATGCCCTCCTCCCATCACATCCAAGCCTGAGTTTAACATGATTGCCCTCCAGAGAAATAGAACCAGAGATAAAATGGACTTAGAACAAAAGAGAACATTTGACCCTATTGCTTCATGTGGAGCTTCCATGGGCCACAGCTGGTTCTTTAGCACCAGACTGGAAGCACCTTTGGAGAAAGGAAGAGAGAAAGATAGCTGGGCCTCTGGTCCTTAGTATCAACCTCTGTACTGTTCATTCATTCATTACCATTCCAGGCCATCCACTCCATTTCCCACCATGGAAGAAGAGAGAAAACACCAAATATACCTATATCCTAAGAACTTTTAACTGCAGCAACTCCACGCACTAAAACCTGAACACCTAGGTAAGTATTTCTCCTTCTTGAGAAAAGGTGAAACAGGATTCAATACAAAGAAGCAGCAAAGAGAATTCCAAGACCAACTAGGAAAGAGAGCTCAAGACAACAACTATGCAGAAAATTTCACAAGAAGGCAGGAGAGGAGGCTCTAGAATGTCTCTGAGATGAAAGAAAGAAGAGTAGAGAAGAAGAGAAAGAGAAAGGGAAGGGAAGGGAAAGAAGAGGGGAGGGGAGGGGAGGGAAAAGGAAAGGGAAAGAGAAAGGGAAAGGGAAGGAATAGGATGTATACATCATCAATAAGAATAATAAGAGCAGGGATTAAAACAAATATGTCTCAGTACATGACTTTATTATAAAGATACAACAAAACACCTCATTGGTCATGTTTGGAGGACACTAGGGAAAATAACTCATTATTTCCGAAAGTGATAAACAAAGAGAAAGAACGCAACCTTTACCATATAAACTGCCTTTACTATATAAATTGTTTTCCAGCATAAGAAAATATTAATAGTTGATGAGAGAAAATTTCTCCTTAAATTTTCTTGTACCACAAGGCTAACAGAATTACCACCATTTTGCAGCCTCTAATGAAATACTGGATCTAGGCAATGGTAGTCAATAGCTGCTGACATTACAAAGAGACAGCCAGAAATATTTAACTTGTACTGGAAATACCCAAGGCCACCCATGCTGTATTCTTGTCAAAAAATTGAATGAGTTTGATCAAGCCTCTAGATCTAAGTACCAATTTATAGAAAACATGGGTACAGAGGAACATTAATGATATCAGAGGTAATGTAATAAGCAAGATGTAAAATGTGAAAAATTCTAAAGGACAAATGATCCAGTTCCTTTAAAAATAAATTGACCAAAAAAAGAGGAAGGGGAACCCACAGATTATAAAGGATGAAGAAACATATCAACAGATGTAGTGAATGCAATTTTTTTGGATCCTGATTTAATTAAACCACACTGTCATTCAGTGTGACGTAATTGATAATATCTACACTCTATTTTTAAAACTGAATTTGTAATTAAAAACCTTACCCAGGCCGGGCGCAGTGGCTCACGCCTGTAATCCTACCACTCTGGGAGGCTGAGACGGGCGGATGGTTTGAGCTCAGGAGTTCGAGACCAGCCTGAGCAAGAGCGAGACCCCGTCTCTACTAAAAATAGAAAGAAGTTAATCAGACAACTAAAAATATATAGAAAAAATTAGCCGGGCATGGTGGCGCATGCCTGTAGTCCCAGCTACTCGGGAGGCTGAGGCAGTAGGATCGCTTGAGCCCAGGAGTGTGAGGTTGCTGTGAGCTAGGCTGACGCCACAGCACTCTAGCCTGGGCAAAAGAGTGAGACTCTGTCTCAAAAAAAAAAAAAACCTTACCCAAAAGAAAACCCTGGGCCTAAGTGATTTCATTTGTGAATTCTATTAAACATTATAGAAAAAAAATACCAAATCTATAGAAACTCTTTGAAAATAGTAGGTGGAAATACTGCTCAACTTTTTTTTGAGGTTAGCTCCATTATCACAATTTGAGAACTAGACAAAGATACCACAAGAAAAATATAGACCAATATCCTTCATGAACACAGACACAAAAATCCTTAATATTACCAAATAGAATCAAGCAATGTCTAAAAAGGATAATATATCATGACTTAGTAGGGTTTATTCCAGAAGCGCTATTAACTTTTAAAAAATAAATGTAATTCAACATATAAAGAGAATAAAAAAGTCATATTATCATCTGATGGATGCAGAAATACAATTAACAAAATTCAACACCCACACACAATAAAGTGTTCAACAGACTAGGAAGGGAACTTCCTCAATTTAATAAAGAACATGTATTAAAAATCTGCAGCAACCATTCTTAATGGTGAAAGATTAAAAGATTACAAACAAGGCAAAATGTTCATTCTCAAAACTTCTATTTAACATTGTACTGGGGGTTCTAGCAATTGCAAACAGGCAAAAGAAGGATATAAAATGAATATTGTCTGTAAAGAAAGCAGGAAAGCTGTCTTTATCCACAAAGACGTGATAATTTTGTAGAACATCCTAAGGAAGCTACAAAAATGCTAATGCAACTATTAAGGTCATTAAATATGAAATGTCCGATTTCACATTAAAAGTTTAGTTTATTTTCTCTCAAACAGGAAGCAGTACAATTAATCAAAGTATGTGCCTAAACTATTGACACAGTTTTACCATCTTAGCATTAGCTCATTTATGCCAGCAGCGAAGAAGCCTGGAGAGCAAGTGGTGATGAAATCACAAAAGGCATTTTCCATAGCTTGTTGAGAATTGAATATTTTTCCTTGTAAGAAGTGGTACAAAGCCTGGAAGAAGTGGTAGTCAATTGGTGCAAGTTCTGGTGAACACGGTGGATGAGAGTTTCCAAGTCCAGCCTCTGTAGTTCGAGCAGCATTGTTTGTGCAACATGTGGGTCAAGTATTGTCTTGCAAGAGGATTGGCCTGTCTCTATTGACCAATCTCAGCTGCTTAATCACAAGCATCCTCATCATTTCATCCAACTGGTTGCAGCAGACATCCACTGTAATCGACTGACCAGGTTTCATGGAGCTATAGTGGATAATACCAGCACTGGACCACCAAACAGTCATCATTAGCTTTTTTTGATGAATATCCTGTTTTGGGCTGTGTTTCAGCACGTCACCTTTATCCAACCATTGTGCCAAATGCTTGTGATTGTCAAAAAAATCCATTTTTCATCACAAATAACAATATGGTATAGAAATGGTTCACCTTTAGGTCGTGACAGCAAAGATAGGGAAGCTTCAAGACAATTTCTCTTCTGACGCTCCTTTAATTCATGTGGTACCATCTATCCACCTTCTTTACCTTGCCGATTTGTCTCAAATGGCCCAATATTGTTGGAATAGTAACATCAAACCTTGCTGCTAATTCACACATAGGTTGAAGTGGATTTGCTTCCACTACAGCTTTCAGCTCATCATTATCCACCTTGGTCTTCGTTCGCCCACACAGCTCATTTTCAAGATTAAAATCACCACAACAGAATTTCTCAAACCATCAATGTACTGTGCATTCATTAGCCACATCCTTCCCACTTTGTTCATATTTCAAGCTGTCTGTGCAGCATTGGTTCCATGACAAAACCCATTCGAAAATAACACAAATTTTTGACTTACCCCTAGTTTCACAAAAATTGCTCTAAAAAAAACTTTGAAAGATAATTACGAGCCAAACCATCCATTTGAAAGAATAAGGATGTACCTTCACAATAAAAATAAAACAAGTGTAAAAGTGAAATGTCAGAGGTATCAACTGTCAAACTTAGTACTTAAGGGAATCAGACATTTCATATTTAACAATGTAATAATATTAAAAGAATTTGTCAAGGTTATAGGCTACAAGGTCAATATATAAAAAGTAATGGTATTCCTATGCAATCGTTATCAAAATTGAAAACTGAAATTTTAAAAACATTCCTTATAATAGCATCAAAAAAACATGAAATACTTAGGGATGAACTCAAAATACGGACAAGTCTGATTCACTGAAAACTAAAAAGCATTATTATCAAAAGAAATTAAAGGAAATCTAAAACAATGAGAGTTATGCCACAGTCATGGATTCAAAGACATAACACTGATAAGGTGGCAATACTTTCCAAACTGATCTATAGATTGAACACAATCCCAATCAAAATCCCAGCAGGCTTTCATGTAGATACAGACAAATTGATTCTAAAGTGTATCTGGAAAGGCCAAGAAACCAGAATAGCTAAACAGTTGGGGGTGAAGGAGACAAAGTTGAAGGAATCACACTGATTTTTAAAACTTACTCTAAAGCTACAGTAATCAAGACAGTGTGGTACTGGTATAAGAACAGACATATAGACAAATCAGTACAACAGAATACAGAGCTCAGACAGGGCCTCTAATACATGGCGAATTGATTTTCAACAAGGATGTCAAAGTATTTCAATGGGAAAGGACAGTTTTTTCAACAGTGTTTGAAGAACTAGAAATGAACTTCAACATGTACTTTATACCACACACAAAAATTAATTTGAAATAGAACACAGACCTATTCACGACAGCTAAAATTATAAAACTTCTAGCAGAAAACAGAAAATCTTTTGATTTGGGAGTGGGCACAGATTTCTTAGCATACAAAAAGCATAACTATAAAAGAAAAAAAAACCTTATAAATTAGCCATCACCAAAACTAAAAACTTCTATTTAAAAATTATCATTAACAAAGAAGTGAGCCACAAATGGGTAGAAAAAAATTCATAACACATATCTCACAAAGGCCTTTAATCCAGTATAAAGGAAAAATTCTTACAACTCAGTGAGATAACCCAAATAAAAAATGGGCAAAATACCTGAACAGGAACTTTCCAAAGGAAGATATACAAATGTCAGATAAGGTTAAGAATGGTTCAACATCATTAGGGAAATGCATATTAAAACCACAATGAAATACTACTACACATCCAATAAAGTGGCTAAAATTAGAGACTGACGATACTGCGCATTGACAAGAATGTTGAGCAACTGAAATTTCTTCAATACATTACTGGTAGGAATGCAAAATGGTACAGATACTCAGCAGTTCAGCAGTTTCCTCTAAAGTTACACATATACTTGTCATAAGACTGAGTAATTCCATCCCTAAGTATTTACTCAAGAGAAATGAAAAGATATATCCACACACAGAATTGTGATGTATGTACATAGCAGCTTTATTCATAATAGGTCAAAACCTGAAACAACCTAAATGTCCATCAATAGGTGAATAGCTAAACAGATTGTGGTATATCCATATGTTAGACTACTATTCAGCAATAAAACAGAACATATTACTGATATACACAATAACATGGTTGAATATCAACATGGATGGATTTCAAAAGCATCATGCTGAGAAAAAATGTCAGACACAAAAAGAGTATATATTGTATAGTCTATTTATTTGAAATTCTATAAAAGTCACATCTAATTCATAACCACAGAAAGCAGATAGTTGAATAAGGATGGTTGTTGGGGTGGCGGGGAATTGACGCAAAAGGGCTTCAGAGAACTTTTTGGGTAACGGACATACATTACATCTTTGTAGTGGTGGTGAAGTGGATGTCCACACTTGTCAAAACTCTACAAACTATAAACATAAAATACTTGCATGTTACATCTAAATTATACTCATTTAAGAAAATTAATAGAGGTGGGCAGAGGATATCATAATTAGTCTTATATTCTTCCCTTCCAATTAAATCTAGAGTCAACAATGTGGTCTATCACAATTTCAAGTCAGCAGACCTTTTAATATCCTGAACAAATTTTTACATGTTGCCTTATAATTAATAATATTCATTTTCAATAGAATTTCCATGATAAAAAATTCTAAAACCAGAAAAGAATTCCCATATTAAAAATATATCTCATGCTTACTTTGAAATATAATCTGCACTAATTTTTGTTGGGGTTTGAGGGAGTCATAAAATAATACCCATTGTCCCTTCCTGACCTCTGAACCACAAAAGAGACAGACAGCTTCAATATATCAGATGAATTGCTGAAAAAGACTAGGTTAAAGAATGTATATTCGGTTTATGCCAACAATGGCCACCTAATATCAAACCCAGAATTCAAAAGACTTGCTCACCAAGGCCTGGGCAGTTTTGCACAAGCACAGGTCTACCCTCACAGAGGCAGAGAACCTTCACTGCAAGGCTCACAATGTGGCTGGCAAGAGACCACAGGGCTCTCTGCAGGCATGACAAATTCAAAGGAAGAGGAGAAAGGGCATGGCATGCCCAGTTCTGTGTCTTAAATTCCCTTCTTTCCTGGGCATGTGGGAGGGAGAGATCAGGATTCCTTGGTTAATGGACGGCCTAAGAAGCTCTATGAAAGGAAGCCATCTCCATCCCGCTTTCCCACCAAAGTATAGATCAGCATTTCTCAACCTTTCTTCCACCTTGACATACACAACAGGTGAAGTTCACATATATCACACATTAAGGCACAATTCATGGCACGTTAGCTATAGGGCCACCCTTTCCCTTCCAAAGTGGCCATATTTAATTGCAAGTGACTAAGGTACATGACATTAGGGATAATCTCCTTTATTTCATTTTAATTTACTTTGGTAAGGAGGTAATTTACAAATTTCCGTATTTTATTATTGGTTTAAAAACCTGGCTGGGCGTGGTGGCTCACACCTGCAATCCTAGCACTCTGGGAGGCCCAGGCGGGTGGATTGTTTGAGCTCAGGAGTTTGAGACCAGCCTAAGCAAGAGCGAGACCCTGTCTCTACTAAAAAATATAAAGAAATTAGCTGGACAACCAAAAATATATATAGAAAAAATTAGCCGGGCATGGTAGTGCATGCCTGTAGTCCCAGCTACTCAGGAGGCTGAGGCAGCAGGATCGCTGGAGCCCAGGAGTTTGAGGTTGCTGTGAATTGGGCTGACGCCACGGCACTCTAGCCCAGGCAACAGAGTGAGACTCTGTCTCAAAAAAAAAAACCAAAAAAACCTTATTTTCTCAATCTCAAAATGCCATCAATTATAAAATATACCATGAGTTTAAATAACCTCTCAGGAACAAAGAAAACATATTTAAGATATTCATTGAAAATAATTATTATGAAACTATGGTTCTTGTGTCAACTCGCAACTCACTTAGATACGTATGTCATGAAATCACAGCTCAGAATAGCTGGTCCAGAGTCAATTTAGAAGGGCATCTGACTCAAGGAAATTAAAAGAAATGATTAATAATTTTCTTACTGCTGGAAAAGGCAGTGAAACAAGCTTTTAAATCATTTTGTAAAGCATAATTTTCAAACTGAAGAGGCTACTGTTCAGTTATAATCATGGAAACTCTAGCCTTCTTAGACAAAGATTTTTTTAAGTCTCCATCGTTTCACCATATGGCACCAATCTAAAATGTTTTCATACTTAAACCACTTCCGTAAAATTCTGCATGTAGGCCCCAGTTGCAGTAGATCTGGGTTCTCTGATCTATAACTTACATGACTGTTCTTCAGTGTTTTAGTTAGCATTTGTTAGCATATTTAAGATAAATACTCTATAATCAAAGAGCTTGTTTCCTAGAGAATAACATATTATTCTCAGGTTATCAGGCATGGTCTGAATGTGTAGCATTCTACTGAGTGCCTATGCAATATAATTTTCAAACAAGAATAATATAAATTATATTCAATATAACTTGAACACTAAGCAGTGCTATTTCAGGAAATATATTAAACATTTACAATAATAACTATATCACTATTATGAACATCAATTATTTTTCTTCATATTCACAAAGATTTATTACAATTAAGCTTACTAAACATTTGTATATTGGTATTCACATCCTTATAAAATAATAGATGCATTTTTCTCCTGATGCATAGGAAAGTGTTAGCTAAAATAAGCATTTTTGGGGGCCTGAAGAAATGAGCTGCCTTCCTTCACATAACTCTCTATTCCTTTTTCTCCTCAACCTTATGTCTATTTATGACTTACATCTGGGTAAGGAAGAGACTAACCTGGCCCACCAATGCCAATACAGAGGAAACACTAGATTCTTTAACAGGGTTTAGTGGCTACATGTACTACATCCTAGGTCTTGCATCTTTTGGGGTTGAGGCACAGACCTTACACCAAGAATAATCCCCAACTGATAACTATCTGTCCTATAATATCAGAAGTTGTGACCTCTCACTTTCAAATAAGGAAAGGATTACAAAAAAGTTCTCCTTTCTTAAAGTCAGAAGAAATTGAGGTTAAATATCTCCAAATTAATTCAGATTCTTCATAGAAATAGCCAGCATTTACTGAGCACTTCCTGTGCAAGGCACCATGCGAGGTACTTTACATATATTATGTTCACATAAGAAATTAAGTAAATCAATCTAATTTTTCAAAAGCTAACAACACAAAATAAGAAAGTCTCCAAAATGCAGAAAAAACTATTTATTCACAAATTACACAATAAACAACCATCCATTACTCAAAACAACGTATCAAATGTTGAGTATCCACTTCTCTAGATAATTATCTACCTTTTGAGCATTTTCCTTATTAAACAAAATAAAATAATTAATATTTGTTTTTTTGGATCACTCTGAAACTGACCTTTCTTTAACCAGAGCTAACTTTCTGATGATATAATTTAGGGTAAAAATATACTTGTCAAGGCAAGTGCTGATTTCTCCAACTCTGAAAAGAAAGAGATAAGCATTGCAATAGAATGAAATTTTGAAAACTCATCCTCATAAAAATGTAGACCATTACTTACATGCTCCAACCGTGTTAGGTAACATCCTTAACATAAAGTAGCCTACTTTCATCCCTAACAAAGATAAAATTAATTTTCCACCAATAATATCTTCCTGAGTGTCAGAAATTACAGTATCCACAGTTCTTTATAACTGTACTACAATATATAGTTATAAAAATAAATCAGCAACAACTGTATTGATTTGTGAATGTGATTGTGGCTTTTCAACAAAATATTTAACATAGCCTTCTCATAAACACAGGATTGTACTATAAATCACATTCCAGTTTCTATGTATTTTGTGTTTCAGTTACTCATTGACACTTTTAATAACATCCTTACTTTTTTATTTTTAGAAAGATATCATTTAGCTATTTAAAACTGTAATTATTTTTCATTTCACTATTTCCAAAAAAGTTATCTAGAAAAGCAATTCTAAATCATTACCTGGAAAAAGTTACAAGCAAGAAACAAGTTGTCTTAGGGTTTTTTAAGCTTTTAAAATTAAAGGAAGGAAAATACTGCTTTTGACTGGGATGATACAGCAGTACAATTTATCATGGCCTATCTGTAAAAGCCATTCATTTTAAAAATGCACATGTTAAAAATGACTCACTTACGGTAAGGACTATTCTACCTACTGTAACAATTTAAAAAAATCATTCTGCATACTTCACACATCTAACAAACACTGAAAGAGAAAACTATCATTGTCATAACTTTAAAGTCAAAATAGAAACACAAATCAGAATTAAGAGAAACTTCAGAAAATGTTCAGAAGGTACACATTTGCATGCATTTTCAGCCAAACTTTCAAAGATTTCACATGTAACCAAATGACACCTTTGAATCAAAATGAAATGTCGAAAATATTCAAGCTTTGTGACAGATTTACTCTAATGAAGCAAGAAAAATGAAAGAATGAATAGTAACAACAGTATATTTCTAGGAAGGAAGGAAATCACACACTTCCTTTACCATAAAAGTTGAGCCAACATTTTAATAACATTAGCCATCAAGTTATCCACTATTTAAGAATATACTTTTCAAGTTGCTTTTAAAACATATTCACTTATATATTCAGATTATGTTAAGTTTATTAATCAAAAGCAAGTTTACTCAGAATTCTAATCTTAATAAGTATAAATCATAACTTATCAAGACATAGTCCAAACGCTATATAATTCTACCATTTAGTTTTTGTATGCCCCATCTGATAAACTTATTTTTACAAACAGGAGTTTTGCCCTCTATCTCCACAGGAAATGTCCCTATATCTAAACTTTAAGTGGCAATCAAAAAGATTCAAATAATTCCTCCATTACGCACACTGCTTCATCGGGCTTTGATAAAAACAGAGCCATCTGGTGGTGTAGCGCCATCTTCCTTCTCAGTTACGGTCTCTACAGTCCCAGAAGCAGACACAATGACCATTGTTTTATTTGCAGAAACTGTCTTCTGTTTTTCAGCAATAGCAGCACAAACAGCAACAATCTCATCACTTTCAAAGTCATAGTCTGGAATCGACTTTGGTGAAAAATGTGCTACTTCAGCTGGTGCTTCACTTTTTTTAATCTTCTGTGCTACTTTCTGCTGTTCCTGGAGCGTTCTTGCCCAAGAGAGGTCTTCTTTCCATATTTCGGGGTTCATTGGATAGATGTGAAGAGCCACTTGAAAACTTCTAATAGCCTGGGGGAAAAAAGGTCACAGTTTTTCGTTTGTTTTGTGTTTAAAAATTAGTGTTTAATACAATCGTGTGTGTGTGTGTGTGTGTGTGTGTGTGTGTGTGTGTATTTATCACACACATACACATTCTAATGTATTTTAATGTATTGGAACATAAAGGATAGAAGTTAGGGCTTTGCCCTAACCACTGGATGATGATTATGGTGAAAAAAAATTACAAAAACAATTGCAAAAAAATTAAAAATTTTTAAAAAATGTTTTAAAAATTACAAAAAAATTACAGAAGTATGAAAGAGACTTACAATATGCTGATGGACTAAAAGCTATTAAAATATCAGTACTGATATTAGTACTATTATTAAGACAAAGCAAATATACTGTTCAGCTTCTGCAGACCAGCAAATATATATAAACCTAGGGATTTCCTGGGCTAACTCTTAATCAGGAAGGTACCAAGAATGCATATCTTTGAAGCCAAGAGTTTAGATCTTAACAATGTTAACACTTGTTGAGTGTTTACTACATTCGAGGCACTAAAGATTTACATATATGAACTCATCTATCTTCACAATAATCCTATAAAGTAGGTATGGTTATTGTTTTCAGTCCTACTTTACAGAAGGACAGAGAGATTAGTTACCAAAGGTATGAGCTAGGAAGTGGCACAGCTGGGATGCAAACTCAGGTAGTCTGGCTGCGGAGTCCATGTTCTTGTTCACTATATAATACTGCTTAGTTAAAAGAACTCCACTTCGGTCTGGACAAAGGTCAACCTTAGCACTCTAGACATTCTGGACTGGATTTACTCTTTATTTTGAAAGGGCTGCCCTGTCTATTGTAGGTGTTCAGCAACATCCCTGACCTATACCCACGAGATCCAGTACAGCTTCCTCTCCTAGTTATGACAAACAAAAATGTCTCCAGACATTGACAAATATCCCCTGGGAGGCCAAATTGCCTCCAGTTGAGAATCACCAGTCTAAATCCACTGCGTGTTGTTCTCTCTGAGTATACTTACTCTCTGGACAGAAGATCGTCATGCAAACATTAGTTTTAGGATTCCACATAATCTACAGATTTACAATCTATTCTAGGCCCTTTAGACAGCATTATAAAGAGACAGATATATAGAGATATAAAGTATACAGAGTAGTACGAGCAGAGTACAATGTGAATGAAAAATGGGAGCTGGGTTTTTAAATTGCAGCAAGAATGCCAGGCCAAAAAGTGTGAAGTTTACATGATGGGAAATCATTGAAAGTTTGGACTATAATATTTGTTCATTTTTTTTAAAAGTTATCAAACTTTCAGTGGTATATCTTTAATTGGATATCTTTGAACAATCAAAAATATAATGAAATCTCAATGATTTAATTTTGTTCAAAGACAAAAATCAGTAAATTAATCAGGAAGTGTGACTGGGCACAGAAATATTTGCTTAGCCCCTAAGGTACCAGGAGCATTGTGCCTTATGTGTTCTTTAAAAAAACAATTGTCCTAGGAATATGAAAAAGAGTTAAATACCTCCTCATGGTATAAAGGTAATGCCTAATGAAATATTAAAAGGTAATTTTATTCATATTTACTAAATATTTGCCATCACCATAATCAATTCTAGAACATTTTCATTACCCCACAAGAAAACCCCATACCTATTAGCAGTCATTCTCATTTTTCCCCAAGACCCCAGTCCTAGGCAACCATTAACTTACTTGCTATCTCTATAAATTTGCCTATTCTGTATATATCATATAAATGAAATCATGCAATATGTAGCCTTTTGTGTCTGGTTGCTTTCAAATACCATGTTGTTTTCAAGGTTCGTCCATGTTGTAACATGTATCAATACTTCAATTCTTTTTATTGCTGAATAATATTCCACTGTACCCATACACCACATTTTGCTTATCCATTCATCAGTTGATGGCATTTGAGTTGTTTCCACTTATTGGCCATTATAAATAATGCTGCTATGAATATCTGTGTATAAGTTTTTGTATGAAGATGTGTTTTCATTTCTCTTGGGTATGAACCTAAGAGTGGAACTGCTATGTCATATGGTAACTGTATGTTTTATCTTTTTGAGGAACTGTCAGACTGTTTTTCAAAATAGCTGTAACATTTTATATTACCACTAGAAATGTATGAGGGCTCCAATTTCTCCACACCCTCATCACCATTTGATATTGTTCATCTTTTTTATGGCAGCCATCCTAGTAGATGTGAAGTAGTATCTCTATGTGGTTTGATTTGCATTTCCCTGATTGGTAAATGATGCTGAACATCTTTTCATGTGCTTTTTGGCCATTACTATAACTTCTTTGGAAAAATATCTATTCAGATCCTTTACCCATTTTTTAATTACATTATTTGTATTTGGTTTACCAAATGACAATGTTTTTTGTCAATTTTTTTTTAAATTCCCAGGATGACAATTATTCTGACCCTGATATAACTGAGATTTATAATAAAGAAAAGATGTTTGGTAATAGCTTTAATCTGTGTTTATGGATTAATAATACCTTTAAGAGGTAATTTGCTATTTATTTTTTACAAAGGTTTGATAAATGGCTATTTACTTTTTGGTTCAGTTGATCAAAAACATATCAAAATAAACTTAAAATTTCAGCGTGATAATAATCTGACTTCCTTACCAGGATTATCTCTCCCAATCCAAGCTGAGCACGTCCCAAAGTTTGCCAAGACTCCCATGAATGTGGATTTCGCTGAACAGCCATTTCGGCTGCATGTACTGCTGGGAACATTTCATGAAGAGACATTAGGACCTATAAGCCAAAAAGGGGGGTGGGAAATCCTGTCAGTAATATTCATAAACTAGCAAAGTACTGATGGATAACCATATGTAAACAACTCTTTTCATTTTTTAAAATATATTTTCAGTCTGGTAAATAGCATTTTAGTAGTTTTTACCCCCTCCTTTGCCATTCGGGGTCAAGAATTACAGTCCTCTTTTCACTCCTGAAATAACTATGAAAATATAAACTATTTCCTTCCCAGTCATTGAATCCTATGTCCATCTGGTCAAAACCAAGTGGTTATATTCTAGCCATGGTGGGTCAGAGCTTATAAACTCTCAATTCCATTACTTACTCTATTTACGATGTAGTTTTTAGGGAATCTCAAGATTTGCTATTAAACTAGGCAAATTAATTTGTTCTACCAGCCATCCTATGCTAACGAACAATGTTTCTGCTATAAAAATCATTCAAACACTCCACGGGCCTACTCACCAGTAGGCTTTTCAAACCATATAAATCATAAAAATCAGACAGTTCTAGCACCCTCCACTTTACTCTGTGGGTTAGTCTGTGGGAAAGGTTCTGAATTTCATCTGTAATACTGGGGACCATTAAAATTTTAAAAAGTTTGTGACACAAATATAATTATTAGGTTCTAAATTAAACAACTCTTCATACAGTTCACTACAAACCCTGTTAATATATACATATTTAAGATTGAAAATTAAAGGAATCCAAATGAAGGCCCTCATAGCACTTGACCCATCAAACATAATTTATTTGGGTTTTTCCTGGATAAACCAATGTCAAAGCTGATAAAGGGCATGTCAAATGTTTTAGATCATCATTTGAAAAATATTTGTTAGGTGTACAGATCAAGACTGAATTGCAACCATTCCCTGGCAAAAATATGTTTAATGTTAAAATATGTTTTAAACTTTTAAAGTCTCTTAGATAACCTAATTCAAGTGCTCAGAGGTTTTCTTCATGGACTTTCCCACAAAATATTAGAAATGTATTTTTAAGGTACAAATGTTATTTTTAAACTATTAATAAATTGCATCTATTCTGACCTTTGGCTAAGGACTAAGCCATTTTTAGAGACACCTCATCCAGAAACCAACCCGTCCCCATTTTAAAGAAAACTGAGCTAATGCTAAGTCTACCACAATCAAATCACAAGGAAAACAGACATTGTTCATTATTTAAGAGATTACCACGACTTTTTAAAAGATATCCATTTACTCATATCTTACAATAGTTAGGCTGAAATAAAACTTCATTGTGAAGACAAATGAATTTCTAATTTTATGCCTAAGGCACAGCCATAAATAACAATGAAGTATTTTTTCCCAAATAAATAGTATTTGAAAAAGAAAATGGAAGAAAATGCTATTTGGGTTCATCATTGCTAACCAAACAAACATAGTGCAATTTCATAATAAAAGTGAAATTCTTCATAATTATTACCTGTGATTTCATCTCATACAGGGTAGCATCATTTGGGGTTAACTGTAATGCTTCATCCCACTTCTGAATTGCTTCCCGGTATCTGTAGTTGTTAAAATTACATTAATATCATATTTTCAGTAAATCTTTGAGAGTATATGACCAAATTTAAAAATCTGGTACTAGGAAAAAACTGTGTATCAAGAATCTCTCTACTCAGGAACTGATAATAATGATGTTAACAAAAGCAGGAAAAATTAAAGAGACGAAGGGAAAAAACAGCAAAAGAGAAAAAAGCAAATTATAAATAAAACAGACCTTAGAGATCCTTCTCTAAGATTTTATTTTCTGGGCTTAGAAATCCCCATCAGATTTTCTCCTTTTTTCATTACCTCAGTGTCTACATATATTCTCAATCATTTTAGATGAATTAGGAAAAACTTTTCTTGAGAAATTTATAATCCAGTTGCAACCATGGGCCCTGCTACAGCAATCTAGCTGACATAGATGACAGTTTAAGAAGCTGCCAGGTAATTTTGTAAAGATTCTTCAGTCTATGAGGGCTAAAGAATCTTTGGCTGTAAGGGCAAGAACTGTATCTGTTTTGTTCATCACTAATAATACATGGTAAGCTTATAAGAAATGGATGAAATGAACAAAGAA
Source organism: Propithecus coquereli (assembly GCF_000956105.1). NCBI lineage: Eukaryota > Metazoa > Chordata > Mammalia > Primates > Indriidae > Propithecus > Propithecus coquereli. The sequence goes on from NW_012134970.1 coordinate 4,797,678, forward strand.
TAATATGGAGATGATGATTTCCACTACCACTCTTTTACTGATGTTCTCCCCGTCAGGTCTCTCTTTGAGCTCCAGAGCCATTTAGTCAACTAAAATCTCCACCTAGGATGTACCAAAGACGGCTCAAAGTCAGTATGACCAAAACTGAGCTTTAGTACGCTTGATGCCAAATCTGCAGAAGCACAGCAGCATTTTTTTTTTTAATTAAGGAACAACCAAGTCCTACATGTTATGCAAAGCGGTCATCTCCAAAGCATCCTTCACAAGTGGTTAATCTGTGTATACGTGAATATTTCTAGAAGGAGAAGGTTCTAATTACTAGAACACTCTTCATTATATAAGTTGAAATCTTCTACTCTGTACCTTTCCCTCAATACTACTATTTCTGTTTTCTAGAGGTAAACAGAAAATACATAATTCACCAGTTTTCATTCCTGGCTCCATGTAGAATGGTCTAGGGAGATTATGGAGGGGGTTAACACACACACACACACACACACACACACACACACACACACACACACACACATGCCTAGTCACTGCCTCAAACCAATTAAAATAGAAACTTTTGGGGTGGGTCCCAGGCATTTTTTTTTTTTTTAATTGAGGCAGAGTCTTGCTCTGTCACCCGGGCTAGAGTACAGTGGTGTCATCATAGCTCACTGTAACCTCAAACTCCTAGGCTCAAGCAATCCTCCTGCCTCAGCATCCAGAGTAGCTGGGACTACAGGCACAAACCACCACGTCTGGCTAATTTTTCTATTTTTTGTAGAGATGGGGTCTCGCTCTTGTTCAGGCTGGTCTCAAACTCCTGGCCTGATGCTATCCTCCCGCCTCGGCCTCCCAGAGTGCTAGCATTATAGGCATGAGCCACTGTTCCCCAGGTATGTGTATTTTTTAAAACCTTCCCAGGTAATGCTAATAAGAAACCAGGGTTGTGAACGCTGGTTCTGTCATAGTATATTAAGTAAATCCTATCAGGTACTGGCTTCTCTTGAATCACTTCTTGTTATTTATTTTCCAGACATTTCATTTCCCCTATATATGTTTTTGTGCATAATTTCCTTCCTAATATGTAAAGATCCAAACCAAATACAAAAACCAAAATGTGGGCTGATCTGTATAGATTATTATTTAAGCAGGGAGCAGAGAACTAAAGAAATAAAGACAGAATTTGAGGTAAAATACAAGTACATAAAAAAGCACATTCTCTCCCTCTGTTTTCACCTTGCTATTGAGTTCCTTTACTAGTAAATAGTACAAATGGGCAATATCATTTCTGAGGTCTTGTATCACTCGACAAATGGCACCTTAGAATTAGTTTGCTAATTCCACGGCTAGCAGCAGGGGTGAGAGCAGGCATGGTGGAAGTGAGCTTTACAAAGCCTGTCTTAACTGCCATTATAGGCTGTGACAATGAATAAGGTTATTTTGTAGTAGCAGGCTATGCATAAATGTAAGCTAAATGTTCACCGCACAAAGGCTGGCAGCTTTTGTTTCCAGGCAAATTATACCTGAATATGCAGAGGTATCTGTTAGAACTGTCACCTGGACCACTGTTAATATCTTTTTCTCTTAACAGAGGCCTCTGCTGAGTCCTGGGGACATATCTGCTTGAACACTATGTTTAACTCTGAGTGAAAGACTACTCAAACTTTAGGAACTACTTCCAATGATCTGAACACAGTGCGAACATCTTCTGTATCATTACTCACGCTACTGCACTATTCATCTCATTTTTATGATGTGCTACCACCATGCTGTGTACTTTCGCTAGCTCTGCGGGCATTAATAATGTTCTCGTAAGTCACAAATCAAATCTCTAAGAGCTTCACTGAAAATTATTTCCCCATGAAGGATTGTTGCCAAACTCAAGCCTGTCTAGAGCCAGGCTCCCCAAAGTGGGAAGTAATAGTGGAGACATGCAGTCTCATTGGCTACTGTCAGTTCTCTTCCTTCCCTCTGAGTTAGGGATGCCTTCTCTCTATAGCATAAGGCTGAATACTACCATTCCAATGCAGTTATAGCATAACTTATTCAATGAATCCTCTATTGTTAGACACTCAAGACTGACTTTTGGCAACTACGATTCCTTTTTAGAAGGAAGTGGGTGATGAATAATAATTACTGAAGAAAAAAACTGTGTTTAGGAGTTAAGTATAATCTGCATATTATATTGAGATAAAACTGACTGGAAATGAGTTCACCTCAGAAGGAAGGTTGTTTAACTCAGGATATCATTCTCATTGATTTCCTTTAATTAAGAAAAAAGCCAAAGAGGGAAGAAATAAACACATTTACTTGTCTATATTACTCCCCTTCAGACTGTCTATTAACATGATCTACTAGATTTACAAGGAACACAATTTACAGTTCCCAGTTGGCTTTGTAATTAGAATTAGCAATTTCTAATCAAAAATTCAAGGTGGGCATGGTGGCTCATGCCTATAGTCCCAGCCACTTGGGAGGCTGCAATGGGAGGATCACTTGGACCCAGGAGTTCAAGTCCAGCCTGGGCAACATAGCGAGATCCCTGTTTCTTAAAAAAAAAAACTAATGACATTATGACACTAATATCCTTTAATGCAATAACATTATATGTAAAATACAAATCCTATGTAGGTTGTTTAGTCCTCCAGTAACTAGCCTACATGTTTAACAATAATCACTATGATTTTAAAATTTTATTTTTAGTCTTATAGAAAATGAGGAAAATGCTTAGACTGAAACACAAATAAAACAGTAGCCTCCCATGTCCTTTATCATCAATCCTCATCTACTCTTGAAACACACACACACACACACGCATGGGTGCACTCGCTTTCTCTCTTTTAAAAGCTCTATGTAAAATGAATAATTACTTTCAATTTAAACTATGTAAATAATAAGAGAAAATGTATATGAATACTATTTATCTTCAAAATCTTTGTGAGGAAAAAATAGAGTTTTTTCCTTCAAAAACTTAGAAATAAAAACAAACCTCTAAACAATACAAATGAGTAAACATTTCTAGAAACTGTTATAAAATATTGTAAACAATATTATAACCTTAAGTGTGGCACCACCAGCTTTAAGAATTTAAGGCTACTGATAGTGAAAATGGGCAAACAAGTCTCAGCTCAAATATCTCTTCAGAAAGCCCCCTCTTTATAACAACTACCAAAACTCTTGTCGATCTACTTACTTCTTTATTACCTATCTCTCCATCTAGGGTGTAGATGGAGAATGTAGGTTCCATGAGAGCAGGACTCTATCTAGTTCACTTCATTCACTGCTTTGTCCCCATATTGACTGGCATACTGTGGACACTCAATAAGTATGCAATGAATTAATGAATAAAAAGAAAAAATTCCTACATCTCCTTCTCACACTTTGGTGTTTGTGTGTTGGAGGTGAAGTGGGGAGTGGAGAAGATATAGAGAATGAAAGGGGGATGATCATGTTTCAATGTATTCCAAGGCACTAGACTACAAGTACAATATATGAGACAACACTTGACATTGCTGTCATTAAATGCCCCAACCACACTCTCTCCTGAGTCGGGTAGTAGACCACATGATCCTTCACCCAGAACACAGCTGACAGGGCCAAAGACAAACACATAACCAAACATTAGCCAATCCACTGTCTGGTTGGCAATTTATAATTTTCATGGCCTGGCTCAGTCGAGCTGAGTCAATCAGATTTCTGTGGAATTTGAAAGTGGGAAATTGAGAGAGTGGGGACACAGCTGTACAGAGCTGAACAGAGAAGATATGCAAATTAATTAACAGAAGGGACTGTAGTGTGCTAGAGGTTTGCCAAGGGCACAAGGGAGGAAGTCATCAGGCAGCAAAATCTTCCAATGGTTCTCTATGTCACTCAAAATAAAAGCCAGAGTTCTTACCATGATCTTCAAAGCCCTACAAGATTTGGCTCCCTTTTCTCTCTGTAACCTCATCCTTAGTCAGGCCCTTTGTTCCCTGCTCGAGTCATACTGGCCTCCTTACTATTCCTTAGAAACACTAGGCATACTTCTGCCCTAGAGCCCTTATACTGCCATTCCCTTTCCCTAGATAACCATACCGTGAGTGTACTATGTCAAACAAAATTAACTAACCACAAATAATCATCACTTTCCACTAATCTCATAATGGATTTCTACTGTTTATTTGTAACACATAATTTTATGTGGAAATATCAAAAAAAATTTAAAAGCTATCCCTATACAGCTACACTTTTAAGAAATCAGTAGCTAATATTAAGATCCATTATTTTATTTCTTTACTGAACACTATGTTGTCAAGAATGTGAAAGTTTTCATTTTACTTTATATTGTTTTCTAATAATATTTATAAGAATTGTGCCCCAAAATGCTTAATGACAGAAATAACTTTCTGGTTGATTCAGTTGAAATTCTGTTATTGGAAGTGATTTTTCTTAGGATACAATATTTGAAATTAAAAGTTTAATTTACTTTCTTGATTTTGTGGAAGATTTCATATAAATATTATAATGATACTGAAAGTAGTTTTAGATAGATCTAATTTGACTGAAAACCATCTGATTTGTAGTATAGTTAGATCAAGTTCCAACTTTTAAACAATAATCAATTTCCTGAATTAAACCAAAAGAAAATCTCTAAATTATTTTGAATCTGTGTAGAATCTGGAGTAACATTCTGAAGAAAGCAAAGACAATAGAACGTGCAGTTACAGTAAGCATTCACCATAAGGAACCTAATTTCCCATAGTTTAACAGGCTCAGAAAGAAAAAAGAAGCACATTCAATGATAGTGAAAAAATATGCTTCCTAATCGAATATTTTCTGAAGACAGTCATATTTAGGGAACTACATCAGGAAGAAGTGTTGAGATAAAGCTCAGACTAGCAAGTCCCAGGATGTCTTTACCAGGTGAGGGAAAAAAATATACTTTAAAATAAACCCTAAACTGCTCAGAGTTTTGGTAGCTATCACTTATTGGTTAAGTCATAAATTCCACTTTCAGTAATAATTTAAACTGTTTACTTATACAAAAGAAACATGTCTTTAAAAGTTTCCAATTTATCACAGACAAGAAGAAACCATTTAGGGCAGATTAATTAACTCTGGAAACAGGAAGAAGGAGCTCTAACGTTACATAAAGGTGACACACATTGAATAAAGGTCACTTTCCAAAGCAAATTAAAATAATGATGTAACTTCTGCCTAGTGCAGGATGTTTCTTAGGTTTTATTGTATTGAAAGCAATTATCCAGTTCTATTCCTTACTATACCTACTAGACAATGAATTTTCTGAAACAAGTAAAAAGTAATAATTTTAATCTCCTTATTTTGACTTCAGATATAGGGATAATCTAAAATATCTTATCACCTATATTATTCGTTCCATTTAGCATACACATAAATATCAGAAAATCGAATTCACCAGGAATTAAATTCAATATCATGTAATAATTTGTACTAAATAAAAACATTAAAAATAAACAGCATGACTATAGCAAGATACCTTATTTTAATGATAAATACATTATAAAATCACAAAGTATGCACAAGACAAAAGAATACATGGGACTCCTTCCCCTCACTTGGATGAACCCAATCACTTGCATCCCTAGAGAAGCCTGTGGGGCATTAAGTTATTCTGGTGAATACTGGCTCCTGGTACCTTGTTACTTTTCTTTATAGAATAATTTGAAACTTTGTATTTATTTCTGTGTTTGATACAACTAAAAGCTCTATGTATACAGTGTGATGGGTATTTTGCTTACCAAGGTATACATATGCAGCAATAGCACCTAACACAATAGCACCTAACATAATAATTTCTGAAGGAATAAGACAGACACCAGGAGTAGTCCACAGTCTTTGTGTGAGTAGATTGGGACAATACAGAAGAGGCCCTTACCAGAAAACAGCTACCACTGCCTAATCCAAAATTTCAAATTCCACAATCAGAAATGTAATCTTAAGAGTCTTGGGCATTTCAGCATATTTGGAGAATTTAAGAATAAAAATAAAGCACATTTTTGTCCTAAATGAGAATCAACCCCACTGACCACTGAAGACATTCTAGTTCTTTTTATATTCTCTACAACACCCAGAACATTTCTGGGCACAAATTCTATCTACCTTATTTGTCCTACCTTCTGTAAGAGAAGTCCTGGAAAGCAGCAGAGAGATGCATAGAAGATATGAAAAGAGGGGAAAGGAGATAGCATGCTGATACTGTATCAGAAAAAAAAAAAAAAAAAATAGAAG
>NW_012134970.1:4816662-4818226 GCF_000956105.1 Propithecus coquereli
TATCTATGTTTATTTGACTTAAAGTAGCCAAACTATTCCATTCCATTAGATTCCTTTAATTCTGTTTAGTTATTTTCTAAAGCTGTGTATACATTACACCAAAACAAATGCTGAAGGGCAAAAAACCTAATCATCTCACAGTGTTATCCATCCAAAATAAAGCATCCAATCCAGCTGATGTTAGTGAAATGACTCAATGTTTTGACATGCCGGCAGAAAACATGAGTTATTTTGTTTGTCTACAAAGTTGATATCCTCCTCTACCACAGGAAATTCGGAGGGAATCCCATGGCAGTAACTGAATAGCTTTTCCCTTCTACACACTAGTGTGGTCTAGAAAAACAACAAAGTTAATGAACTTTTAACAGGCATTTACGGAAATTTCTAAAGATGTTTTATGAATGTTCTGAAAATGATTTCATAACTGTGGAAAATTTACAGTTGGTTTTCTTCTGACTAAGACAGAATGGTCAATCTTGCAAAGTCCTGCAAGAGAAAAATCTTGATGCCTAAAATTCACAATCTAACATCGGGCTGCTATGATTAATTGATCCAGATTGTTATTTTCTACCCTTCGCTCCCAATTTGAGATGCTAGCTATATAATATAGTTGTTGTTTTTTTCTTATTTCTTCAAGGAAAACTCTCAGAGAACATAACACAGTTTTAAAATAAAACCATTCTATTAAAAATAAAAGAATACCTCGCAATCAAAAGCAGACCTAGAAACTATATGTCAGTTCCTCAACTTTGACTCATTTATGACAAGAATTTTTAACAAGGAATCTTATAACTATTCCACCAGTTTAAAATAAAAGAAAGAAGAGAAAAAAGAACAAAGAAAAAGTGCTTCTTGCTTAATACTACTTCATTTTCTTTTAATTTCTCAAACTCTTCAATAACACATGTAAGCTACCAGTCAAAGGCACACAGGCCTGACTTTAGATCTCTGGATCATCTGAAGAGCACTCTATCCCAACCAAAGATACTACTCCCTGCTGGTCATATCATCTTCTAAAAATCATATATTTAGTACAAATCAACAGTTCTCATACTGTCAAGAATAATTTTCCTAATATATTTTCTTTACCAAGAACAAATGCTTTAAGATTGCCATAAAAATATGGCTCTCAACAGACATCAAACACAGCAGATAGACAGACATAGGCACAATGTCTTTGCAATGGCTGCAGTAGAGGGCAACCTGAAATTATTTACCTCCCAATATGATGTGCTATAAAGCACATACATTATCTATGACATATTCTTCCCAAAAATGTTTGGGCTCTAAATCTAATCTCCAGACCTAATTTTCAGTTTACAAGAAGTGTAAGATGAACAAATTAAATGACATACCCAAGGAAACGATGAAATAGAACATTTTGACTCTTCAAAAAGTCAATTATCATGGGGGATAAAAATAGGGGCCCCAAGTAAATTAAAAGACACTACAGAGACATAATAACCAGATACGATGTGTGAACTCTGTTTAGATCCTGCTTTTAAAAACTATATACTGTAAAAGACATTTGGGAGAAAACTGGAAAAACCTAAATATCAACTGG
>NW_012134970.1:4818276-4824238 GCF_000956105.1 Propithecus coquereli
AGCAAACATTTTAGACTTTGTAGGCCAGATAGTCTGTCGCAACCACTCAATTCTACCACTGTAGTATAAAATCAGCCCATAACCAAATGTGCATAGCTGTGTCCCAAGAAAACTTTATTTACAAAAACAGGCTGTGGTTTGCCAACCCCTGATGTACTTGGCCCAACCACTATTGCAAGCTTGTCACATCTGTCAAACATCCTTTTTACTTCCAGTCCTATTTTCTATCTCAACCAGAGAGTTACCCCACAGAAGGCATTTATGGAAATTTATGGAGACATTTTTTGTTGCCACTATGATTTAGAGGCACTAGTGGCAGGGGGTCAGGAATGTTAATATCCTACAAGGCAAAGAGCAATCCTGCACAATAAAGAGCTGTCCTGCCCAAAATACCACTAGCACTACTGCTGAGAAATAGGAAAACTCACCCCATTCCTACCCCACAAAGCTGCTTACGTACCTGAACTTAAGTTGTCCCAAAGTACAAAATAAACTAAGATAACGCTGACCATTACTAGTTTCCTTTTTTCATTAGGCAGGCATGCATGCATGCATACACATGCAAATATATACACATGTACAAACACAGGAACACAGATTTGAAGAACAAAGGAAAACATCCTCTCTTCTCCAATTCACTGCTTTTACTTTGAAAACATAACTATTTCTGCTAGCAGAGGCATCGCGAGATGAAACGTGCTTTGTTGCCCACAAGGCATACAAAGTTTAAAGGAACAAATGAGGTGTTTTCCACCAGCTAAAGTGAAGTAAAAAATGGTGGGCATTTACTTCACTATCATCAGCTTATTGAATTCCTACCCCCTTCATTTCTCATTTCTCTTCTTGGTTTCTTCTCTTGGCCTACAAATAAAAGTGCCACCACTTAGGTCCTCCATTTTTGGATCATAGGAAACTTGGCACCTAATAAATCAATGTTCTCTTATGCCTTCTACAGCCTATCTCTTAATTCAACTTCAGTTTGGAACGGACTAAAGAGACACAGCCCTACTGCAGCTGTTGGATAGGAAGCATTAAAAGATAAAAAACTTGGTTTAAAGTCACTGGGTTAATAAATGACCAAGGTCTGATTCAGCCAGTTTAAAGACAACCTTAACAGTATGCAACTGAACTAGCACAAGGAAGGAAGCAAAGTGAATAGTTCCAGGTATTACAAAAGGGCAGGGTGAGATAATACCATACACTGAGGTAAAGAACAGCTGGTGATCAAGCCAAATAAGTTAGATAGCACACTCATTTACCAGATAGAAACGTCAGAGTGTTTAGCTACTTTGCTCCCAATTAGATTTCTAATTTACTATAGCTTCAAATTCAATGAGCTATATAGTTAACAGGGCTTATTCATTTAATAAATATTTACTGGGCAGCTACTCTGGGCCAGGTGGCATTCAAGGTACTGAGGATACAGCATTCGATAAGATATAAAAGGTCCCTACTATTCTTCTAGATCATACTTTCTAGAGTGTATGCAAGTGGGAAGGGGACAGGGAGAGAAAGACAACAAACTAAGTTGAAATATAAGTGCCATGATAAAAAACAAATGGAGGAATGTGACAGGGAGTGAGCAAATGGCTACTAAGAATGAGTAATCAGTAAAGGTCTCTCTAAGAAGGCATTCGAGCTGAGACTTGAATGACAAAAAGTAGTCAGCCAACTGAAAATCTGGAGAAACTCCATTCCAGACAAAGGCCAAGAGCCCAAGGCAGGACCAAACAATGTGTTGAGAAAAGGAAATAAAACCAGAGTAGCTACCAGTAGAGTGAGGAAGGGAAATAAGAAATCAGAGAGATGGGCCAAAGCCATGATCACAGAGAACGTAACAGGCCATGGTTGTGGGTGTGCATTTAATTGGATGTGTGATGGAAAATCTGTAGAGTTTTATGCAATAGTGAGATATGAACTGATTTACATTTTGAAAAAATTGGTTATGGGAAAAGAATAGGCTGTTAAGAGTATAAAAACGTGCACAGACAAACCAGTTATGAGACTACCAAAGTAATTTAGATAAGAGATACCCACAGATTCGACTAGGATGATCGCAGTGAAAACAGAAGGTAGGGAAAAAGAGATTTCAAATATGCTGAAAAGGTAAAGTTGACACAACTTGGACTGGATGTGGACAGTGAAAACAAGAAAGGGATTCAGGATGGTGACTTATCTTGAGTTACCTGGAAAACAGACCCTGAGGCCAAAGCTTACTGGCTAATTGTTGGGGGGGTCTGATCCCAGGGAAGCAAGAGTGAGGAAAAAAGAGAAATAAGGCAGGAAAGAAGAATAAGAAATACAAAGGTTGTGTTAAGCTGGCAATAGCTCCCAAAACACACACAGATCATTGTTGATCCTGTAGAACTTCTTCAGAGAGATGATACAAAACCACTGTGTCTTGCAAACAGTCCACTGAGGGGAAAAAGGAAAAAGAATTTATCTGCAGGCTCCCTCTCATACCCTGTCTCCTACCAGTCAAAGTCTGCCCCACGAGGCTTTCAACCCACTTACTATCTGAGTGTGTGACTCAGTCATTCCAGAGCCTCTACAGGTCCAATCTACTGGCCAGTGTCAAGGTGTGATGGTCTTTCACCGTCAGTCAGCATCATATCACGGGGCTACCTGGTCTGTGACAGCAGCAGCAGCTAGGGCTTTACAGCCACAAGGACAATGTGTGCTGTTTCAAGGGCAGGAAGGTGGAGGCGAATGAGGCTGATTACCTCTGGATTATCTCTGGTTTATGGCACATAAACCAGCAGAGTTGAGGCATGGTTTGGGGGCTTAACTGGGTAAATGGTGGTGCTTTTTACTGGCATGAGGAAGACTGGAAAACACCAGATGTTTGGGAGAAAAATCAGGCGTTCTGCTCTGTACATGCTAAGTCTAAGATACTAATTAGACGTCCAAGTGCATATAAAGCAAGTATTTTGAGATTTAAGAAGTTGGAGTTCAGGTAGAAAGACAGTACTATAAGCATATATTTGGTAGTCATCAGTATAGAGATGGTACTGAATAAAGGAAACTATATAAACTTAAGAAGGGAAAGAAAGTTTATGGAAAAGAGAAGTACTTTCTAAATAGTGTAGCCTACAAATATTTAGAAAATAAGCAATAGAAAAGGAACGAGCAAAGAATAAAAAAGGATGGACACTGAAACAAAAGGAAAACCATGAGAGTGTGGTGGCACAGAAAATTAGACAGCAATGTATTTAGGAAGAGAGTAGTCAACTATGCTGAATGATGAGATGTGCAGTAAATCAGAACAGAGAACTGGTGAATGATTTGACAACGTGGAGATCACTGATAACCTTTAAAAGCAGTTTCAGGGGATTGTAGGAACAGAAACCTGATCGGAATGGTCTGAGAGGACGATTCATGAAGAAATGGAGTTTGTAGTAAAATGGGAGCAGAGAAACGGTAGAGCATGTGGAGTCAAGGAACCTTTCTAAACGGATGGTCTCAGGGTATGTTTGCATACTAGTGACAAGGAGCCGAGAGAGGGAGGAACAGATGATACAAAAGGGATAATTCTAAAAACAATGTTTCTGATCGGGCAAGAAGGGATGGGGTTCTAGTGCACAGTAGAGGGCTGGGCCTTTGATAAGAGCAGAGCACCTCCTTACAACAAAGTGAAGACAAATAATACGGTACGGATACAGTCAGGTTGGAAGATGAGAAAATAAAGGCATTCTATACCAATTACATCTATTTTTTTCCACAGAATATGAGACAAAATCACTGTCATTAAATACATCGATGCTGGCAATGTGTCCAATGTGTGTCACACAGCTACATCACTCTCAAATTTACTTTGGTAGGTATACTTTTCTAGACAAGAGCAAAAATTCATGGTAAATTCTAATTATATTCCTGCTTCACGCACATAAACACCAATTCTAACAGACGAACATGAGACCACTTAGCTAGACAATCAAATAGCACCATCTAGTGGCTGAAATCTTAAAAGTCAACATATTAATGTTAGGACCCACACTGTTGATTCTTCAGTCGCTGTGTGTGTAGTAATAATTCTAGAAAAAGATATCTGAACAAAATAACTTGTAAGGCTCACGCCTGTAATCCTAGTTCTCTGGGAGGCCGAGGCGGGCGAATTGTTTGAGCTCAGGAGTTCGAAACCAGCCTGAGCAAGAGCGAGACCCCGTCCCTACTAAAAATAGAAAGAAATTAATCGGACAACTAAAAATATATAGAAAAAATTAGCCGGGCATGGTGGCGCATCCCTGTAGTCCCAGCTACTCGGGAGGCTGAGGCAGAAGGATCGCTTGAGCCCAGGAGTTTGAGGTTGCTGTGAGCTAGGATGATGCCATGGCACTCTAGCCCAGGCAACACAGTGAGACTCTGTCTCAAAAAAAAAAAAAAAAAAATCTTAATACCATAGGAAATATACCAATAACATATAAAATCTTAAAATATAATAGCTAAAGTACATTTACTTAGTGCTTATTAGGTGCTAGGCGGCATGCTATGCTCTTTTACATGCACCTGCTCTTTAATCCTCCAATATTCTATTACTGAAAGAATTAATAACCTGCTCAAAGTTTATACAGGTAGAAATGATAAATCCAGGATTTGAATAGAGGTAATCTGCCTTCAAAATCCACATTCTTAACCACCATACTCATTTTATAGTGTCTCTGTAAAGCATAGAGAGTTAGGGGTTGGGTAGGAGAGTAAAAAAAGTCTTTTGTTATAAAGAATCATGAATTTTACCTTTACTAAAAGGTAAAACTTCTGCATTTAAAACCACTCAATTGCAAACCAATTTTTCTAAGAATAATTATAATTTGTTACTCATAAAGTAAATGGTGATGCTAAAGAACTGTGCCTCCTTTGGAGGAAAGATGCTATCAGCACACTCGTATCATGCTGCATTTAATATGTTCAACATCTAAGTGCTCAATAAAGCTACATGAGGAAATATTAAGGGTTTAAAAAAAAAAGAAGAAAATCACAAGGAGGGAAAACAATGTATCCCAGGAAGTAAAAGACGTCCCCTCCTCTTCATCAACCTCCCTCCCTCTTTCCTTCTCTAGCATTTCATCCAGAGGATCTTTCTTTTCTACCTCTCTAAGGATTATTACCAATTCCAAATTCAAAGCTGGTCCATACTTTCTTGCTGTCCAGGTCTAGTTCTAGATACTCTCTCATGGCTGCAAGTGGAAATCCACATGTAATTTTTTAAAGTATTTTTTATCCACCATTGGATTTCAGCCTCATAAGAATCCCATGAGGCAAGTAATATTACAAGTGAAGAAATATATATTCAATCAAGGAACAATTGAGATTATACTAGTAATAATAATAATAATAGCTAACATTTATTGAGTATTTACTATGTGGCAGGTACCATATTAAGTACATAACACGTGTAAGTTCATTATTACAACGTTATGAGGTAGATATTATTGCAGAAGAGGAAACCTAAACACAAAGAGGCTAAATAATTTGCCTAATATTACAAAGCTAGTAAATGGAAGAGCTAGGATAAGGAACAAGGTCACCTGGCTCTAAAGCCCAAGCCCTTAATCATTATATTGTAATATTTTCTTATTTATAAATAAAGCCTTTTTACACAAAACAATGGGGGAATGGGGAGAGTATGGGTTATAGCTAAAGGAATGAGATTCAAAATAGAGAAATTCTTCTTAAGTGCCATATTCTCACGCAGAAGCAGGGTAGGAAAATTCTATTCCAAAGGCCCATTGTGGTTAAGGTATGAAAGAAAATATATTCTCAGAATATCATATTCTAATTTGGAATTTAAAAGTGTGTATTCTATAGATATAATGCAGTAAACTGTAGCTACTCTAATTGGAAGTTTAAAAAATTTATATCCTATAGATACAATGCAGCAAGCGGCAGCTAGTCCACAAAAACCTATTTAGCCATAATATAGCAAAAAAGTGGCCATTTTATAAATATTCATTGCGGGCCTAGT
>NW_012134970.1:4827868-4849505 GCF_000956105.1 Propithecus coquereli
AAAAAGATGGTAAAGCAGAAACGTAAGCATCCTGAAAACTATTTTATAACCTATCCCTGAAAATGAGAATTTTCATGTGATTTTGAGACACCTTATTTCTTTGATTAGTTTAGCACCTAGATCAGATTTTAAAACCATGGATTTATCAGATTTGTAACTCTTCATCCCATTACTGACAGTGAGATAGAAAATATAAACTGTTCTCCATGAGACAATTCTAAAACGTACCTTTTATTTTCAGCCAAATTGGCTCCTTCATCCTTCAGCTGTTTACTTTTCTCAGCAGAGCCTTCAAGGAGAATTTCTTTCCTACGTTTAATGGCATGAAGCCAGTTACCTTCATCATTCTCAGCCATATCCTTCTCATCAGCAGCTTCAGCTTCGAACTGCTGGGAAGTGACCTTTGAGACCTTCTCACCAATCTTCCTCTTCCACCCAAAAGAAGCCATTCTGGAAAATTACAAAGAAACAGCTTTAAAACAAACTTGGCCTTTTATAGAAGTATTCCAACTAACAGACAAAGAAGAAATAACCGGATTAGACTACCGCCATTTTTTAATCCCTAATTAGTGGATCTAGGCAATAGTCACCAAATGGCTGCTAACATCACTAAGAAAGACAACTGGACATTATGCACCTCCTGATGGAAGCGGCACACCACCTACAAGGTACTCTTGTAAAAGTTAATTCGAAATCAGATCAGGCTTCTACCAGTTTGTAAGAAATACGGGATAGAGTTAAACATGCTCAATAACACATCAGAGACACAGACAGCAGAAAAGTAAAGAAAAATAAAACTGGTTTCTTCAAGAAATAAACTGTCAGGAAACAAAGAGAAGAGAAAGAAGACAGGTAACTCCTAGATTAAGAGAGACTTAAGAGATATATGGCATGGCACGGTGGCTCACACCTGTAATCCTAGCACTTTGGGAGGCTGAGGTGGTAGGATCACTTGAACCCAAGAGTTCTAGATCAGCCTGGGCAATAGCGAAGCCCCGGTCACTACAAAAAATAAAAAAAATTAGCCAGGCATGGTGGCGCACACCTGTAGTCCCAGCTACTGAGGAGGCTGAGGCAGGAGGGTTGCTTGAGCCCACGAGTCTGAGATTGCAGTGAGCTATGATGACGCCACTGTACTGTAGCCCAGGCAACAGAGAGAGACCCTATCTCAGAATGAAAAAAAAAAAAGAGAGAGACATACTAACCAAACATAATATACGCACCTTGTTTCATTCCAGATTCAAAACAAAAACAATAGGAAGGGAACAATAGGAGATATCAGAACAGATTTGATAATTGATGATATTCAGGAATTACTGCTATATTTCTTTAGGTGTAATAATAGTATTGTGATTATTTTTATAAAAATAATGCTTATCTTTTAAGAATGCATACTGAAATATTTCATATGAAATTATATGATATCTAGGAATTGTTTCAAAGTAATCAGTGGGGGTGAGGAATGTAGTAAAGATGAAATATGACTGCTTTGAAGTGATGATTGATGGGTTTGGGTGGTAAATACATAAGGATCAGTGTACTTTTCTCTCTCCTTTCATATATGTTGAGATTTTCCATAATAAAAAGATTTTAAAAGATTCAAACTTGCTAAATGACTTAAGCCACAGAATTTTTGGGTAAACAAAAAAAAAGATAACAGATGTTGAACTGCTTTGTAAATTTGCAATGGTATACAAATGTAAAGGATAAAAAGAGAGAGATAATTAATAGAACAAAGTTAAAGAAAATCCTGGAAGAATTCAACAGATATTTAGAGAAGGGATTAACTGAATGATCTAAGAATTTACTAGGTGCATAGATGAGCTTCAGGATACTGAGAAATTCCTGAAATTGTACATAAATTATATGTAAATTTTCTTTTTTGTGTAAGAAAAACTTTAACTGCTGTTGCAAAAAAAAAATTTATATGAAGTAGAAATTGGTTTCAATAACATTAGTAAAGAAAACGCTTTAGAAAGTGGAGGTAACTGCATGTAAAATTCTGGCAGCAATTTAACAGAACAGTCCCAAATGGTTAGGCTAAGGCCAACATCCAATGAGGATGAAAGCCTTGTCTTGGGAAATTTTAGACAATACTTGCAGAAATATTACACTGTGCATAAACCAAACTGAATTGTTTTTACAAGTATTGCAAAGTTTCATATAATAAAAGTTTTTTTTCTACATGCACACTTCAATTTCACAGCAAGAGTGGCACCGAAAACCTAAACACAAAAGAGAGCATTCATGCAAGATATCTAACTCCTTGATATAATAGTACGTATAATTCAAAACAATTACACTATCATTACATCTGGGGCTTTTCTCAACTACAAGGTGGTAGTTATGGAAAGCATGGCCCCTGATATCAGTGTCTAGAAAGCAGCCACCATCTTCCATGTGTGTTCTCTTTTAGTGTTTTTTCTTCATTTTCTTAATCAACTCTGCTGTTGTTGCTTCTTACCAAAACTGGTAAAAACAAAATTTTAATCACAGAACATGGCACTCTGACAATCAAGATGTGTAAAACCTTCGATCTTCTGGGGTAAAGAAAGCATTGTATAACATTTAGAACACTGATTAACAAACAAGGTGGTCACAAACTTTCCTGACCAAGTCATCATAGGAGGTATGAATTAAGTTTGTTCCAAAGCTAACATAAGAAAATTCCAGTTCTGATCGGATAGATAAGTTCCATCCAATTTCATTCCATTCATTGAATACCCATAAGGATTGAACAGTACAGCATCAATGACAGAACCTGGTATCAGGTCACCAATTCCACTCATATGTGACATCCTTTGCAATAACACCATCTTTCATATAGAAATTGTCCATAACTGTTGGTTCAAACTCGCTCATCAGAATTTCCAGGGTTTGATCTGGCTAATTACCCAACTCTCTGGGAAATCCAGAGTATATGATTACCAACTATCAGAATTCGTATGTACCACATGATGTTGCTCCATTTGGGAAAACTACATTAATAAACTCTATTTCTTCCTGTAAATTCTGGTGTGGGGACTCTTGGTAAGAAGGCTTCATGAAATTCTTACGAGAATAAAAGCTTTGAATTGAGTCAAACCCACTGCAATCCCTAGCAAGCTTCAACAGGGGAACCAGTGCTTTTGGCAAAAGGGTGGTAGTATTAATATATGTCTTTAAAATAAAGCATCTCTTGAAAACAAACGTGCTACTCTGAGTACATAAACTTGTAGCTTGTCAATTTTTGTCACACTTATGACTGAACATTGTACATCCTTCAAAAGTATGTCCCACTTATATCTTGGGATACTGAAAAGATCCCTAGATCCTTTGTTTGCATCGGGTTGCTGCCAGGAAAACAAACCTCCAGCAGCTTCTTGTTCTCTGGAACAGCTTTCATCACCCTGAGACTAGCTAACAACCAAGAACCACAGAAAATCAACTAAATTAAACCTCTTCTCTGCTGCTGCCGCCACCACAGACTATTCCCAGCTGTGTTACTTCAGCTCAAGTTTCTTTTTTTGCTATAATTTTATATTAACTTTTCTTAAAAAAGGGACTAATAAAATTTTCCATTTTTTGTAAGCAAAAGTTGAACTTAAGTTTGTTAGAAATAGAGGCAGATACAGTTAAGTCTCTTGTAATCCGCTGCTTCCCCATCAGAGAAAGGAAGGCGAGCACTATCTAATGTCGCCGGCCATGCTGTGTAAGCCTGTGTGTAAATTTTTTATGCCTGTATGCATTCTGGAGAAGAGTGCCTAAGCTTTCATGACCTCCTTAAAGTAGTCTGTAACTCCAAGGAGATTATGATCTACTGATTAACTAGAGAAACACGGTAAAGCAATGAACCAGAGGTCTTTATCAAACTACCAAAGACTAGGCATCGTGGCAATAAGGGAGGGAGAGAAATGAAATAGTGAGTAAGTTTTAGCAGATATCAAGGTCTTCATCATTGATGCACACAGCTCAAGTGAAGTATAAGTACAGGCCTACCTCAGAGATAGCATGGGTTCGGTACCAGGTAACTTCAATAAAGCAACTATTGCAATAAAGCGAGTCACACAAATTTTTTGGTTTCCCAGTACATACAAAAGTTATGTTTACACCACACTGTAGTCTATTAAGTATGCAATAGCATTATATCTAAAAAAGCAATGTACATGCCTCAATTTAAAAACAATTTATTGCTAAAAAATGCCAACAATCATGTGAGCCTTTAGCAAGTCCTAATCTTTTTGCTGGTGGAGGGCCCTTCCTGGATATTGATGGCTGCTGACTGATCAGGATGGTGTTTGCTGAAGGCTGGGGTAGCTGCGGTAATTTCTTAAAATAAGACAACAATGAAGTCTGCAGTACCAACTGACTCTTCCTTTCACAAAATTTCACTATAGCATGCAATGCTATTTCATAGCATTTTACCCACAGTAGAACTTTCAAAATTGGAGTCAATCCTCTCAAACCCTGCCACTAATTTATCAACTAAATTTATGTAGTATAGTCTAAATCCTTTGTTGTTGTTTCAACAGTGTTCACAGCATCTTCACTAGGAATAGATTCCATCTCAAGGAACTACTTTCTTTGCTCATCCAGAAGAAATAACTCCTCATCCATTAACGTTTTATCATGAGACTGCAGTAATTTCCTCACATCTTCAAGTGCCACTTCTAATTCTAGTTCTCTTGCTATTTCCACACCACATCTGCAGTTCCTTCCTCCACTGAAGTCTCGAATCTCTCGAAGTCATCCATGAGGGTTGGAATTAACTTCTTCCAAACTCCTACTAATGTTGCTATTTTGACCACCTCCCATGAATCACAAATGTTCTCAATGGCATCTATTTTTTTATTTTTTGCTCTTTGCACTATTTTCTCTCTTTTTTATTCTTATTTTTTTAATAACATTCATACCAATTAATGGCATCCAAAGTGGTGAATCCTTTCCAGAAGGTTTTCAATTTACATTGACCAGATTGATCAGAGGAATCACTATCTATGGCAGCTATAGCCTTACAAAATGTATTTCTTAAAAAATAAGACTTGAAAGTCAAAAGTACTCTTGATCCATGGGCTACAGAATGGATGTTATGTTAGCAGGCATGAAAACAACATTAATATCCTTGAACATCTCCATCAGAGCTCTTGGGTGACCAGGTGCACTATCAGTGAGCAATAATATTTTGAAAGGAATCTTTTTCCCTGAGCAGTAGGTCTCAACAGTGTGCTTAAAATATTCAATAAACCACGGTGTAAACAGATGTGCTGTCATCCAGGCTTTGTTGTTCCATTTACAGAGCACAGGCAGAGCAGACTTAGTATAATTCTTAAGGGCTCTAGGACTTTTGGAATGGTAAATGAGCATGGGCTCAACTTAAAGTCCCCAGCTGCAACTCTAATAAGACAGTAAGCCTATCCTTTGAAGCTCTGAAGTCAGGCACTGACTAGCTATAAAAGCTATAGCTATAAAAGTCCTAGATGGCATCTTCCTCCAATAGAGGCTGATTCATCTACATTAAATATCTGTTGTTTGGTGTAGCCACCTTCGTCAATTATCTTAGCTAGATCTTTTGGATAACTTACTGCAGCTTCTACATCAGCACTTGCTGCTTCACCTTGCCCTTTTATGTTATGCAGACAGCTTCTTTCCTTAAACCTCACAAACAAACCTCTGCCAGCTTCAAACTTTTCTTCTGCAGCTTCCTCACCTCTCTCAGCCTTCACAGAAATGAAGAGAATTAGGGCCTTGCTCTGGATTAGGCTTTTGCTTAACGAAATGTGGCTGGTTTGATCATCTACCCAGACTGCTAAAACTTTCTTCACATCAGCAATAAAGCTGTTTAACTTTCCTATCATTCCTGTATTCACTGGAGTAGCACTTTCAATGTCCTTCAAAAACTTTTCCATTGCATTCCAACCTGGCTAACAAGAGGCCTAGCTTTCAGCCTATCTTGGCTTTTGACTTGCCTTCCTCACTAAGTTTAATGATTTCTACTTTGATTTAAAGTAAGAGTTTGCGACTCTTCCTTTCACTAGAACACTTACAGGCCATTGTAGGGTTGGTAATTGCCCTAATTTCAATACTGTTGTGTCTCAGGTAAGAGAGAGGCCTGAAGAGAGGAAGAAAGATGGGGGAATGGCTGGTCAGTGGAGCAGTTAGAACACACACAACATTTATTAAGTTCACCATCACATATGGGTGTAGTTCATGGCATCCCAAAATACTTTACAAGTGTAACATCAAAGATTACTAATCACAGATCACCATAAGAAATATAATAACGAAAAAGTTTGAAATCTTGCAAGATTTGCCAAAATGTGATACAAAGACATGAGTGAGCGCATGCAGTTGGACAAATGGTGCTGAAAGACATGCTTGAGGTAGAGTTGACACAAACCTTCAATGTGTTAAAAAGCATTATTTGCAAAGCGCAATAAAGCGAAGCACAATAAAACAAATCTCTAGAAGGAGACAAAGAAAAAAGGGTGGCTGTGAGGTCATTCACACAGAAAGCCCCACAATAACAGCATAATGTGGAGGGGTAAAAAAATTGTGAGTCATTCACCTAAGTTCTTAATGAATATGAGGAAGCACCAATAAATCACAGCAATCAAGAAATGTACAGGCTCTCTTAAAAAAATAATTTAAAAATTTAAGGCTGGGCTTAGTGGCTCATGCCTGTAATCCCAGCACTTTGGAAGGCCGAGGTGGGAGGATAGCTTGAGGCCAGGAGTTTTGAGACCAGCCTGGGCAATATAGCAAAACTCTGTCTCCCTCAAAAAAAAAAAAAGGAAGAAAGAAAGAAATATACAAGCTGCTATAGGTGAACCACATGCTTTCCACAGAAGAGATTTTTTAAAAAAACTTCTCCCAGATGCATAATATGGGTGAATGAATTTCCTGTGTTTGAATATGACTACAAATATCTTGGGGGAAGAACCAGGAAATCACTGAAAATCTCAGTGTGGATAGTGTGGATACTATGGAACAGAAGTTCAGAAGCACAGAGTCAGGACAGCCTGAGAGAATGGATTGTTAGGAAGGCCTCACAAGCTATCTAGACAAGATAAGAAAGTCTTGTATTTATGACTGTCCCCAACTGTAACAAGAATGATGATTAAGTTTTCTGGCTTTAAGTTCCAAATGGAACTTTGTTTCTACAATAATAACATGAGGCATCAGGCAGTGTGGCGACCCTATTAATACTAACAGAAATCTGGTGTTTACTGAAGGAGAATTACATTAAAAATCATTGTTCAGGTCTGTAGATTATTAGAGGCAGGGGATAGAGTGGGGAGAAAAGGAAAAAAAGAGAGACAGACCAACAGGTTTTTAAAAATTAATAGGTCATTCAGACTCCCATTACCCTCCCCATCTTCCAACCCAAACCTCTGTTATAACTGGTGAGAACAAGCATATGTTAAGGCCCCACCCAGGTGGTGGTTCTCAACCATGTATGAAAAAGCCACACACACTATCATCTCAGGTGTTTGTACCAGTCTCCCCGACAAATCCCTTGAGATCTTCTAGAGCCCAGAGGCTCTAGAAGAACAGAATGAGGTTATAAGGAGGCCTGATGACACTAGCAATTGAGAAGTTTAGCCTTGAAGAGAGGGACAAAAATGCATTCCTCTCAGACAGAAAAGAAGTTCATACTGAGTGAAAAGTATAAGAAAGTTCCGGGGTGAAAGGAAAGGAAAGGAAAATGAGGGATTTCATGCCCCAAACTTCACATTTCTGCAAGAAATAAGCGGCTATTCATCTGTTCAAAGTAAACAGAACATAAATGGATCTCAGCACTTGAGAAAAATGGACAAGATGTGAAATAGGCACTGTGGAGATTAGGAAAAGCAACAATAAAGAATGAGAAGAGATATCAAACAGTATCAAAGGCTCACTGAGGTTAAAAAGCATGAATCTGTTACCAAGGCCATTGGCACATTTATATATTGTCTTCGAAACTGAAGACCACAAGAGTACAGTCAATTACAACACAGGATAAGTGCTACAAGACAATAAACAAAGGATGCGAGGATGCCAGAGAAGGGGACACATACTTCAGGCTTCCTGGAGAACTTCTGAAAGATAAAAGTTAGCCAGGCTTATAAAAAAGATGGGAATCCTAGAACATACGCAAAACACTTTCTGCCTTGGAAAATTTAACACTGAGTTGATTCAGGTATTCTAAATAATACAAGTTTACTGTTCCTATATGGCTATCTGAACATGAAATTAAAAACTGTTATAAAGGAGGCATTCCTGAATCTATAGTTAGATGCACAGGCACCAACATCCTAGACTTAACATTTTTTTCGTCAGGCTAAGAAACCACAGGGGTCAATCACAGTCACACAGGTTTCATGCTAAATTCATGAAACCATACAAATTCAACATTTTACACAGAATTTTAAAGAATGCCATAAAAATTCTAAACGACATCGTATTCTAAATTCGTGTACTGGTACAATGATCCCTACGGTAGGCGCTCAATAACTGCTGACATTTTACCCAGCCACAAACCAGAGAACGCTTATCCTGACTGCGTCCGAGGATGCAGCACCGCAGGCGAAAAACCCCTGGATGAACACGATCAGGGAAATCACAATATCATCCTCCGGGTAAAGGGGTATATTTGGAGGTGAGGAATTCAAGAAACAATTTACCCAAAAATACCACCACAAGAGAGAAACCAGTATTAGCGACTTTCCCTTCATTGGTCAGCCATAATAAAGATGTTCATAACAAGAAACTCATAAAGGCTGCCGGACGTCACCTGAGAGTTCGCCACGCCGCGCTCAGCCTCAGACACCGTAAACGCTGAGTAGAAAGCAAGCTCCGTTCCGCCCCTCCCACCGCGAAGGGAAGGTCAAAGCCACACTATCCCGACCGCCTCCCAGGCGGCGCTGCAGGGGAGGGCCCGACCCCCAGACTACCTAGTTCCTAGGGACCAACCTCAGTGTCCCGGCTGTGCCAGACCCTGTCGAGTTTCAACTCTGATTTCTGAAACTCCTTTCTTCCCTAACACAACACCCACACGCCTCGTTTCCCTCCGCTTCCACCGCCGACCCGGCAGCCTCAGCTACCTAATAATCACTCCCGTGGTCCCGTGTTTACATTGCTGCCTACCGGAAGCGGAAATTAGCACGGCCGACTTCCTACCTGCCTGCCTTTGATGCCTGGTTTCCAAGATACGGATTTGGCCGACACCTGGGGCAACAGTCCACTAAGAGCGAGCAAAGGAAAGACTCTCAGTCTTTCTCATCCGCCAATCCCTCCTCCGGGACCACAAATCCCAGAGGTCACTGCGGCCGCCCCACCGCGTTACCTTCTGGGATTTGTAGTCGGGGCCACTCGTCCGAGAGCGCCCTCTGGCAGTAGCCGGGGGCGTCTGGCGTGCGGGGCTGCAGTGCAGGAGCGCGGGCAAACGCGCCTGCGCGGCTGAGGAGCGCGGGGAGGAGCCGCCCCCGCCGTACCGCGGCGCTTCCAGACCGCAGGTAGAGCAAGCAAGGGCCCGGGAAAATGATTCTAAGGGGCATTCAAAGGCTTAAGATACGGTCCTACCCTAAAGGGGTTTGCAGCCTAGCTGATGAGGCCTCCTAGACGCAGAGAACAGAGAGGCAAAACTCGATTAGAAAGGACTCAATGGGTGCGCATCAGGGAGGGTCATCGCTGAATTGTGGGCTTCACGTCAGAAGTAACAAATAAGTTGAGCCCAGATGACAGAATTATGGCCGGAATGTGTCTGTGGGTCATGTCATGAATATAAATAAATGGACAAATATAACATGGGCAACTAATACTGTCAGTTTATCCACGTAGCTATTAATATCTTGTGCAAAAGGAGACCCATATTTGGAGATCAGGCTTTCTCATCCTCAGCATTATTAACATTTTAAACTGGCTAATTCTTTGAGGGGGGAAGAGGGCATCCTGTGCATAATAAGGTGCTTAGCGGCATGTCTAGTCTCTACACAGTAGATGCCATTAGTATCCACCACCGCCATCAACTGTGACAACCGATTGCTTCCCCAGTGAAATATACCCTGGAAGAAAAATTGTCACCCTACCCTGCCCCGTTGGGAACCAGATATAGATTGCTGATTCTCCTAAGGGTGGCCGACACCCTTTCAACGCCAAAACTATTGCCATACTAATATGAAGGCATTATTTTGTGCTTTTCACAAAACTGACATTTGCACCGATGATGGAAAAGCAACCGTGGGTAAAATTGCTGGCCCTTCAAGCAGGAATCACGGTGATGATACCAAACTGTACTAGTAGTCATCGTATTCTTGGCCACCACATACACTCATAGTAAGAAAAATGAATGCCCTCACTCAAGAATATCTTCGAAGAAGCTGTAAAAATTATTAAGAACAGTTGGGTACACTTTTTAATATCCTATGTGAAAAAAATGGTAAGTCTTCATAAAGTACTTCGGCATACTGGAGTATGATGTTGTCTCAAAGAAAAGTATTTTTGAGACCGCATTCTAAACTAAACTAGATACTTTTTTCATAGAACACAACTTTTATTTACAAGAACGACTGACAAACTGGCTATTCAGACTTGCCTATTTGACAGACCTTTTCTTGAAAATGAACACAGGGAATCTACTACTTCAAGAAAAACAACTGACAGTGTTGACAATGATAAAATTAAAGATTTTAGGCAAAAATTATGATTCTGGAAAAATTGTATTCACCAAAAGATCTTGGCAGCTCCCCAATACTTCCAGACTTTTCTGATGATATCACTGGAGATATTATCAGATGTAATTTTTATTTATATTGTTTGATTAGATGTATTAACATTTGTATGAGCTGCATAAGTGAACCAATATTTTCAAAATGATCAGTGCATAACTGGGGTAGCCAGCCTCCAAGATGGCCTCCAATGATTCCCACTCCTGGATTCACATCCTTGTGTAATTCTTGTACCAGAGTTGCTCTGTATTATCTATAGAATAGTGCAGAAGTGATAATGTATCACTTCTGATATTAATTATAAAAGACACTAATGTGGTGGCAATGTTTCTTAATCCAGGTAGAGGTTTACATGGCCACCGTTAACTGTATACCTGAAACACTGAAAATTTATTGAGCCAAATATTTATTTGTACACTTTTCCATTGATGTTATACCTCTATAAAAAGTGTTAAAAATATATGTATCTCCCTAACAAGATGCTCAGAGCAGGATCTCTTATGGTCACATTTGTAGTGCCAGTAGTTCATAGTAGCTATATGAGGGGATACAGTTTGCAGAGTGAATAATTAAATGGTGCCTGAAGCTGCACCCCTTTGTAAGGGTCTTTCCTAAGTTTCTCAAGTAACTTAACCTTGATTCACCTCTACTCTGGTAAAGGTTATTTCCCACTAAGTTTTAGTACTTCACCCACCACTTCTCTTACTTTGCTCTGTGATCTTGATTTGCTTATTATATATTTTAATTCATTTCCTATGCTTTTAATAGATAACGTGATCATCTTCTAAGTTGCCAAAAATCCTCTCAATTTATCACGGCTAATATCTATTGGCATTTACAATAAATAGAATGGTTTATTTATTAATATTTACAATAAGTAGAATAGTTCTCAAAATATTAAATTTTCAAACAAGAGAGTTTCTTGTACTATTTCGTACAGTCAAGGTAAATACCTAGAGCAATTTATCAGTTTCCTAAAATCCCACTACACTATTTGTAACACTCTTTAGCACTGTTTTCTTTTGTAGTTTTAAAGATTTAGAATGAAATCTAGCACAAGCCCTGCCTAATAATGCCATAGGAATACAAGATTTAATACTAATTGAATTCTAACAGTAGTGAAATTCTAACCAAATTTAATGTTAGGCAACCGCTGAATGATAGCTGCTTTGGCTTTCTTTGTATATATCTTAATACTTAGGTGGTTAAATTTTACATGAAATCAAAACTAATTCAGTTGAGAAAAAAATCACAATGTTTGATTACTAAAATGTGGTCCACCACTATAGTTTATATTTAGGTACATTGTTAAAAAGAAAGGTGCACAGATATTCAGCCATGAGCAAGCTTTTTTTACACATTTAGTTTTCCCAGGGGTCAGAAAAGCAAGCACATTGTAACAGGTGAAATATGAAATTTTTCTTTATTATACCATCTTTCTAAGTCAAAGTACTTGAAATTGTATATTTAAATATACTCTGGTCAAAATATACATGAACCACAAAGATTGATTTCTACCTACTACCACTTTACAGTTATGTTGTATGTGGAATTCATTCACCTTGTCAGAACTCACGATGAAAATAAGATTTCTATTGTGGATGGGGAAATGGGGGAAGGAATTGAGGAAAAAAAGATTTGGACAACACACATTTTTCTTTCATTACAAAGACGCCTGTTGGAACATAGATACATGGAGTTCTACATCTAGCCACAGACTACACCAAGTATTAATTTAGTGTTTGACGGTATCACTACAAGATCAAAAAGGGTACTGTGGGGCAGGGAGGGAAGGATTTTGTATAAAATCATCTAAAATTCTGAAAAACTATAAAAGCATATTAACAAAAAAAATAAAGAGCAATGGAGTTTATTTAGGTGAAATTATTTTAAATTAGATCTGATATATTAAGCTCCCATATGCCCCAACCTGGTAGAAAAGTTCCTCTCAGTGACAAATCAATTATTTTAATGGCAAAATTTTTACATATCAGTAAAATCTGTTATATTTAAAACTATGTATACAGTACATTTCTGGCAAAACCTTATACATCTTTCAGTTGTCAAGACAAAGTAAAAATATGGTTGCATAAAATCACAAAAAATATAAATTGCTGAAAAGATACTAAAAAAAGATTAAAAATCATTTGCATTCACTCCCCTTACCTCTTCAATATTGGTAAGAATTTGCAAACTACAATAAATTTGTGAAAATCCTGTTGCAATCTTGACACACCCAAAAGTTATCATTTCAAATATCCAAGCTTAAAAAAGAATTTACTGCAATAATCTGTGCATTTATCATTCTATTTGTACAAGTGCAATATTTAAATATCTTCAAAATAAATCTCAGTAACTAAAGGAATCACAATAACTTATAAATGAAGCAAAGTTTACAAAATTAACAATTTTTAGAAGGTCCTATTTAACTGGTTCCTCCTTTTCTTCCCCTCTCCCTGCAACACCTTATAGAGACATTACTTAGTTCTATATACAAATCTGTAACTTTAAAAATACAGTCTTCTGTTCTTAATATCAGGAACATAATGCTGCATTTAGAGAACTTAAGTGAAATCAATATCCTCAAACCAGAGGGCCACATAAAAGTTATAAATACAGGTTTTGAACACATATTTAAATGGAACTTCTATTACTTTGTACAGCTTTCAAATTCAAAGTTGAATAGAACAAACTCTGGGCAAAAAGAAACAAGATTTTTGTTTTGAATTCAGTGCATGATTCTTGAGGTGCTGGAGTCAAATCTACAACTAGAGTAATCATTTCTGCAAGCTATCATGACATTTGAGTGCATTCTCATCTGGTTACATAGATGCTCACCGTATTTGCCCAAAACAACCCTAAAATACAACAATTCTTAAAATAGAAAAAAGATAGCTCTGTTACAATGGGAAAAATGCTTAATACCAAAATAAATCAATATTGTGAAGCTAAATAAGACAATGAGTGGTACAATATTTTTTATTAGCATACACGATACCAATTTTATCTGAGGTGACTTTAAATCTTCATTTACATGTATTATGTGATGCTATTACTAAGAGTGAGAAAAAGAAAATATAAATGTAAATCAGAGATCTCTGGAAGAGTAAATATCTTTAGAAAGTTCCCATAATGCTAATTTTTTTAAAAGTAATTAAAAGGCAAAACAAATGTGACCATTTAGAAGAACTGATTTGTTCCACATTTTATCAAAATAATAATGTTATATTTGACTAAAGAGATAAAAACAAATGCAATATGTAAACTTGAATATGAAATATGAAATAACCAGCTATAAAATAATTTGGAGGACAAATGGGGGAATTTAAATATGGATTGAGTGTTATTAGATGATATTAGGGAATTATTAATTTTATATTGGTATTATGGTTTTTTAGAAGAATGTCATTATTTTTAGGAAATTCTTGATGTATTTAAGGGCAGTAAGTGTATCTGTAACATCCAAATGGTTCAGGACTAAAAACATGTATGTATATATACACACGCACACACGCACATGCATATCTGTATCTTTATACATATATAGGTATAGAGAAAACAAATATGGCAAAACACAATTGTTGCATCTAAATGGTAAATAAACATGTGATCACCCTATATTAATTTTTCTTATTTTAAAAGTCTTCATAATAAAATTTGGGGGGAAAAGTCATATTCAAGCATTTAAAGTTTGTAAGAGATATTCCTTCTATGCACTGAATCAACTTTAAAAATACATAATCAAATGACTAGAAATTTTTGCATCCACTCAATACTGACTGATATGGTAAGCCAGAGGATTTTTGAAATTGGCAAAAACAACATGATTTATTTACAGTATATGCAACTCATATTTAATAACAAAAAGAACACTTTATGTACAGAATATAGTGGGACAAACTGTAAGATTAACTTAGCACTAGAGTATCTGAACATATAAATTCTGTGTGTTTTTGGACTTTATGAAACTAAAGAAAAAATTCAAATTGGGCCTAATATCTGATATGACTTACCATATGCTATAGAATTTTAAGAGGGAGATATGGAAGAAGTTATCCAGACTGTTACTACTGTTAGAAGATACTAGCTATAAGTTAAGGAGCCCAGGAAACAAAATCACCTGTAGAAGGTCTCTGGGAATTCTAGGCAAATATTTATTGAATGAATTTATGAAGCAAATATATAACACATCAACATGTAATAATGTATGAAGGCCTTTATGGTAAATTCATAGTCTCAAAGCCCTGTGTACACTAAGTATAAAACAGCCAAAAATCAAGTGAGCCTGAGAGACCTACAATCCATTGTGTATATTATGCTATATATCTACTGAACAATGAACAAAATGATCTTAATTCATTTCTGCACATTAGGCTTTTAACTATTAATCATGTTCCAATCCCTGTGCAAATTGCATTCCAAAGGCCAATCCTCAGTTATAATTATGTATAACTTGATTATAAATGGAAGCATTTGGCTATGACTTATTATGCATGCTTATTGCTATCAAAGAAATAAGCAAAGTTTTAGGTTTACTGTGCAAGAATTTTAATTAGATTTGCACACATCTCAAAAAATTCTATTGTGTGACTTCCAGGTCTTGGAGTTAAGTCAACAGGAGAAGAGTCAAGTGAGGTCACAGATGAGGTAAGAGAAACTTCTGAGGATTTTCCTTGAGCCTCAGCATCTGAATCATTCCTTTGGCAAGATCGATAGTTGCTAACTGATCCCGATCTCTGTGGAGTAGCAGTCCCTGATTTGGCTTCTGTAATTTCATCTGAGTAAAAAGAATTTCAATTTATTATAATCTATGACCTTCTCCCAAAATATTTATAACAATTTTGAATTTTCTTCTTTAAGTGAGACTAGTGACCAGCTATCAAGAGTATCTTTATTTTATTTTAAATACAAATAGAAGCAATGAGCCTGTGTTAAACCACTCTCCTTTTTACACAGAGTATGTATTCTTGTGATGGCTGATCAAGACTGGGTACAGTATGTAACTATTCATCAGTTGCAGGCCAAGATTAAGAACCCAGTAAACTAATAACCTGAAGCTTAATAAACATCGTTCTCTAGCAATAAAAATTAATTCCCCTATATTAAAATCATAGTATTAACACACTTAATATTTGGAAGGTATCTTGGAAATCACCTTATCCAACCCCTCATTTTATTGATAAGAAAACAAACCCAGAGAAGTGACTTGCCCAAGGTAACAAATGAACCGAAAGGTAAGTCTAGAACCCAACTCTCCTAACTCTCAGCTCAGTGCTTTTCACTCTCTACTTTCTTTTCATATGTCATTTAAGGTCCTATAAAACATCAACAATTCCAATGAACAAAAATCAAAAAAAAATCTAAAGTTGGGAACACAGTACAAAAACAGTAAATGATCATTTACCTGGTATCCTCAAGTGCTAATAAATCTAATATTGCAAATTTGATCCCAATGCAATAAGAAAATGAAAACCCATCCCACATCTCAGACTGTATTAGTATGTGTTAACAGATATATACTGTCTGGACATAAAAATAACCAGACAAAAAAGTTTGGCCAGTGTATCATTACTCAAACCTGTGTTTTTCTGATACTATGTGGGTATTATTTTGAGTTTATAAAGAAGAAAGACCAGCCTGACAAGAGCGAGAACCTGTCTTTACCAAAAATAGAAAAAATTAGCCAAGCATGGTGGCACATGCCTGCAGTCACAGCTACTTGGGAGGCCAAAGCAGGAGGAGCATTTGAGCCCAGGAGTTTGTGGTTGCAGTGAGCTATGATGACATCACTGCACTCTAGCCCGGGCAACAGAGTGAGACCCTGTCTCAAAAAAATAAAAAAAATAAAGAAAAAAGAAAAAAATGTATAGGTGAACCTCATCTAATAATTCCATGCAATCTTCCATGAACAAAGGTGACACCATATCTTAATGCAATTGATTTGGCCAACAAAAAATTACCATAACCTTGTACTTAATTTAAAAATCTTTAATAATAAAAATTTACAGAAAAGTCAACGCTTATTTCTAAATAAAATATTTTATCTAACCAAAATAAACCACACCAAAAAAACAAATGTGATAGAAAACTATCACTTTGGGATCAGATTGCATCTGGCTTTGAGGATTTTACAAGATGATAATCTTCAAAGAACAATAAACTATAAGGTTAAAAGAATAACATGATTCACAAATGTTAATATCACGAAGGCATAAAAAGTCACATTTTATATTCCTTTGCTATTGAATTATTAGCAACAAGTCAAGAAGCTTCAAAAGAATCAAAGACTAAAAAGCCAAGTAACAAGGTCTAATATATAATCTACATTGCTTTGTGTGATGTACATACCATCAATACTACGAAAATCCAGTAAGTAAGTTCTACTATCCACTTGGTATAATTGTAGACTCATTTTGGAGTATGTGCTTGTCACAGGATTCTTCCTTCGTACACGCAAATAATATGGGTTTACAACCTAGAATATGGCATCAAAAAATGAAGTCAAAAGCAATTCTTCTATAAAACATTTTATAGACTACAGGTTTGCCAAATACAAGTTTGCCAAATGTGCTAATAATCAAAATGTTCTTTCTTTCTTACCTTCCATTCATAATCCAATTGTTTAATTGCTCTGCATACTTCTGCCATGATATCATTTGGTCGACTTTGACTTCTAATTCCTAAATGCCATTTTGCTTTCCTTACACCTTGATGTTTGGATTTCTGTGGATTCAATTCATCGAGAGTATGACGTGCCCTTGGTGTTTCAGCAACCAAGAATGGTACTCTTTCAGGATGGGGCCGAGTCAGATGGTGATCATCGAGAAAAGAATCAGGTGGGCTTGTCGCCAAGTAGAAATCTTTGGCTTCATTCATTATTCTCCTGTTATCTATTATGAGATGGTAGGCAACTGCCAAAGGGTCCTGGTGATTTCTATTATAAAGGCAGCTGAGAACCTCCTCTTCTGAGCACTCAAATTTTTCACATACTTCTTTTAAGGCTTCATCATCAATCATGGTTGAACTATATGATGGATCCTCAGGAAAGAGATATTTTGGAAGGTCATGTTTAAACCATTCATGTTCCCTGAGAGAAAATGGCAGGGTGAGGAGGATTCTGAGTAGAGCTGTGACTGAAAGTAACAGTTTGGGGAATTTAGGATATGAATTCATTTATATTTATACCCATAGTGTATTATCATTTTTTACACTTTAATTTTCCTTTTCTAGTTCACACTTCATTATATATATCAAGGGAAATGCTCTAGTCTCCCTCTGATTTTATAGGTGAGAATGCATTGATGTAGCAATGCAAAAAGCAATGTCTACAATTTTATTTAAAATTTTAGAATGAGGCCAGGTGCGGTGGCTCACACCTATAATCCTAGCACTCTGGGAGGCCAAGGCAGGCAAATTGCTTGAGCTCAGGAGTTCAAGACCAGCCTGAGCAAGAGCAAGACCTGTCTCTACTAAAAATAGAAATGAAAAAAAAAAAATAGCCAGCATCATGGAGAACGCCTATAGTCCCAACTACTCAGGAGGCTGGGGCAGGAACATTGCTTGAGCCCAGGAGTTTGAGGTTGCAATGAGCTACAATGATGCCATGGCACTCTAGCTCAGACAACAGAGACTCTGTCTCAAAATTAATAAATAAATAGAGTTTAACAATGAATGACAACAACAAACAATGAAAATAAAACAGCTTATTTCCAACTGAGAGAGAGAACATATTATGGGGCTTCATCTTAATACTTTTGATATAATATTAAGTGAAAATAATATAACAACAAAAATAGTAGACAGCTACCATTTATTGAGTACTTACTTACTGTGTTAAACACTTAAGTTAAACACAGTAAGTACTAAACACTTCATATACATTATCTTCCCTCATCCTCAAAACAATTCTATGAAGATAATAACATCCCTTTGTTTTAAATGAAGGAACTGAGGTTCAAATATATTAAGGAACTTACTCAAGGCCATGAGGACAGTACATGGCAGAACCAGGATTGCTACCCAGATCTATGTGACTCAAAAGACTATGCTCTCTGAATGATTTCCTATTCCAATTCCCTAATCTCAAATATGAAAGGATTTGCTTGACCTGACCTATGTCAAAAACTATGCTAGATACACAAAGAGTGCAATGCGCACCACCCGAAGGATGGACATATTTGAAACTCGGACTTAGGGGAGGAGGGGGGAGCAAGGGCAACATACGTAACCTAAACATCTGTACCCCCATAATATGCTGAAATAATAAAAAAAAAAACTATGCTAGAACTATAAAAAAATCAAGAGAGGAAAAAACTCAAATGAACAATGGTTATCTTCTGGGGGATAGTATTAAAGATTATTTTTATTGTCTTCTGTATTTTTTTGGTGTTTTTCTAATTGTCATATATTACATCTTAATTGGAAAAAATATGTAAAACATAAGCAAAAACATTTCTTACTTAGATATTTTAAAATATAAATTTTAGAGAATGATTTGTCCTTTCCCTCTGGTGGTAAAATCACACCCTGCCTTTTATGGTCTCTTTTTTAGCTAATCTAAAGCATATGGAGTAAATGGAAAGTAACCAAGGTACAAGTTTCACTATATATATGTTCATCACCCTAATACTTTTGTATTTGCTATTTCTACATCCATATCTGATTTCTTTTTTCCTTCTCCCTTGATCCAAGAGAAATGTGTGGTCTAGCCATTAGCATACCAAAAGAGAAATTTCCATGGGGGCAAAAGAAAGGAAGGAAATGATGGGAGAAGAAACAAAGTTTGCAGTAAATTTTTTTAAGTCTTCCTCAGAAATGGCTCACTCAAATTTGAAAAGATTTGTCATCATCACTTCTGCCTTATTTAAACTATTAGGTTAAATCATATGAAATTGGTAATAGTAGCTTTTACCAAAACAGCAATTTCATGTGATTCAATGTATACTACTAGGGAAAGCATGTCATTGATTCAATTAAAATTTTCTCATTTCTTGTGATTAAGAAGAGAAAAAAAATACAGTAATTCATGAGATTAAAACTCAAATAGCAACGAATTTATTATTAAAAATATTAGTCCTAGTAAGAATACATTAAAGTCAAATATGAAGCATACTATGAAAGTTATTAAAAATTCATTATAAAGAACTACTACAAAATTTCATTAACACTCCACTTGGGTCTTTTTAATTTTTCATTAGCTTTTTAAAAATTTAAACAGTAATATAATGTTCATTGTAGCAGTCTCAAAATAAAGATGCATAAGTTAAAAGTGAATGCCTTTCCTCCTACCAATCTTACTTCTCTAAAGCAACTTGTTTAGTATCTATTTTTAACACCAAAATAAAATAGATAAATGTGTCTATGGACTGCATTATTTTCACATAAAATTTACATTACACTATTCTGCAACTTTCCTTTCAGTTAACTTATATTATGGATATTATAGATCTGATAATTTCCAAATTGCTTTATTACCTGATATCTTTGATTGTGGCCCTCTTCATGGGATCCACCTGCAGCATGTGTTTCAGAAGGCTAATCACAGAAGGATTTAAATACTGAGGGGTATAAAAGATCCCATCACATATCTTCTTAAAAAGAGTTGGCACATGATCATCATCAAATGGAAGGGTTCCACATAATAAAGCATAGAGAATAACCCCACTGCTCCATATATCTACCTCTGGGCCTGCATATAATCTGCAACAGGAAATACCAATTGGATTAAATAATCATTTGTAACTTAAGAGACAATCAATTAATCAAAAATTTCGAGTGTGTATCTTTCATAAAGAATTAGTAATCAAAAGGTGGTGTTTATAGCCACTGCTGCACACTACACACAAAGATCTTATTTCCATCAGTATTATCTTTGAAACCAAAGTTAAGAAGTTTTGTAAATTGCAGACCGTGGCTAAAATTCTACTTTACTATGGTCCTCAAAGGATCCAACCAATAGGGCCAAACCTTGAACAAACATATCGCTACTGAATTAAAGCAGAGATTAAATGACGTTTCTCAACTTGAGAATGTTCTCTAATGATGGACTCTGTAGCACTATTCCCAATAACCGAAGACCCCTTACAACAAGGTAAAAGGAGCCTGAGGCTGCGGAAGAAAGCCAAGCTCACTGATTCACAGAAGATTTCTATTTGCAGTACACTATAGCCAACTGCATTAACTAGCGGCAGACTAGTTAGATCACCTATTCAAAGTACGGCTTCGGGAAAAAGATTTCTTTAAATTGATATATTGTTGAAACTGATCAATAAATACTCTTTTGAAAGCAAAAGTTCCCATTCACCTAGACCTTAAAGAAAGACTTTATCCAAAGTTGGAAAATTAAATTTCAGTAACATATGCATAATTGTAACACATTTCTTTTTATTTAATTAACAGTGCCCACAGTATCCATGTACTGAATTGTTTTCTTCCCAGAAGAATTAAGATAAACACAAATGAAATAACAATTTTAAAATGAATCTTAGACATTGAGTTAACATAAAAAGATAATGATGAAACTTGATAAATCTAAAATTAGCTACTCCTGCCTTATTCATAGCCATGACTTTACACAAATCTCATTTCTTTGAGCAGTCTATCTAAGCAAACAAGATTATGAAAATAGAAAGAAAATATTACAATATTTCTGTATGCTGAGTTAATCAAGATGTGAAATATTCATAGAAACATAATTTAGATGAAAAGTTATTAAAAGTTCATTATAAAAGCTAGTAAACAAACTTAAGCTTGTCTATTTTTAATTTCAGTGGTTTAGTAAAAAACAAAGAGTTATTTTCTAAAAAACTCTTCTGTTTTCTAAACTATTCAAAAAGCTGCACTATACAATATCTTCACGTTCTGAATGCTAGTGGTTAGTAAACTGAGAAGTTAGAATTCTTATAGTATTACAGTCTCCAAAAGATTTAAAGATTGAAGTTTCAACATAAATG
>NW_012134970.1:4850735-4851194 GCF_000956105.1 Propithecus coquereli
TATATACTCATTAAAAACTCCAATAATGCACTAACTTTATATGAAACAGATTACACATTTTAGGGCATAATGGCAGAATATTTGGGAACAATAAATATATATATATATACACACATACACACACACATAAATATAATTGTGTACTTATTTATTCAAAACTGAGGAAAATGTTTACAAGAATTTCCTCTTTTTTAAATTTTTTCTTTCTAGACTACTGTTACTAATATAAAGGGAAGGAATTTCCTCTCAATCGAACTAAAACCAACCAAAATAAGAGAGTTACAGAGATTCATTTTTCTCTTAGATTTAATAATGTCAGTGGCAATTTATATAGAAAAATGGAAAAGTAAATTCATTTTTAACAATCAAAATAATGTTCCTCAAGCTAAAATTATGGGTTTTTATCATTTAAATTTTTTTAATATAATTTTGCTCATATAGTTCTGGCTTTCAAAGTTT
>NW_012134970.1:4851354-4852086 GCF_000956105.1 Propithecus coquereli
AAAGCCATTTAAGTAAAAAAAAAAAAAGCTACACATTATACATTTAATTCTTTATCTAAGAAAATAGTAAACCATTTCTAACTACTATGTATTTCTGTATTATTCAAGTTTTCAGTGTCTTACCTACCTTTAAAACTCACTAGTTTTAACCCTGTAATTTCTTCCCACAAGAAAAAAATTAAAATACTCTTTTCTAACTACTTTAATATAATGTTGATTTACAAACCAACATTCTCCTCTATAAATGGAGTCCTTAACCCTTACTTACAATGTTTTATTCTTAAAATGAACACTCCTGTATAAGAAAAGACTAAGCCTTATATTTCTTTCCTTTCACTAGAATTAAATATGATACTATAAATTAACAAAATATAGAAGAAAAAGACAATTAGAAATGTTTTGGGGGTGGGAGGGTATCAAATACTACCTTCCTGAAATTACTTCTGGTGCAGCATAGTTGGGTGAGCCACAACTTGTTCTTAAAAATTCACCATCTGACATCATGTTTGAAAGACCTGAAAGTGCACAAAATCAGCTACTCAAGATTTCCCAAGGACAAAAATAAAAACAAAACCCCAATAAATAATAAAACTGAGTTTCCATTAAAGTGATAAATCCTCATTTTGTTCTTCAACAAAATCCTATCATCTTTATTGTTCCCAAATATTCTGCCATTATGCCCTAAAATGTGTAATCTGTTTCTTACTTAGATATTTTAAAATATAAATTTTA
>NW_012134970.1:4853007-4854192 GCF_000956105.1 Propithecus coquereli
ATAATTTTGCTCATATAGTTCTGGCTTTCAAAGTTTTGAATAATTCCATCCCACTCAGTTTCTTTTTTTTCATACTTGACCAAAAGAACATACTAGAAACAAGTTACCTACCTTCTCTTTTCAAATGATCTCGCTAATGCTGCCAAGTTAAATTGGAATTATTTATCAACTAACATAAAACTCAATTTTAAAGACGTAAAGCTAAGAAAAGAGAATTCTTTAGCTTTTCTCCTTTTGTATGTTAATAGACAAAAAGTGAGGATACTTTGAGATACTCAGTCTAATACACGAAAGTTATCTGAAGAATGCTACTTATGTTTGCTAAACATAGTGAACATACGAAACTATAAAAATATCCTTACCAAAATCAGCTATCTTTGCATTCATATGTGCATCAAGCAGGACGTTTTCAGGTTTCAAATCTCTATGGACCACCATATGCCTGTGACAATAATCTACACCAGAAAGGATTTGTTGGAACAGACGTCGACTTTCTTTTTCATCGAGCTAAGAAAAGCAGAGAGTCATCTTAAAGGTGTGTCTTTCAAAATAAATTCTCCTACCTACAATTCTCCAACCTATAAAATTGTCAAAATGCATGAAACCTTCCAAATGATTTTTACTCATGAGATATGTTTGACATGGGGAGGAGGAGATAACATGCAGCACAAAACAGAAATGCTAAGCAGATCCTGGAAACCAAATCTGCAACTTCACTTTCTAATGATATCGTTTACATATGACTACACTGTATTAAACTGGCTTCCTCTACATCTCATTAGCTTTTTCAAATGGTTCCAATTTCTACTTGAAACTTGGCATGTTTTGTCCTATAAATTGGAAATGTTTAATCTTTCATTCCTTTAACAAATATTTATTGAATACCTTCAATGTGCTATACACGGTTTTAGATAATTCATTATATAGCAGTGAATAAAACTGAAGCCCTAATTTAATTGATGAAAACAGACAAATAAATGTAATGTCAAGGAGTGACAGTGCTTTGAAGAAAAATAAAGCAAAATATGAGTACAGAAAGTGATGTTGGGATGGGGAATACTATTTTAAGACTATGAGGAAATAACATTTAAGCACTGTTCATCAACTGAACTTGCAAGCAACCATGTTGTTATATGTCCTGAAATAAAAAATGTTTTAATCTTAACAAAAAACCTTAATTCATTT
>NW_012134970.1:4855893-4859672 GCF_000956105.1 Propithecus coquereli
AGGCAGAACTTTTTTTTTTTTGGTGAAGAGAAGGGGGATGCCTCAAATAGAAATGAATCATATTAAGAAATAGTAAAATCAAAATTAACTTGGTTAATGAGTTTGATTTTGATGAAAGTAAACAGATAGGCTATACAGAACAAATGAATTAGTGAATAATACAATTCAGGTTGGGAGAAAGAAAAATTGTCTTCTTGGTGCTAGATACAGCTTTTCCAGAAAGGGGCTTTTACATACCACATAACCTGGGTATGAGATAAAGTATGGGCGGGGAGCAGTTTTCAGGTTTTAAATCTGTAACTTAAAGCAGTGCTCAAAATGTCTTCTAAAGTTCCTTCCAGCTCTAAATTCTTTATATCTAATTCCTACCTCCTTCATGGAGCCTGTTCTTACTACTCCAAGTACATCATATTTCTGAAACCAAAAAATGAATGCAATTTGAATGTGGCTAAAGTAGGCCTAGACCTTTAAGTAATAATATATTTTGTAAGGATTATATACTTTAAGATACAATTTATATGTATTTGTACACCCCAAAAGCGTAAGTCTGAGGATTATGAGTTCTGGGATCTCAATCCAGTTCTGTCATTAATAAATCATGTGACCTTGAGAAAATATACAAACTGTGAGGTTCATTATGATATGAGTAAGGGAAGTGGTTATTAAATAGATCTCTTAAAATTGCTCTCTGACATTCTGATGCTAGTAAGGGATAAAGGGAAGTTACAAAATATATATGGGATTAAATCAGAACAGCTTACCCTTCCATTTTTACAGATATAATCAAATAGCTCTCCTCCTGAGACATACTCCATCACCATGAAAATATCAGATGGTGTACTGATGACCTGGTACCTGGTGAGAGAAAACATTGTCTACCAATATTATAACATGTATATTCACTCATTCAATATTTACTAAGCATTTATAATATACCAGGTGCTGTGCTAGGAGCTAGGAAAACTGCAGGGAATAAAAATTGTCTGTTCCCATGGAGTTCATGTTTTAGGAGCCAGGAAACAGACACTAAATAAATAAGCAGTATCTTAAGTGGTGGAACATGCTATGAAGAGAAATAAAGTAAACTAAGGAGACATCTTTTTATACAGAGTATTCAAGGAAATCTTCTGATAAAATAAAATTTGAGCAAAGTCTAAAGAAAGAATGGGAGAAAATCATGCCATTATCTAGGAGGAGGTGAACCAGGAAGAGGGAACAGCAAGTACAAAGGTACCCCTGCTTGGCATGTTTGAGGAATGATAAGAAGGCTAGAACAGAGTAAGCTGGGAGAGAGAAATAGGATGTAGAGTCAAAGGTATAAAAGAAGACCAAGGACACAGAACTTTACAAACCATGATGAAGCTTTGGCTTTTACTACAAGGAAGATGAAAAGCTATAGAAGGTTTTAAGTAGCCATGTGATCTGTCATATTAAAAGGAAATCTACAGCAGCAATGTGAAGAACTGACTGTGTACGGTAAAGGTAGAAGCAGGAGGCTACTGCAGAGGTCCATGAGAGAGATGAAAGTGACTAAGACCAAGCTGATGGCAATAAAGGAGCTGAGAAACGGATCCTAGGTACATTTTGAAGGAAGAGATGGAATGGATGGTAGGAAGTGAGAGAAATAGGGAAGTTAATGACGGTTCCTAAGTTTTTGCCCTGGGTAACTGGCTGTTAGCTGAGAAAGTGAAAACTGCGGGAAGAGCAGGTTTCAGAGAGTCATAATAAAGAGTTCAGTTGGGCCATGTTTAAATATCTGTGAACATCTAAATGGAGATGTAAAGTTGGCAGTGAGCACTATGAGTCTGGAGTTCACAGAAGAGATTTCAAAGCAGAAGATGTACATTTAGGTGTCATCAGCGTATGGACAGTATTTAAAACCACGGCACCTTAACAAATGAGAAGAGATGAGAGTAAAACAAATTTTGAGTTGGCCAGTTGGAGGAGAAAAGCCTAAGCAGGTTTAATTTATAGCCTGCATAATAAAGCAGGAGCTGAGCAGTAAATAAGTTATCGGTGGAGCCTACAACTGGCAACTGTAAAACAACTGTAAGATTACTGCCCTGTTGAAATATTAGATTCCTGAAATTTTATTATTGGTATGGTCAGATATAAGCAGCATGGGGGAAAACCCTTTCTACTACATTGTCTGCAATGAGGCTAACTGATATCATATGGAAATTTAGAAGTCAAGAGGGTTTTTTGTTTCTTTTCTTTTCTTTTCTTTTTTGAGACAAAGTTTCACTCTGTTGCCTGGCCAGAGTACGGTGGCGTCATCATAGCTCACTGCCACCTCCAACTTCTCTAAGTTCAGGTGATTCTCCTGCCTCAGCCTCCGGAGTAGGCACATGCCACCATGCCTGGCTAATTTTTTCTATTTTTAGTAGAAACAGGGTCTCACTCTTGCTCAGGCTGATCTTGAACTCCTGACTTCAAGTGATCCTCCTGTTTCAGCCTCTCAGAGTGCTAGGATTACAGGCATGAGCCGCCACGCCCAGCCTAGAACTCAGGAGTTTTTACTAACAGATTATTGCTGGTTTTACAGCAATAGGGGCACTGAACATTATCTCACAGAAGGGCATCTGTCCAGAAGACAGGAAAGAATGAGAAGGATAACAGCTGATAAGCACAAGGGCAAAACATGAACATAGGTTTAACTGATCGTTAATGGGGTTAGATAAATAGATGAGCAGGAAGAAACTTTTAAAAACCCTCAGGAAACAGAAGTGTCAGTCATCTCTCTCACTTGTCAGATTAAGTAGGTTAACAAAAATGATGAAAAGACGATTGGACAATATTTAATATAAACAGAGCTTACAGTTTAATTATATGAGGATGCCTGAAAAGCTTGAGGTTCTGAATTTCTCTGCGGATTTTTCCTACCACATCGAGGCTTCGAATCTTCTGTCGATTGAGTATCTTCACAGCAACTTTATGCCCAGTCAATTCATGTTTGCCAACTGTGGGAGAAATAATTTTTAAAATTAGTGCCAAGCTTGATTAATAATATTTAGATATATTCTAAGAGCAGTAATTTAAGCATTCTCAAAAAAATACTTGAACAAATTTAAGTTCCTTTCTCTTCTGCCCAATTTACTCCTGAATGTTTAGATGTTTAAGAGTAATTAAGTAGGAGAATACATAAGAAATTGGTAATAGTGGTTTTTTCCAGAAAGGAAAGCTGAAAGGATAAGAAGAGAGAAAAAAAAGATACCTTTTTGTACTTTCAAATTCTTTTATTTTGTTTTTCATTTTTTAATCTATCATACATATAAATTGAATTTTTCTTTTGGTATATGCATGGTTCTATTGATTTTAACACATGTAGAAACTGGTATAACCACCATTATAATCAGATACAAAACAGTTCCATTATCCCAAAAGACTCCCTCATGCCATAGATATATTTCCCTTATCTATAACCCCTTGAATCTTTTAAATTTTGGTTCATGGGCGTGCCATTTTTACTTTTTAAAATGAAGTTAAAAATGAGAAAAACAGCCTGGGTAACACAGTAAGACCCTGTCTCTAAAAAAACATTTTTTAAAAATTAACTGGGTCTGGTGGTGCCTGCCTGTAGTCCCAGCTACTCAGGAGTCTGAGCTAGGAGAATTGCTTGAGCTCAGAAGTTTGAGGCTGCGATAAGCTATGACCATGCTACTGCACTCTAGCCTGGGCAACAGAGTGAGACCCTGTCTCTTAAAGTGAATACGTAAATAGGCCGGGCACGGGGGCTCACGCCTGTAATCCTAGCTCTCTGGGAGGCCGAGGAGGGTGGA
>NW_012134970.1:4861272-4863960 GCF_000956105.1 Propithecus coquereli
TTTTAGTTGTCCAGATAGTTTCTTTCTATTTTTAGTAGAGACGGGGTCTCGCTCTTGCTCAGGCTGGTCTCAAACTCCTGACCTTAAGCAATCCACCCGCCTCAACCTCCCAGAGTGCTAGGATTACAGGCGTGAGCCACCGCGCCCAGCCAATAATTAGCTTTTAAACTTTTATT
The DNA here is from genome assembly GCF_000956105.1 of Propithecus coquereli. NCBI lineage: Eukaryota > Metazoa > Chordata > Mammalia > Primates > Indriidae > Propithecus > Propithecus coquereli. The sequence continues at coordinate 4,861,449 of NW_012134970.1, forward strand.
TTTCACTATTAAGTATCCTCATACACCTATTACAGCCTTTTCGAAGGAACAATTTCACAGATCTCCTCCGTTGTGTTATAAGGAATACAGTAAGAAGGAATAATATTTGGCTTCTCCAATACCAAATCTGTATAAGTCAGAGTTCTCCAGAGAGACAGAACCAATAGGATATGTATACAGCTATATGAGAGATTTATTAGGGGAATTGGCTCACATAACTATGGTGGCTCAGAAGTTCCAAGACAGGCTGTCTGCAAGCTGGAGTCCATGGGCTGCCAGGAGTATGGCAGTCCAAAGGCCTCAGAACCAAGGAAGCTGAACCAGCTTTCAATCTAAGGCCAAAAGCCTCAGGAGTCTGGGGGCCGATAGTGTAAGTCCTGCAGTCTAAAGGCTGGCAAGCCTGGAGTTCTGATGTCCAAGGCAGAAAAAGAAAAGTCTGTCCCAGCTCTGAGAGAGAACCCATTTGTAGTCTGTATTTCTTCTCTCCTGGCACCGGGCAGATTGGATGGTAGCCAGCAACAATGAGAGCAGATCTTCCCCACCTAGTCCTCTCAGACTCATACACTAATCTCCTCTGGAAACTTCTTCACAGACAAACCCAAAATAATGCTTTACAAGGTTTCTAGTTATTCCTTAATCCAGTCAAGTTGACCCCTAAAATTAAATCCACGAGTCCATCCCCTGTGAACTTGGCACCCACAGTCATCTCCTTAAACCATACTTAATTTTCAAATAAATACAAGAAAAAGGTAATGGTTCCACCTAACATGATGCAGCTATCCTGCATGCAACCGAAAATCCTTTCCCTAGAATTTGGCTTTCAGGATTGTTATTTGGGGGATTTTAGATGTTAGGGATTTTTAGAATTTAGAGATTTTGGTCATTTGGGATTTCAACATTCATAATTATAGCATTAGGGATTGTGTCTTTTGGAATTATGATTGGCACTAGTAGAATTTAGACACTAATAATTCTAGAGGCAAAGTCTCCAAAAATTTAATCTCAGGAACCTACTAGAGAATATATATTCCATCAAAATCAAGAAGAAACCCAAGGAAGATGCATGGAAACTAGTAAAGAAGGGATTTAATATAGGAGAAAAACTAAGAGAATCCCCAGAATGTTGATGAAGCAAAGTCACAATAACAAATGTATAGAAGGCCTACAAGACAACAAATCCAGATAGGAATGTGACAAAGGATCCAAGATAGTTAGTTGGAGGTGAAGGGTGGGGAAGGGGAGGGAAGAATAGATAAATTATCTTAAAGGTTTGAAAGTAGAGAGATTTAACAAAGGCATTCAAAGATGTGGGAAATTTAGCCTCAGGCTAAAAGAAAACTAAGCAAATGAAAAAAATGAGATTATTTATTAACTCTAGGAAAAATTAAATGTTCTATAAGAAACACAATACAGTCATAGATATTGGCTTAACAAACAGTATTTACACAGTCATACTTATGAAAACACCAAATATGGATTTTTTTAAAGTATGATATAACTATATTAGGAAGATAGAGGTGTGGAGGAAAAGGTACAGGGCTATAAGAGAAAGAAGGAAGAAAAACCTATAACCACGGGTGAAATCAGTTGTAGGAATCAAGCACATTCTAATTTCTAATAAGGCTTTCTCCAATCTCCAATACCAATTAGATGTGATTAAGAGCAGCCAACCTGACAGTTAAATCCCAATTCAGGAAGTACCTTCTTTCTGAGTTTCTTGATACCTGATCAGGTAGTAATCACATCCTCCAAGAATCTTCAAGCTCTGGCTTAGTAGGAATTTTATCCTGTTAGCTGCTCAGCTGAAACAGGACTGGGAAATAGTCACAATACTGACAGACGCGTAATCAGAAAGGACACTAAGACAGAATCCATTTAGGCTTGAACTCCAATTCACAAACCAACCAGTCTCCTATCATACCCTGCTCAACTGAATTTCAACTCCAATTAACTTTAAGAAACTACTGAAGCTTATACAAAACTCTGGACATATATTATGTCATTTAATAAGGAACCGGAATAGGAGATTCAAAGCATTCTCTCAAATTCATTCATTTTGCATTATGTGCTGAGCATCTCCTATATGCCAGTTAATGCTCTTGGGTAAAACAGCACTGACAGAGAGCAACCTGGGCCTTACAAAACCAAAAGGTCTTACAATGCAAAAGAATAAAACAAACAAACAAAAATACATGTTAAACTCATCCAAGAAATGCAGAAATGCTTTAGCAAAAATTATTAACTATTTTCAGTGATAAGAAAATATAGAAGTGATAAAATAAGAGCAGAGCAAGAATAATTTTACAACAGACAATTAAAATTATTTAGAAAGCAGTAAGTTGCAACAATAGATAATGTGATGGAAAACTTTATGGAACACCTAACAAAAAATGAGGAAAAAATTAGCAAGAATGGGAGGGAAGGTGGTAATCAAGAAATCGGGATTCAAGTATAATTCAACTCATGAGTAATAGAGAGTAAAAGACCATTCTACCTGTAAGTAATAGAAGCC
>NW_012134970.1:4865615-4868990 GCF_000956105.1 Propithecus coquereli
TTAAGTCCTTACCTATCGGTAACTACTTTGAATGTAAATAGATTAAATTCTCCAATCAAAAGGCACAGAGTGGCTTAATGGATAAAAAACAAGACCCAATTCTATGCTGTCTACAAGAGATTCATTTTACCTTAAAGGACACTCAAAGACTGAAAATGAAGGGACTGAAAAAGATATTTCATGCAAATAAAAACAAAAATAGAGAAGGGGTAGCCGTACTTATTTGAGACAAAATTGACTTTAGGTCAAACACTACAAAAAAAAACAAAGAAGGTCATTATATAGTGATAAAAGGGGTCAGTTCATCAAGAGGATATTTAACAACTGTAAATATATATACACCCAACATTAGGACACCTAAATATATAAAGCATAATGTTTATGAAGAGGTCTGAAGGAAGACAGAGACTACAATACAATAATGATTAAGGATTTCAATACCCCACTTTCAACATTGGATAGACCATCCAGACAGAAAATCAATAAGGAAACACTGGACTTGAACTACACTTTAGACCAAATGGACCTAACAGACATATACAGAACATTCTACCCAAGAGCAACAGAATCCACATTCTATTCACAATAGCCAAGAAGTGTAAACAACCTAAGTGTCCATCAATGGATGAATGGATTCAAAAGATGTGGTATATATACACACAACAGAATATTCTTCAGCCTTAAAAACAAAACAAACAAAAAAAGCAGTTCTGTCATTGGCAACAATATGGATGTACCTAGAGGATATTATGTTAAGTAAAATAAGCCAGACACAGACAAATATATTATTATCTCATTTATATTTGGAATCTAAAAATGTTGAACTCGTGTAGAGAGTAAAATGGCTGGCAGGTAGGGGGTAGACAGAAAAGGGGAGACATTGGTCAACAGGTACAAAGTTATAGTTACATAGCAGGACTATAGTTAATGTATTGTAGATTTCAAACTAGCTAAAAGATTTTAAATGTTCTCACCACAAAGAAATGATAATTATTGGAGGTAATGGATATGCTAATTAGCCTGATTTGATCAGTCCACAATGGGCACATGTATTGAAACATCACATTGTGCCCATAAATAAATAGAATCATTTGTCGATTAAAAATAAAACTATTGGCTGAGTGCGGTGGCTCACGCCTGCAATACTAGCACTTTGGGAAGCTGAGATGGGAGGATCACTTAAAGTTTGAGACCAGCCTGAGCAAGAGTAAGACCCTGTTTCTACAAAAAACAGAAAAAAATTAGCCAGGCATGGTGGCATGTAGTCCCAGCTACTGAGGAGGCTGAGGCAGGAGGATGTCCCCAGCTCAGGAGTTTGAGATTGCAGTGAACTATGACACACTGCACTATAGCTGGGGTGACAGAGTGAGACCCTGACTCAAAAAATTAAATAAACTTTTTAAAAAGTAAATTTTCTAAAATATGACATTCACTATATTTAACAAGTTAACAAAAGTAATCTTTTCTGAAAACAGGTTTTCTAACTGTACTGCACATGCCCAAGATTTCTCAGATGGAACACATTGTACGTAATGACTGGGAACCAAGCAAATGTTCAACTTCTATAAGCACCAATTACTCCCCTGTGCCCTCACATAATGGTACCAGTGGGAGTTATTTAACTGGATAGGACTTCTTGCTCCTGGCTCTATTATGTTCCAGCTCCTGTTTCTGCTTTTTTAAGTTGTGCCCCATCCTTCACAGCCTATCAGGAATCAACTGTTACAGCTCCCTTTGCAATATTCCAATTTCAGGATTCTAATTTTCTACGGGCTAAAAAATCGTAAAATGAAAATTATTAGAATAATTTTTCTAAAATATGCTCTACAAAACACTAGGATTGAAGACTCTCCACAGAAAAAGATTTCATAATCAAATAAGTCTGGGAGAGGATGTAGTGAGTCTGAAGACTCACTATGCTTAGTAACACAGTAAAGACTCTGCCAAGTCTTATAGTAAAGAAACCTCTTACACTTTTACTTGGTATTTCTCAATCTTAATTTGTTACAAATTTTTGCTTCTAAGATTTTGAAATAATATCCCAACATTGATGACTCTACAATATTTTCTCTTTCAGGGGAAGCAATATCCCCTCTATTCAGGGGAAGCAATATCCCCTCTACCTTACCCATTCTTCCCCTCTCTTTCATCTCAACAAAATCTTGGTAATTTAAGGCCATCATTCTATATAATCTGTTACATTTTCCTTGCTTATAGGAACAGAAATATTTTCCTTGAACGCAATTACCAACATTACCTCAATATTAAAGTTTCAGCAGCATAATATTAATACTTTTAAAAATATACTGTCTTGGCTGGGCTCAGTGGCTCACACCTGTAATTCTTGCATTCTGGGAGGCTAAGCGGGGAGGATTACTTCAGGCCAGGAGTTTGAGACATGCCTGAACAAGACCAAGACCCTGTCACTACAAAAAATAGAAAAATTAGCCAGCTGTGGTGGCAGGCAGTCCCAGCTGCTCAGGAGGTTGAGGCAGGAGGATCACTTGAGCCCGGGAATTTGAGGTTTGCAGTGAGCTATGATGACACCACTGCACTGTAGCCCAGGCAACAGAGTTAAGACCCTGTCTCAAAAAAATATATATATGTAGCTTATAGCTTAGAAAAGACCCACATTATCACATTCGAGCCTCACAATAAACCTATGATACAGGTATCATCTTCTTTTACAGGTAAAGAAATAGAGGCTGAGAGATTCTGCAAATTGCCAAAGTAAAGCTATTGTGATCAAGTTGGGACAGGTCTTCTGACTCTAAGTGTTTTGACCTATCCACTCTAGCCCACCATCCTTGTGCAGTAGAAGCGGAAAAACAGCTTAGCACAATCTCAGAACCTCAACTGTTTTCCCAAAACTGGGCTAAAGATTTTCCAGTGAGTAAACTCAGTTGCAGCCAAACTAAATGCTGCTCCACAGTCAATGAATGTAATAAATGGACTTTGTCAAGAATATGCATGACTAAGGGATCCTCGGCCCACTCTGCTTTTTCAAAGCTCAAACTTTACTCTTCAGACTGTCAGTTTTACAACAGCGCTAAGGTATTACTTTTAAATGAAATGGAAGACAGATATTTTGGCTGTGGAAGACTTACGTGTCACAGCAAAGGTTACTAACACTTACAATGTCTTCCTTCACAAGAACAGCAGATTAATCAACTAAATATTAGCTAATGACCATGTTATTACTCTCTAAAGGCAATTCTAACTGTAGAATATTGTAACAAATGTTCTTCTAATCAGATACATAATCCTGAAGTGAAACAAAATCATACTTTGAAAGAGAGGATTTTAATAGGATAGAGATGCCACAAAGATAGAAATAGCTACTGAAGATATTCTAACCACCTAACCATTTCATTT
>NW_012134970.1:4869040-4869677 GCF_000956105.1 Propithecus coquereli
ACACACACACACACAAAGACGTTGAAAACTAAATAAATAGGCAGAGTACATGATTAATTTGTTTTTAAATGGAAAATTAGTATACTAATTCCTTTTTCATGACTGAGTAAAATGATAGAACATTTTTAGGGCAGTCAATGCCCCACGAGATTATAGACAAACTAAGGCTCAGAGGGAAAAAAAAATGTCCTAGGAGGCATTTCATTAAGAGTGATACAGTTATATCAGTTATACAGTTATATACAGTTACATATATATTTTTCAAATATAAAAATTGGTAAACAAGAATACTATACCCAGCAACCTTATCTCTCAAAAATGAGGCCGTGATAAAGATTCTGTCAGACAAACAAAAGCTGAGAGAGTTTATCACCACTAGATCTGCCTTATAAGAAATGCTAAAGGGAGTTCTTCAAACTGAAGGAAGAGAACATTAATTAGTAACATGAAAACATATGAGTATACTGGTAAAAGTAAGTACATTGTCAAATCTAAAACACTCTAATATTGTAATGGGAAAAAAGCAACTATATCTCTAGTATAAAGGTTAAAAGGCAAAACTATTGTTTTTAAGAATACAAATTATTTTTTAAATGTACATTATAAACATCATAAGCATAAAACAGGAGGAGAGGGA
>NW_012134970.1:4882937-4885739 GCF_000956105.1 Propithecus coquereli
AAATAAAATAAAATACATGACTAATCCTATTATTTATAAGAATTCTTATCAAATTAAGATTGTTGGTGTTAGTTACCAACATCACCACTATAGTGGCTATTTTTGCCTATTCACTGAGCATCCATGTCCCCCTTTCTCTACCCTAACAATACCCATTTCTGTGTAGGTGTCTCTCCTGTCTCCTCATACTATCCAATTACTACCCTATAGTAGTGCCTAGGTGCAGTGCCTCGCCCCTGTAATACCAGCACTTTGGGAGGCCCAGGCAGGAGGATCACTTGAGGCCAGGAGTTCAAGACCAGCCTTGGGGACATAGAAAGACCTCTTTTCTACAAAAAAATAAGAAAAATTATCTGGGTGTGGCAGCACACGCCTGTAGTCCCAGCCACTGGGGAGACTGAGGTAGGAGGATTGCTTGAACCCAGGTGTTCAGGACTGCAGTGAGCTGTGATTGTTGCTAGTGCCTGTTTAGGAACATAAGCCTAAACCAATTGGCACATGGCATCCCTACCCAGAGGGACTGGATGAGCCAATGAAACTCATGAGAGGTATGCTGGGACTCCCGGCTTTGGAGAGAGAACCATAGATATGTTCTTGGCTAAGTTGAGTTAGATTTTCCATTACTTGTGGCAAAAAGCATCCCAACTATTTAACAACTTAAAAAATGAACTGGTTAAAGATTTTGACCACCAACATCAGCAAATGTGTTCATGAACAAACGTAACCACATCCATGAAACCTATGATCCTCTAATATCGGCCTTTCTATATTTGGGGACATTGTTGACTTTACAGAGTATGGTACTTCAAGAGAAGCACAGGTGGGTGAAGAAGTGAAGGGTAAGAAACAGCTAAGTCACTGGAGAGATTCATGTCACAGCCATATCACAGACCAAATCCAGCAGATGAAAAATCTCTTCTTGCTTTCCTACCTGCTATGCCAAAAGCCACTCAGCAAATAGACCCGCCTTCACTCAGATCTATATTAGGGGAATAATTAATACCATAATCCAAGCAGTAAGAACTCTGGGAAGGGATGGGGGCATTAATGAGTATTTTTTACAAATACTTGTAAACTAAAAAGCAGTTTGTAATTGCTAACAAGAAATAACAAAGCCAAAAATAAAAAACTTTGAGGGCACAGAAACATTTTACTGGCCTGATACGGACCCGCCCTAGTAGCTGTTATTATCCTATTCTGGCATTTGTTTCTTACTTCCTTACATTGTTGGCCTTGCTGATTTTCACAAGAAGGTTTAGGCAGTTGCTTCCCTGTGGGCTATACAGCAATTTTCCAGTTCTATGACTCACAAAGGGCAAGAGAAGGAAGGGTTCTCCTCTTCCAACCCTAGATAAAATCAGAAAATGTTTATTTAGCTCTGGAACAGCAAGGCTCAGTTAATTCACCGTACAGACTTTCACAAACTTTCTTTGTTTCAAGTCAAATGTTTACCAGGAACTTAGTATATGTAAGCCATAGTCTATTATTTATCCAAAGCCAATGCATGAATTATTTTCATCAGTTCCAAACTTCCTTCCTTTACATCCCTAATAACAAAGTCAAATATTTTAAAGAAAAAAAATTTATGCCTCACAAAATTTGCAATTAAACTTTCTGCGCCAGAATTGGTGGACTGCGCAGCAGGTTTATTATTTCCAGAATACTGTCTTGGAACACAGGATAAGAAATTCTACACTTTCGTTTTTAAAAAAAAAAAAAAAGTTCGAATGATGTGCACTAAAACGTTTAATAAAATATAAATATCCTTTGAAAATAAATGGAAATGAACTGCATTAATAAACTAATAAATGCTATCTGGAGGTAACATCTGCACTGACTACCAGGTTTCGCTTACAGAGACTGCAAAACTCTTGGTAATTCAGAAACACTAAAGGCACAGAGTCTCATTGAGAGCGTACACTATGCATCACAAATGTAGAACCAGTTTAAATTCATCAACTGCTCAGAAGAAATCGGTGATCCTTTCCGACGAGATGGCCTTTTTTTTTCATTCTGTAGGCTACCCCCAAAGCAACCTTACTTTTCGGGGAACACAACTCACGCTTGGGAAACACCAGGGGCAGGTAAGTCGACAGCCTCCTAAAGAGGGACGGAAATACGGACAACGCTGAGAACCGCCAAGGAAGCGATGGGTTGGCCCTGAGCCAAGGAAGCACAACCGGGGCAAACAGGAGGCCACCTTCCCCGGGCTCCCGCCTAAGACCCTGGCGCCCTCACCCAGCACCCGGAGCGCACCGCTCAGATTCTGACTCTCCCACCTGGGAAAGTTTGCACCTCCGCATCCCCGCCCCTCACACCGACCAAGCCCCTCCGGTCACTGCGCCGTCGCCATGGCGACCGGTCCCCACCGCAGCCCGAGCCGGCCTCGGAAGGCCGCGCCATAGTCCCGCGGCGGCCTCGGTCTCTGCTCCCGCAGGAGCCAGGACAGGGGCTGCCGAGCACGGGAGACGAGGAACGTAGTGGTGGGTAGGGGAGGATGAAGAGGTGCGAAAAGCGGAAGTCGCCTGGCTCTCTAGCTGGGGCCAAGCCTTGCCCCGGGGGTTCTCACCCTTCACTTTGCCAAAGGTGCCGACCCCTAGCGTGTCTCCCAGGATGTAGTGACCGATCTTCACCCGCCCGTCGTGTTTCTGCTTCTCGGCTGTCGCCATCTTTCTCCAGGAACTGAGTCTGCGCATGGCGCCGCGGGAGGGGGCGGAGGGGGCGGGCCGCGCTCCCGGGGCGACCCCTGCAGGTGGAGGCGGCGGGGCCCGCGGGAAGCGCGAACCTCGGTCGCGGGGGCAG
>NW_012134970.1:4885789-4887583 GCF_000956105.1 Propithecus coquereli
GAGCTTTAAAAGCTATAGACAGAAATTTAAGAATGCTAATAAAATATTTCAGGCATACCAAAAAGCGTAACAAATACCCATGCACTACCACCAGCTTAAGCAGTAAAGCTTTACAAATACAACTTAAGCCCTGTAAACTCCTCCCAGATTAATTTCTCCTTCATATATCTCCCTAGAGGTAATCACTATCCTGAACTGGGTGTTTGTCTTTCCCACACGTTTATATATTTTTACTACATATGTATGAATCCATAAACAATATAGTAACACTGTTTTATGATGATTTTTAAATTTTTAATTTTATATATTTTGAATACATAATACCTGCACTACACACACAATTCAACAGTACAAATGCATATACAGTGCAACATTTTCCTGCTACCTAGTTTCCCCTCCCTGAGTAAGGAATGTAACACAGTTTTGTGTGAATATTTAAAGAGACACACTATACATACATAAGCAGTCACACTTAGATACATATTTGCCCCTATCTTTTATACATAAATGGCAGGCATACATACTATACACACTGTTCTACTTTTTCCTCTTAAAAATATACCTTGGAAATTGTTCTCTAAATTATATAAAGTTCCTCCCTTTTTTCCTTCATGTTTGCAAGGTACTTCACTATGTAGATAAGCCATAATTTAACTATTACACTACTAGAAAAGTTACTTCCAATCTTATGTATTTATAACAATATGGTGATGAGTAACACATTATTTGACACACATGAGTACATTTACAGACTAAATTCCTAGAAGTTGAATTGCTGGGTTAATTTTTATAAATACTGACATACCCTACAGAGGTGATACAATTTTTACTCCCACCAACAATGTATGAGTCATTTTGCAAATTTTGCAAAAATTTGTATAAATAACATTAAACTGTAAGTATTCTATAACTTGCTTTTGAGGCTTAACCTTACATTCCTGAGATTCATTCATGTTGATATTATGTAGCTCTAGTTCATATTTAGATTTTTTAAAATAATTCCTACTGTGATTCATTCACAAGGAGAACAGTCACATATTTACCTGAAATTACAGTTTTACATAGAAACACTCACTAGCTCAATACATAGATTACATGTACAAACAACTGATTTGCTGAAGACACATCCACCCCACTACAAAGACCAACTTGTCTAGGAAAACTAACAAAAACTGCCTTTTAATTTACTGTAATGACATGACTTTGTTCATCCATGCTTTTAAACAGGGGTGGGGGAAGCCTCACAAAGGCATGGAGACTAACATCTTGACAACCAAGCCATGTGCCGTTGCTCACTCCTATAATCCCAGCTACTCAAGAGGCTGAGGCAGGAGAATGGCTTGAGTCTAGAAGTTCAAGGATGCAGTGAGCTATGATCATACCACTGACTCAAACCTGGGTGACAGAGCAAGAACTCATCTCTTTAAAAAAAAAAAATCTTGACACCCAGAATGAAAAAGAAAAAAGATACCTTGGAAATAATAAAGATAATTCAAGCATAATCTCAAACTAATCCTAGTTTTCTGCTTAATCTTTCCCCTCAAAATGTTACCATTAAATAACTAAAGGATTTTTTTTCTAGCCTGTAAATAGGAAGCAATCACTATTAATTTATAGTCTTTGCCCCCTAAAAATTAAATTTCCTGTAAGCATGGACTATCATACTGGACATTTTTCTGAATACCAGTATCATAATCTTCCTTAATGTTTGCATCCAATGTCTACTCAATGTATATAACTAACTTTAAAAGCTCTATTCCAAATTGTCCCAATTAAAATACATGACTGGCCGGG
>NW_012134970.1:4891568-4893684 GCF_000956105.1 Propithecus coquereli
TCAATAGACAAATTTATTGTACGTGTAATGAGTAAGACTTAGTCTATTATCTGTATAAGTGGAAGCATTCCATATCACAGAGGAAAGTAAAAAAATGTACGCTTATTTGTAATAGAATGTTTGAGTTTGTTACGCAATTCCACTCCTCTAACAGTAAGCAAAACCAAGTGTTCCATCAAAAAATATATTAATAATAAGTTTATAGTCTCCCAATTTTGCAGTGTCATAGCCTTTGGGCCAGTGTCAATGGGCAAAAAATTGTACCGTTCATGAAAATATTAAAAAGTAAGACTTAAAATGTCGCATTTCTTCCCAACGAAAATCAGTTAGCCAACTCTCTTGATTTTCTCCTTTCTATTTATGAAATCAAATGACAAGGATTAAGTATTATTTTGTTCCAAGGGAGGTATTACAGGGAAAGTAAAAGTCTCTGCCTTTGAGCTTAGAATTACAGCAAATAAGCAGAGAATAGTCCCAACTAGCCTGGAATCATCAAATTCCTACTGTATTATGGACTGCATATTGTTTAAAGAACAAATAGTTAAATCTTTCCTTACTGATATATTTGGGGGACAGACAGGGGTTATTGTAACTTTTGCTGTCTGGCTTCTTCACCTTTACCTGTTTGTCTTGTGTATTTCTGCAGCTCAGGCTTTTTGGATCTCTACAGAGCAAAAATAGTTCTCTGGATTCTCTTAAGGAAAGAAAGAAACTTTAACTCCCTGCTAACCTCCCAAGCTAATCCCCCACCTCCAATATAGCATCTTACATTTCTTTAAATTTGTATCGTGTCTAGAATTTAGCTCAGGAAGGTTCTGTTATTTTTTTTAACCTAAAAGAAAAAGATCACAAGTTACCTCGGCTTGGTACAGTGCCAGTTAATCCACTGAGCATCTTGCAAGGGAGTAAACTGAAGCTAAATTTTGCCAGTCCATTTGCCAATCTCTTCATGAAACTATGAAGACTCAAAAAAATAATATAAACTTCTTTTTTGCAGAAACATCAGTTTGTTTCTGCTTTGTGATATTGTAGATTATAATTATATTTAATAAATGGTCATTAAATGCCATATTCACTTAAAAGCATTGTTGGGGAAATAAAATGTAGAATTATAGAGCCAAAAATTGGATAGGAACTTAGAAGAATCCTATCCATTTTCCCATAGTCTCTGTTTAAGCAGCTTTAACTGCTTGGTTTTTTTGTTTTTGTTTTCTTTCCTTATGCTGAGTTAAAAACTGAATCCAGTTCACTGTTTTTAAGACAGTACATAATAAGCCTTTGTTTTTTCTCTTTCCTTCATTCCTTTTTTAAATTTTTTGTCACATTTTCTTCCACACTCTTTTCCTTTCATTTTCCCATTAATCTGTCCCCAAACCTTCACTTTCTTCTTTCTTCAAACGTTTGTTAACTGTCTGACACTATGGCAAATTTCATTTTTCAAAAAAATGAAATATCATTGTTCCTACCCTGAAAAGGCTCATGGTCTAGTCTGTATTTGAAAAAACCCCGCCCCCACCAAGGACAGATAATATTCACATGCTCAGCATTCTTACAGGGCGGAAGCAAAGATAAGGTAGACTGTTGCTTACACCCAGTTTCCTGACCTATCATTTGTAACCCTACCCCTATCTCAGCAAAATATATTGGAATGTAAATGTACAAGAGTCACATTATAGAAGTAACCTGACTCCACTCTACTTTAAGAGGGGGAGAAAAGTAAATTGTTTGCAAACTTCAGTACTTCAGCTTTTATTAGTACAAAGTTGCAGTACATCCCAGTGCTGATGAAGACATAGCAAGATGATTCAACACTGTGGTGGAGAACGTCCAGTCTCATGGAGGAGCCCTTCGTTAGTTGTCAGCTACTTCCTCTCTAGCCCTTTAGACATTCTGAGAGAGCTTTGCCTCCTCAGTCTTTTCTTCTTAAGGCCATCACGGCATTGCTAGACTCTACACTGTCAGGTGGATATTACATTTCCTCAATGTCTGTCTCTAAATATGGTGGCTGGAACTAAAAATTCTGAGTACTTCACTGCTATTAACGCAGCCTAATATTTCCTTAGCTTAGTTGTAGTTACATTGTAACATATATGTATGCATATATACGTGTGTGTGT
>NW_012134970.1:4895183-4898568 GCF_000956105.1 Propithecus coquereli
AAACTCAGAAATCAAGCAACTGGGAGGGGAGAGGTGAGATTGAGTAAATTCACACCTAACAGGTACAATGCACACTATCTGGGTGATGGGCACACATATGACCTGGACTCAAACTGTACAAAAACAATTTATGTAACCAAAACGTTTGTACCTCCATAATACTCTGAAATAAAATAACATAAAAATAAATAAATAAATAATGTAAAAGACCCTAAAGCAATACAAACCTATGAAAGATACAGAACAGCTGTCAATTTATATTAGAAGCTCCCCAACAAGTTACAGTGATTAAAATTAGTTTGTGGTTAATTGTCCTCCCTAAGCTTAGGTAGATGATTTCTAACTCCTAGTTTGAAATTTGTTTTTAGGCTAGGACATCTGCAACCTGCTCATGAAGGCAAATTTTAGGTTTCAACCACCCCTGTAGAAACAGGCCCAGAACAGTTTTCTAGGGAAAATGTTGGCACTGTTCACAAGGACTCCTTTGGCCCATCTCCATGCAGATGTGGTTAATTGGTCCTGGTGTGGGTTCCTTAGTGTTAATAAGAAGGTATCAACGCCATCCCTCAGTTGATTAGCTGATTATCAGGCATATGGATCTATCCATAATCACCGTTACAAAGTATATTCATTAGCCGAAAGATGCAATTCCAAATTTTTCCTGCCCTATTCTTATCAGTTAAGAGAAATAATATCCTCAGATGGTTGCCTGAAGGATATGATGATAGTCTAAACTATCTTTTAAAACCATCAGAGAGAGAGAGAATTCCACTGTCCTGTTTTTGACTCTCCATTCAGACTAGTAATTTTGTCCCCTTTAAAACAATATTCTTTAAAAGTCTGTCCAACATTTATTTAAGTAAAAAGGCAGAGAAAGAGGACTGCCAGGGCAATGCCCCAGGGAGCAAAAACCCTGACTTCTTAGCAGCTAACAGGCCAGCAAAGCATGCCTTAGTTGGGTGGGGAGTGTGATCCCCCCTCATGGTTTGTCACAGTAGTTCTTTTTAGCCACATCCTGAGAAGAGCTCAGGTTAGAAGCTCAGATAAATAGAAATTCCAGTGATGTTTCGATGCCTCAGAGAAGTGTAGTATCCCTTATAGATTGACTCCTGTGCAGCTGCCCAACTCAGCTCCTTCTAACCTTGTGCTGTTGCCCTCTGTCCTCAATGCAAGAATGCGCTGGGTGTTGCTCTACAAAGCAGAAGTGCAAAACGTTTTCAATTCAGCTGACCGACATTTACACCCTACCTCTAACAAAGAAGAGGTAGTTACTAAAGGCATGCATTTTAGTATTCTAACATCATCCTTGGCTTTATCATATTTTCCTTCCCTTAAGTTCCTTCTTTCCTTGTTTGTTTACTATTTATTTTGCTGGATATTATTATTCTCTAAGCTTCCCAAATGCCTATTTAAAATAGACTTTATTAGAACATCTTTAGATTTACAGAAAAATTGTAAAGCCAGTACAGAGTTCTTACATACCCCATACCCAGTTTTCCGTATTACCAACAGCTTACATTATGTGGAACATTTGTTACAATTAATAAACCAATATTCATAGGTTATCAGTAACTATAGTCCACACTTCATTCTGATTTCCTTAGTTTTTACCTAGTATCGTTTTCTGTTCTAAGATCCCATCCAGGATACCACATTTAGATATTGTTATGGATTGAATGTTTGTGTCCTCCCAGAATTTGTATGTTGAAATTCTAATGCCCCATGTGAAGATGCTAGGACTTCGGGCCTTTGGGAGGGAATTAGGTCATGAGGGTAGAAACTTCATGAATGGGATTAGTGCCCTTATAAGAGAGATCCCGGAGAGCTCTCTTGCTTTCTTTCCACCACATGAGGGTACAACAAAAAGTCAGCAGTTTGCAACCCAGAAGAGGGCCCTGATCGGAACCCGACCTTTCTGGCACCCTGACCTTGGACTTCCAGCCTTCGGAACTGTGAGAAATAAATTTCTGTTGTTTATAAGCCACCTAGTCTACGGTGTTCTGTCATAGCAGCTGAATGAGATAGGAAAAAACCAAACCGGTTTTCATACTCTTAGACACTACTCAACACTTTGACACCAAATTCTCCAGCAGACACCAACTGACTATAATTTAATTCAATTCTGACAATATCAACCTGGAGATACAGTCAGATCTCATAGGTTAAGGGCTCAGTCCCACAGGACTGCCCCTGCCAACTTCAGATGTCAATCGCAAGCCCCAGGTTGTGACTATGTGTGTTTGCGCTTCTGACCAACTGGCTATAAATCAGGGGTTCCCACAACTCCCACTTCATGCTCTATTAATTTGGTAGAGTGCTTCCAGAACTCAAGGAAACAATTTCCTTACATTTTCCAGTTTATCATACAGAATATTACAAAAGATATAGATGAACAGCCAGATGGAAGAAGATAATAGGGCAAGGTATGGGGGAAGGAACACAGAGCTTCCATGCCCTCTCCTCCAAGAGCTTGCATGTGTTCAGCAATTCAGAAACTCTCCAAACCCTATCCTTTTGGGGTTTTATGGAGCATCCATTTCATAAGCATGAGCGATTATATCATTGACCATTAGTGATTTACTCTACCTTTAGTTGGCCCTTGGTGATTAACTCAACCTATCCCCTCCGCAGAGATTGGGGGGTTGGGTGAAAGTCTCAATCCTCTAATCACTTGATTGGTTCCCTTGGTAACCAGCCCCCATCCTCAGGCTATCCAGGAGTCCACCAAGAGTAGCCTTATTAGAACAAGATATGCTCCTATTACCTAGGAAATTCCTAGGAATTTAGGAGCTCTGTGGCAAGAACTGGGGTCAAAGACCAACTATTAGAAGAAAAGATTTTCCTAGTGCCCCTATCTATAAGAGTTTTTTAAATTAGGTAGGGTAGAAAAGAGATAAAGATCTATTTTTTAATTTTTCTGTAAGGAATATTATTCCTTACGTAATGCTGTGTGCTCTGAATGTTTGAGTTCCTCCAAAGTTCTTATGTTGAAACCTAGCACCCAGTGGCATTAAGAGGTGGGGCCTTTGGGAGTTGATTAAGTCATGAGAGCTTTGCTCTTGTGAATAAGATTTAACACTCTTATAAAAGAGGCCCCACTGGCTGGGCGCATTGGCTCATGCCTGTAATCCTAGCACTCCAGGAGGCTGAGGTGGGAGGACTGCTTGAGGTCAGGAGTTCAAGACCATCCTGAGCAAGAGTGAGACTCTGTCTCTACTAAAAATAGAAATAATTAGCCAGGAACTACTAAAAATAGAAAAAATAGCTGGGCATGGTGGTGCTTGCCTGTAGTCCCAGCTACTAGGGAGGCTGAGGCAAGAGGATTGCTTGAACCCAGGAGTTTGAGGTTGCTGTGAGCTGGACTGACACCATGGCTCTCTAGCCC
>NW_012134970.1:4908548-4911683 GCF_000956105.1 Propithecus coquereli
TTATTGAAATAAAACTGTTTTTACACATAATCATGATGAAGACTGTTTTAAAAAAGTTATCTGTGAGTAACCTAAAAATGCACGGTTCAGGTCAAGTATTCTTCATTCTAGGGCACTAGGGTATACTCCCACTCTATAAAAGATAAGGACACAAAAATAAAAGCTATGTTTTGACCTCAATCCACATATCGTGCCTATTCTACAAACTCATATACATGAGAACCTTGTTTTCATTGGAATTTTCCTTGTCAAAACAAGGACGATTTTGGTTCACTACTTCCATTCTTAGTTCCTTGAGGTTATTCATAGTCTCTGCGGCATGCTTCTCTTAGATTATGATCAGAACTCCTTTGTTGAAAAAAAAAAAGTAAATATGACATGTACTAATGTGAAAGAGAAAGCTCTCTGAAACAAGTTCTTAAGTAAAATAATTTTATAATGTATTACTTTGCTTTTCATTCATGAATTTATGGTATTACACAGGAAAGTTTCAACTAATTACAGCCAAGGTTAAATTTTGCAACCAACCCAAAACTCAAAAGGCGCAAAATGATAAGGAGCCACTCAAAAGAGATAAAGTTATCTTTATCTCTTTTAATCACCTTTCTAAAGAAGATAAAGTTATCTTTATCTCTTTTAATCATCGTTTATCACAATCATAGTAACTTCATCATTATGCACTTATCACTGTCTGAAATGATCTATTATCTGTCACCTGCCACATACACACATGCAGTGCATGCATATGTGATTAAAATCTCTGTCAGAGCAGAGTCCTGTCTGTCTTGTTTGCCACTTACATCTCTTAGGCCTAGCACTGCTTCTGACACATAGAGGTCACTAAAGAGAAATATGCTTCGTGAATGAAGGGGTACTACATAGTCCATAAAAATAAAAGGAAACCCTAGACTATCTAGAAAACCTTCCAAAAGCGTCTAGTTTTGTTATTTAAACTAAACTCCCCATTCCTCATTGCCTGATCTCCCCTGAACCCCTGGCAAACTGGCTTTTCTTCCTTGATACTCTACTGAAATATGAGAGGTTTATGAAAAGTAAACACTAACCTAAATTTAGCCAAATCTAGTCTTTTTTTTTTAAACATCTTCATTCTCTTTGGCTTCAGCCACATATGACTGAGTGCCCCCTCAAACAATCTCCTTCCTTGGTTTGCTGGACTTAACCCTACTCTATTTCCTGAGCTCTCAACCACTAGAGTTAACTGTCAACTTCAAGAGCACAGGGATCATGTTGTTCTTGTTCCCACTGTACCTCTAACATGGCTGGGTACATAATAGGTGCATTGTACATATTATGTTGAACAAATAAATGAACTTCTCTCTGCTCTTGTCTCTGATGCACATCTCTCCAAATCTTTTCTTTGAGCCTCTCCAAATTATCTTTTCTTTTTGGAGTTTATATATTCTCAAATGGTTTCAGCCATTACTGATGGTTACTGAACTTCATCAATGAGCTGAATCCATTTTCTCACCATGATTTCTAAATGCCTACCAGATCGTACCTTTACTTCATATCTCTAGGCTTATATTATTTTCACCATTCTAACTTTTAAAATCAAGTTCCATTCACAATTGTATGTTTGTTACTTCCAAATGTAGATCTCCAGTCCTGGCTTTCCATCTCAACTACTTTCACTTCCTCCTAGTGTCCCACTAGCATCTCAACAAAACCCAACTTTAATATTTTCCCCTCATTACCTCCATCCTGTATTCCTTATTATTCTATATACCAAACGCACTAGTCCAGAAACTTAAAGGCATCCTAAGACTCCCGTTCCCCTGATAATATTTTTGAGGTTTGCTGCATTAGACACAATGCTATTATTTTCACATGTATGATCACATGTAATCCTCACACACCCTATGAGTTACAGAAAATTATACAAAAGGCAACAGGGGCTTGGAAGTTAGCTACTCCCTTTTAGATGTTCTCTGACCTCCCCCTGACAATCAGCCTCCCTGACACTGCCGTAGGCCACATCCTTATAGATTTTCACATGGACTATTTAAGAACCTGTTGCCTGCTTTTCCAGCTTCGAGACTTATCACATCCATACCAACACCTTCCATGTTAATCTTGGTAAAACAGTAACTATTTATAACACTCTAGCTGGGCGCAGTGGCTCACGCCTGTAATCCTAGCACTCTGGGAGGCCAAGGCAGGAGGATCACTTGAGCTCAGGAATTGGAAACCAGCCTGAGCAAGAGCAAGACCCTGTCTCTACTAAAAATAGAAAAAATTATCTGGACATACTGGCATATGCCTGTGGTCCCAGCTACTCAGGAGGCTGAGGCAGGAGAATTGCTTGAGCCCTGGAGTTTGAGGTTGCTGTGAGCTAGACTGATGCCACTCCATGACACTGTAGCATGGGCAACAGAGACTCTGTCTCAAAATATAAAAACACAAAACGTAATAACTTTGCTTGAAGTCTTCAATGATTCATCATTGTCTTTAAGCTAAACCCTTCATGATCTTAATCACTGCTTACCCCTCTGGATTCTTCTCTTGCCAATCCCCCTATCTCACCCCTTCTCCTGACCAGACAAATTACAGTATCTGCAGTTTCATGGTTATGTCCTGCTTTGACTGGTTACCACTATGGCAACTGTTCCAGAGCTGGCAAACTCACTTAACTCCTTTCTCACCAGGATTCCTTTAAGTCCTTCCTGGCTCAGCTTAAACCCTTCCCTCCCTTCACCTATTAAGACACTCCTTTTCAATGTGCTCACAGCAACCTGTGCACTTGTCCATCACAGCACATATATGAACAATATATAATTGTTGTTCACCTGTGTCTCCACTAGAGGACAATTTCTTAGGGACAGAAATTGTACTTTTCAACTTGACTATACCCAGGCCTTAGAAGGAGCTCGATAATTTATTGAATGAATGAATTTGCCTTTGTTTTACTACTCATTGTTTATTGTTAAGTGCAGGGCATAGTTACTGTGGGAGATAAAATTAAGGTATGGTTCCCAAAGGTATTAAATGCAACAGCCTCAACCTTTCTATTGCTCTCTCTCTCTTATATATGTAGATAGATAGATAGATTTGGAGACAGATCCTGCCTCTATCACCCAGGGTAGTAGAGTACAGTGGCATCCTCATAGCTCACTG
>NW_012134970.1:4911783-4913841 GCF_000956105.1 Propithecus coquereli
ATTTGCTACAAAAGTAATCTTTCATTGTACAATATCTTTATTAATTAAAGGGATGCATTCCAGTAATACTCACTGTTGTCAGAATCTTTATTACCAGAGAAAGAAAATATGTACCTTTAACAAATAATCTCTCTATACCGTAGTTTTCTCCTCTCCAAAATAAAAGAGCAATATTATGCCATCTCACGTCTCTTGCAATTTTAAAATCACTGTGCCATGCTGTGCTACCTCAAGGGGTATGTTCCCAAAGGTTTCTCTCTCCAGAGCAATCCCTAATAGGACAATACTTTTCTCTGAGGCTTCCTGCTTCTCCTCCCTTGAGGAGCTGCTTCTCCTCCGTGGGCTGCTTCCTCAAAGCAGACAAAAACATACCCTGGCAAAAAGAATCCCTATTCGATAAATGGTGCAATGACCGTAAATAGTTCCTGCTTTGACTACGCCTTCTCCACTTTGAGGTGGCTGAACTGTATACTACTTTGCCTTCCTCCCATTCACCCACGATGGTTTTGTTCCATTGGCCACTTGGCCTCTTCCTCCTCAGCCACCTCTAACACTTGCATTAACTTGGGGAAGTTGGGCCTTTCTCCTGTACCATTTTACTAGTTGTACTTTTTAAAGCGAACTTTCCCCTAAAGAACTTATTAATTTTATCCATATAGTAACTGAGGAATTCAAATAATTTCAAACATTTTGAAGGCAAAGAAAATACTTCTTACATTTGACAGCTGTTTATTTGTAGAGCTACATAAATGTAACACTCTATCAGAATGGAATTCTTCCTGCTTCAGGGAACTACCAAAATAGTCAAATACACACACACACCCAAGGGAAATGTATCCAAGGACCTGGTTACAGTTTTTAGAATCCACAATCAAATCAAGGATACAGAAGGGATCCAAGGGAAAGACTGATGGAAGTCATTTCTTGTAAGCGAATTATAAGTGTTCAATTAAACCTCCTTGGAAAAGGGTAGTTTACTACCTTCTATCTCTAAACCTAATGAAAAGAACTTCAAGAGAACCATTTGGAGAGCTTTGAAATGTGTTTCCTACAATGGTTTTGGTGGGGAGTGGTGAGGGCTGCTGCAATGAGATCTCCCTGCACCTCAGAGTATGTTCAGGCCAGGGATGTGGGAATGTTTCCTGAGGACCAGATGCGGGCCACTCAGGAAAGAGAGCCAGCATAGAATAATTTTGATCCTGTCAGGTAAAGAAAACCTCAGGATAAAGGGGCTGAATACCAGGGGCTACGAGGAATTACAAAAGACTATTTTGAATTGACATAGGTCCTTAGATACCAGGGAACCTACAGGAGCGGTAACCTAGCAGGGAACCTCCAAAGAAGTCATACAAGTGTGCAGAGAGAAAAAGTCAGCTTAATTATCTGCTGGGTCCAGAGATTGTGAAGACACCCAGCCAAGAAAGAATCACCCCATCTCTTCACCTCTCACTTCTCTTTCCTCTTATCTAACCTTCAATCCCACTGAGAAGTGAAACTGCATCTCCACGGCCAGCTTCCAGTCCAAAGCAGTCCCCACCTGAAAGCGAGTTAAGGTTAAGTCAACTTTAAGTTTTGACTATAACATAGGTCTGGATGTTTACCTTATTGAAATAAAACTGTTTTTACACATAATCATGATGAAGACTGTTTTAAAAAAGTTATCTGTGAGTAACCTAAAAATGCACGGTTCAGGTCAAATATTCTTCATTCTAGGGCACTAGGGTATACTCCCACTCTATAAAAGATAAGGACACAAAAATAAAAGCTATGACCTCAATCCACATATCGTGCCTATTCTACAAACTCATATACATGAGAACCTTGTTTTCATTGGAATTTTCCTTGTCAAAACAAGGATGATTTTGGTTTACTACTTCCATTCTTAGTTCCTTGAGGTTATTCACAGTCTCTGCCCTATGCTTCTCTTAGATTATGATCAGAACTCCTTTGTTGAAAAAAAAAAAAGTAAATATGACATGTACTAATGTGAAAGAGAAAGCTCTCTGAAATAAGTTCTTAAGTAAAATAATTTTATAATGTATTACTTTGCTTTTCATT
>NW_012134970.1:4913891-4915238 GCF_000956105.1 Propithecus coquereli
AAATTTCTGTTGTTTCTAAATTACCCAATCTAAGGTATTTTGTTACAGCAGCAGATTAAGACACATATATAATTAGTACATGAAATTACTAATATAATTGTCATATTTTTGTATTTATTATTCCTCTGACATAGAGTAAAACAAATTCAAGTACATTATGAAATGGGTTCAGCTTTTAATTTCAGAAATTAAGTCTGTTTTATATGGGAATTTTACTTTGTGTTAGGAATTTGTTGTAATACATTTTATTTTTACTGAAATGGGTCTAGAGTACTTAAATTTATGAAATTTTAACACAGAGGATCTTTTAGGTGCCTTATTGGATTACATACATTATAATTGACCTTTACAAAGAGACTTTTTGTTTTGTCTGTATTAATAGTTTATCATGTTTTTTATTTGCTTAAATTTCTAGGTACCTATTATTAATTCAACCCAAACTCTCTACCAATTGTCTAAAATCTTCTCTCGGGGGGAGGAGGGGACGGGTATATACACACCTAATGGGTGCGGTATGCACCGTCTGGGGGATGGACACGCGTGAAGCTCTGACTCAGGTGGGGCAAGGGCAATATACATAACCTAAACGTTTGTGCCCCCATAATATGCTGAAATAAAAAAAAGAATGGTGAAAAAAAAAGAAAAAAATAAATAAAACGTTCTCTTAAGACATTGAAGTAACATTGAAATACATGAGGTGTATTATCAGTTTGATTTTGAAGACAACTCTCCTGGAGCTTTCTTACCTGCTTCAACTGTTTGCCTCCTATAGCTGTCTCTGAGTCATCACCGAACATTCTTCCCTCACCACCATCCCAAGGATGTGCTTTCCCTTTCTCCTATGTTGGATTTATTGTTTCCTGTATACCATGGTTTTCCTTTTGTTTATTTTTGGTTTTGTTTCTCCCCCAACCCCCATTTTGAAAGAAACATGTCTCACCAGTAATTTTCTGAGAAAGGCTCAGGGAAGTAAATTTTTCTGAAAGCATATGCTGGAAATCTTTATTCTACCCTTACACTTTCTAGTTTGGCTGGATATAAGGATTTTAAATCGGAAAAAATTTCCTTGAGAATTTGGAGGTACTGCTCCATTGTCAAGAGTTTCCTTAATCTTTCTTTTTAAAGACAAGTTTATTAAAGTATAATTTACACACATAAAAATTCACTCTTTTTAGGTGCAAAGTTCAATGAGTTTTGAAAAATATATACAGTTATGTAACTACCACCACAATAAAGAGATAGAATACCTCCGTTGCCCCAAAATATTCCTTATGCCTTTTTGATTTTTTTCCTTATAGTTTTGCCTTTCTCAGAATGTCAGATAAAGATAATCACATAATATGTACC
>NW_012134970.1:4916299-4918663 GCF_000956105.1 Propithecus coquereli
TTTTATGTCATATCTAAGAAATTTTTGCCTAACCGAAGATCACAAAGATTTTCTTCCTGTTTTTTTCATAGATTTTATAGTTTTAAGTTTGACATTTAGATCTTTGATCCATCTTAACTCAATGGTACAAGGCAAGGTTTAATATTCTTTTTATTGTTTCATTTGTTGCATGTGGATATCTAGTTGTTCCACCACCATTTGTTGAAAAGGCTATTCTTTCTCGATTGAATTACTTTGATGTTTTGTTAAAAATTGACCATATATATATGACCCTACTTCTGAACTCTGTGATTATGATCCACTCATTTATATGCCTATTTGTACATCAATACTACACTACCTTATCTATGGTAGCTTTATAGCCTTGGTTGTTTTATTTTTGCTTGTTTTAACAGCTACATTACTATTCCATTGTCAGGATGTACCGTAATTTATTTAACTAAACTTCTACTTGGGGTATTTAGTTGTTTCTATTTTCTTATGTATTTCAAATAATGGAACAACAAATATCTACAAGCATAAAATTTTGTGCCTTTGTGTAACTGCTTGTGTAGGATGTATGTTTAGCATTGGGAATACTGGTTCAATGTTCCCCAAATTTTTTACCTAGTAATTGGGTCTAGTTTCAGGTCCAAACCCACTTGGGTCAGCTTTACCATGTAATTAACTAGACTATGTGTGGCTGTGCTCTAAGGCACTATGTCTGATCTTAAATAGTGTACTTTCAGCCTATTAAGCTCTGTGTTAAAATAAAGATTCTGTGGTTTCCTTTTTGGTCAGTTCATATAAGCCATAGAAAAATGCTTCCTTAAGAAAACAAAAATAAGATGTTCTTTCAGAGTTAAGGAGGGAAAATGTTTATCAGGCCATCAGGAGCAGTCTGCCTGTTTGACAGTTACATTTTTGATCAATTAGCAAACCAATTTTCAAACAATTTTTTCTTATCTGGGAGTGGATTGATCAGTTTGCTTATTAACCATTGAGGCAAATGAAGTACATGGTGTGGTGGAACTATTATGTCTTAGTCGGTCTGGGCTGCTACCAGCAAAATACCATAAACTGTGTAGCTTATAAAAAATAAAAATGTATTTCTCACAGTTTTGGAGGCTGAGAAGTCCAAGATCAAGGTGTTGACAGATGCAGTGGCTGGTGAGGATTCAGTTTCTGCTTCCAAGATGCCTTAAATTCTGTGTCCTCACAAAGAAGATGGGGCAGAAAGGCAAAAGGGGGCAAATGCTGTGTCCTCAAATGGTAGAAGGTGTTAGGGCAAACAGGGACAAATACCGTATGAAGCATCTTTTATAAAGGCCTTAATTCCATTCAGGGGGAGGAGCCCTCATGACCTAACCTCCTCCTAAAGGTCCCGCCTCTTAATACTATTGCATTGGACATTAATTTTCAACTTGAATTTTGGAGGATGCTATGGTTTCGATGTTTGCCCCCTCCAAAATTCATGCTGAAATTTAATTGCCATTTTAACAGTATTAAGAAGAAGGACCTTTAAGAGGTGATCTTGCCCTCATAGGTGGGATTAATAAAAAATAAGTCTAGCCCTCTTTTGCTTCTCTTGCCCTTCCACTACATGGGAACACAGTAAGAAGGCCCACACCAGATGCCTACACCTTGATCTTGGACTTCCCAGCTTCCAGAACTTTAAGAGAAGAAATGTCTGTTCTTTGTAAGTTACCAGTCTCAGGTATTCTGTTAGAGCAGCACAAAACAGATTAGACAAAGGGACACAAACATGAAACATTCAAACTTAACAAGCTCTAAGTTGTATTAAAATGTTCTTTGGTAAACTTCAGAAAGAGGCCTATCATTCCCCCACGGCCAGACTCCTGCAATGTGGGTGGCTTTCGGAGCATCAGGCTTCTGCCACGGACACTGGCCAGAGGCACCTAATAACTAGAAGCTTCCCTGAGAACCCCTTCAGGCAGCTACATAGCAGAATGCCATTGACAAGCCACCTCCCCAATGCCACTGGAACTCCTTCTGGTGGTTTTCCAGCAAGTTCCAGAGGGAAGACACATCATCCAGTGAGTTATGCTGCACTTTCTCTGACATCTGGATCTCAGTCCTGGGGATGAGGAGGCCTCTTCCTTGGGTGCTCTATCTCAGCTCTAGGGGTAGTGGCTGCTCCTTATTTCTGCTATTCCTATATTCTACAGTGTTCTCTTTAACTTTTAATAGCCAACCCCTCCTTACCCCAATCCCTTAAACTTTTTCTGTTCAAATTACTGTGTTGTTTCTGTCTGTTCATTGAACCCTGACTGATATACCAATTATTTTTATTGAATATTTATATTTTTATACTCTACATGTTATTTCTGATATTTATATAATGAATTACAATGTTTTAGTCCA
>NW_012134970.1:4932178-4963249 GCF_000956105.1 Propithecus coquereli
ATTACAGGCTCATACCACCATGCCCAGCTCATTTTTTAAAAAATATATTTTGTAGAGACAGGGCCTGTGTTGCCAGCTGATCCTCCCACCTTGGGCTCCCAAAGCACTATGATTACAGGCATGAGCCACCATGCCCAGCCCCCTCTATACCTTTGTAACTTTACAGAACGTAACCAGTTACTTGTGAAAATAAGTACCCTAGTACTCTGCTTTATTTAAAGGTTTGTGGCAAATCTGCCTCTGGCTTTGGTAAAGTCAGAAAGGGTTAAAAGGGTATGTTCCCTGACTTTCAGAACTGGGGTGGGAGGGAAGTGGGCATAGGGGGAAAGGCATTTCAAGTAGACAGCAAAGCACAAAGGGTTGAAAAACACACTGGGGCATTTAGTAAATAGAAAAATAAATTTAACATTTTTGCAAACCTATACCTAATACTGCAAAAAAGATAAAACATGATTTCTGCTCAGAAGTTTAAAATATAATGGATACCTGAACATAACTGAACATAACTGTAACAAGGCAGGACTAAGTGCTGTTAAAGACAGAAACACAGAGCACAACATTGCCACAAATAAAAACGATTGGATCTCGGAGAGTTTAATGAAGTGGCCCATGAAGCCAGCCAGCCACCAAAGGTGGAAGATAGAACAAGCTGGTAAAGTGACTAGAATTTGAATCTCTAGATCCACTGCTTACTAAGACTCCCAAGTAAAAATTGGAGTAAGTTCACAGGGTTGTTTCCAAGAATCAGTAAGTGTCTTATCCTCTCTGCACAGCAGGAGCGTGAGGTGGTTCAGTTGGGCTGGGGTGTACAGTATATGGGAGTCAGGGTATCTTTGCAGGACTTTCATTACAAGCCCATGACTTCTCAAGCCAAAACTGGCCAAACTTCACCTGCTTTTCATTATACCCACAGGAACTCGGCCAACTTGTAGTCTTCCAAGGCTGTTATCAGTCTTCTGAAGGTTTGCCTTTACTTGAAAGATTGGCAATTTAATGGGACATTTCCCAATCTTCCATTCAACAAATATGCCGGGGCCTAAAATAATGCAAATTTGCTCTTATTTGAGAATATTCAATTGTGCCATGGAAAGCAAAAACAAATGGGATAGATGAAACTCATCTGTTATAAAGTTAATAACCTACGAGAAGTACCAAATAAAAGTAAAGCATGTATGTGAGAAGGGGGTAGGGGATCAATGGGGTAAGTAAACAATTGATGAGACACGAGGCACTCAATGGACCTGTGATCTCATTTCCGTTACCCATTCGTGACACCCACCTGCGTCTTGTGCTCTATGCCCAAGGACAACTAGGGACTCAACAGGTGTTGGATTAGCTTACTGGTTCCTCTCAATAGAACAAGTGTAGCACTGGCCCTGGACATCTTTTGCTGATGTAGGATCCATTGCCTAAACCTCAGCTGAGTCTCAGGACGACATCAGATAAACTAGAGTTAAGACATATATTTTATAAACTAGAATTTACTGAGCCCACTTGTTTGCACCCTATTTTAAGTGAAAGCCACCCCCATCTCTGTCCCATTGCTTTTCCCTAGGTCTATGATTACAACTTCGTTTGGTCTGCAAGCCTCCTATGATATATGGACATTGTTACCATTGCACCAGAGAAATTTCACACTGTAATCTACTCTGTGCCATGGGCCACAGGCAGCAGCAAACAAGCAATAATCTCACCTTTCTTACACCATCCACTGCTCACCTGCCCATGAAACAGTTATTGGTACCCTTCCAGTTTACAAGAGAACACAGGCACAGAAATTAATAAAACCACACCAACAAATGGCAACCAGACTCTAGGAACCATACACCCTAAAGGACAGTCTCATGTACTGGGAGGACACCCAGCAGGATTTAGATCAGCAGGGGCCTCTGTACAAGTGAATGTTAAGCTGAGAGCTGAAGGATGAATTACGAGTTAAAAAGCAGGACAAGGGCAGTAGTTAACTAGATATTTTAGCAAGCATTTTAATCTACAAGAAGAAATGATAAAATATTAAGGTTGGTGAGGCAGTAAAGATCATGAAAACCCTTTCAAGGCCAGGTTAAGAAACTTACATAGTATCCTAAAAACAAGAACTTACAATTTAGACAGCACAGCTCGGATACATTACTATTTTATGTAGCTGTCACAGTATCTGTGCTCCCTTTAATTGTGCCTGTCTTCTCAGCAGTACAAAGTTGGCCTTGTTGCCACGCTTTAATTAAGAAAATTCAATTAGGTAGTTCTATCATTGCCTTTTATCTATCAATCTCAGGGCTTACCCTTGGCTTTCATTAACTTCCTACTCAATCTTTGTTTACACATGGTTCTACTTTCTCTTAAACCTACTTACGTATTTTTCACTTAGGTTACCCACCTTACACACAGCCTACATGCCAGGTGCCCAACCAGCATGTTTGCTAGGATGAGGAAGACTACCTTTCAGAAAATAGAATTCACTCAATCCCTACCCTGTATGTTCCCACTGGTACTCCAATCTCTGTGAGATTGAAAATCAGCCCCCAAAGTCATTACACTACAGCAGATGAACCTGCTACTAAAGTTAAGCTTTCATTTACTCTAACATTTTAAATACCCATCTATACCATATGAGTCATGCTATCTTAACTTACTGCATTGTTTTATATGGTCCAGTGTTGTCTGAAGAAATCCTGGAATCTGCTTGTTTCTCAATAGCCTTAAGCACTGTTACAACCCCAGTTCCATATTTAGTAAATCCAGTATCCCAGTATTGAGGTGTCCCATTCCCCAAACCTACAGTAATTCACTGAAACTGCAAGTCTAATTGATCAAAAAAATGCCTTAGCACACCAGATACAGATTTTTAAAAACCAAAACATTTATTGTGTGACTAATTGTTGAAATTCTTAAGATGAACTGGATGCTGCAACAGCTGCCCTCTTGGGTTTAGGTGTTGTTCCTTCACGGAATCCATGCCTGCACCACATTAAAAACAAAAAGTTACTTCAGCAATAATGCACACATTTTAATTTTTGTTAAGCATATTTCAAACAAGCTTATCTCAGTTAAATGCTGAAATCAATATGGTATTCATATGTTCAGACATTTATTTTTACAACATCACCGATAAGCTGCTTACTCTTCACTTCATTCTGCTTAAAGTTATCCATTTTAACGAAAACTGTAATAAAGGCCCCAAAACTTATTTGGCCATAATGGTCACCAGGCCAGTTATTTTGTTCTTGCTTGCCAAGACAACTAAGGTATTTGAAAATTGTTCTCTGTGCTGAGGGATAGAACCCAAATATTTTCCCTTAGCAAAGAAAAAAAAGGGCATATTTAATGGCAGACATTTTCTAAACTGCTTAACTAAGAGATTTACATGTTAACTCACTTAATATTCATATCTACTCTAAGAAACGTAACTAATTACTCCCCTTTTAAAGATCGGTAAACTGAGGCATGTTAAAGTAAGCTTAACAGTATGGCTCCAAGTGCATGCTCTGAACTACTAACATCATACTAGGGAGACCGCTCAACACTATGCCTGTACAACTGTATAAATGACTTTAGGTAAACAGAAGAGCCACCTCAGCACATGAACAAAGATACCTAAGCATGTTCACAAATCTCCAATTGCCTTATAACCTTTTAAAATTGGATACTCTGGAGATTGAGTGGATAGAGGCCAGAGATTCTGCAAAACACCCTGTTTTTTAGAGGACATTGCCCCACAACAAAGAATTATCCAGCCCCAAATCAATAGCTGAGAATCACTGAAATAGAACACAGTAATGGGAGGAGCACAGCTTTAAAGCTTAGTCTGCATCACTTCTTAGATTGGTTATTCTTAGGAGCTACTGTTAAAACACAGGTTGGTGGGCTGAGATTCTGCATTTCTAACTCACTCTTAAGGCCCAGACTTTTGAAGGACAGTTTTCTACAGCAGACTTGCCTACAGCCACAAAACTGAACTGACCCAAGTTAGCCTGACTCCAGACCTCGTTCACTATTGTCTTCAAAAATTTTGATGCCAATTAAGAGTGAGAGGCAGGTATTCCTAATACCAACATTTTGGTGGTCAAAAGCAATGCTCCAGACGCTTGTCTTACTATTTAATGAAAAATTATTAATAAAATCTAAATTAACTGGTCTTAAGGTTATGGTGGCAGAAGAAAAAAGTTGCTTCCAACACCTCATCCCCACTAACCATCAGAGTAGGACCTTTTTACACGAGTTAACACAAGAATTCTTACTCAAGCCCATAGAATCAACAATCAAAACATAAAAACTGTACCTGAATCTGCGGTATACAATTTTTAGGTGCCTCATCCGACCGGTCCCAGTGGTATTTCGTCTTTTAGCCTTGGCACTCCAATTATCTAAAACACAAGTTCAGGTTAAGATTCCAAATGGTTTCTCCCCTACACAACTCAAAGGCATCATTGGCTTATATACTTACGCCACTTCATTGGCACACAGATGTACAAATTTTACGTTAGGCACAAAATACAGTTCAAAGCCACTCACCCATTTAAGGGCAATGCAAACAAAAAACAACTGGCCTGAAAAACATTACTTACACTTTCTCTTGCGCTTGGCAGGGTAGCCACATTTGCCACAGGTCGACTTTTGAAGGTGGTAGGCCTTAGAGCCACAGCGGCGGCACAACGTATGCGTCTTATTGCGACGCTTACCAAACGATGACGTCCCCTTCGTCTGTAAATTAAAGGAATAAACGATTCCGAAATCTGGGAATTTCTACACTTACTCTGTCATTTCCAGGGAACACTACTGATAAGATTTAAAGGTAATCATAAGGGGCACAACTGTGGGAGAAGTTTGTAATTTCCACAAATGCCAACGATCTAAAGTCCTCGACAAGAGCTGCAGTGTTCTGAAATCTGCCTTATTATCGTAAAATAAATAAACGAATAAGGCACAAGTAAAATACAAAGACTGGTTTTCCTACTTACTTCAAAGGCGAAAACTTTCTGCCAGGCATCACCAACGAATTATTATGGTTTGGAGTGTAAAAAAAGACTATTTAAGACTGAAACTGAGTTAAATTATGAGTTTTTATTAGCCGGCCAGTGATTATTTTTTGTATCGGTTAATCAAGAGAGCAGACATAAATTGTCAAATGGGCCATTACACGAATGCCTTTGCTGTTACACAGAGCCAAACGCTCCGAAACTTCTTCCCTCAGCTCCCATCCGAGGAACGAGCTGCGCGGGCTCCCCACGGTCAGACCGAAGCAAGGGACCTAGTGCGGCGCCAGCTCCACTACAGGCTGGTCGCCTAGGCACCAGTCAGGAGCCATTCTTCTGGTTCTCGAGGGCCACCGCACACCCCTTTCCTGCCCACCCGTTCCCCTTATCCGGAACCTTGCCAGCCCCCCAAGGGTAGCAAGCAGCGCGGCACAGACACCAAGGATGGAACACGATTCGAAAAACCCCCCGCAATCAACTCACCATCTCGTTTCTGTGGCCGAGACCAAAGAGACCGGAAAGGAAGGCACTTCCGCTATATCGCCCTTAGAAGCTTCCGCCGAGGGAAGTACTTCCTGCGGCGCGCGGAGCAGCGTACTCAATCGTCCGTCGCCGCAGTGTGGGTGGGGCCAAGAGGAAGATGCGGCGCCAATCGGGTTTCCGCGTCAGGAAGGCGGGTGGTAGCGACCGGATGGGCGTGTTTGCGCGAGGCCGGCCTAGGCCCAGATCCGCGTTTCGGGGCGGAGCTTGGCTTTTCGTGCTGCTGGCGCTGCTGACCTGTAATGCGCGTTTTCAATCAGGTTGTGACATCGCAGATTCTGGTCCTCCAGCTGCAAGGAGAAACTGGAGTGTGGGACGGGCCTGCTCAGCGCTCCTGGCGTGTGTGTGATGACGGGACTGGGATCCCAATCCAGGAGAAGCCAGTTTCTCCATGCTTCTCACGCGGGGCCCGGAAGCTTTTGGCTGATGAGGACTCTGACTTTGAGAGGTCGCTGGGAGTAGGAGGCACGGACTGTCCCTGGAGGGGCTGGAGTTTAGAATCTAAAGGGCAAGGAAGATAGTAGCTTTTATACTGTAGTAATTTAGAGGCAAAAGGTTTGACTGTACCAAGGAGTCACACATGGAACTTGTTAATTATAGTTTTCATCAGCCTCTTGTTAGGAAATCTGATTCCGCAGGTTTAGTTAGGGTCTGGAAGTCAGTACTTAAAAACGCTTTCTAGGTTTGAAATCGGTGGTTCCCAAACCATCTTGGTCAACGCTTATCCAAAAAAGCCCCCACCCTCACAAAACAAGATTATATCCAAACATTTAAGGGACAGGTTTTAGCTCTGTAGCCCAACCTGGAGTTAAGTGACCCTATCATAGCTCACTGTAACCTCGAATTCTTGGGCTTAAGCGATCCCCCTGCCTCACCCTCCCGAGTAGCTGGGACTACAGGCATGCGCCACCAAGCCAGACAGCTCTTAAAAATTAAAAGAGAGGCCGGCATGGTGGCTCACGCCTGTAATTCTAGCACTTTGGGAGGCTGAGACGGGAGCATCACTTGAGCTCAGGAGTTTTTAGACCATCCTGGGCAACAAAGCAATGCCCCATCTCTACAAAAAATAAAAAATTAGCTGAGCGTGGCGGTGTCCGCCTGTAGTCCTAGCTACTCCAGAGGCTGCAGCGGGAGGATTGTTTGTGAGGTTACAGTGAGCTATGATTGGGTCACTGCACTCCAGCCTGGGCTACAGAGCTAGACCCCTTCTCTTTGAAAAAAAAAGGGGAGGAGGGACCAATATAATCTGCTTACTTTCTAAAACAAACTGAAAATTCTTGGCTTGTCATGCAAAATTTTAACAAAGTGACTAGCAGGTAGAACAAGATGAACATCTAGGAATCAGAGGTTCAATTTTAGCAGGTTAACAATTGATTAATGCCTAATAAGTAGTAGGCTCTTTTCTAGAGGATGGAAATAGAAACATTAACAGGACATATTTCCTGTCCTCACTGGAAGTGGTAGATGTTATAGAGGAGAGAGGAAATGTGACGGCCAGGGGAGAGAGACAAAGCAAACATTTTAATGATTGGACCACACTGCAATTCAGG
Organism: Propithecus coquereli; assembly: GCF_000956105.1. Lineage (NCBI taxonomy): Eukaryota > Metazoa > Chordata > Mammalia > Primates > Indriidae > Propithecus > Propithecus coquereli. Next base: position 4,939,242 of record NW_012134970.1, read on the forward strand.
GGAGGCTCTGGATTAGGTGCTGTATTTCCTGTTGTTGCTGTAACAGGTTACCAGAAATTTAGGGACTTAAAGCAACACAAATTTAATTAACAGAAAGTTTCAATTATGGGAGATGAATGAGTTCTAGAGATCTAAAATACTGTGCCTATAGTCAACAATATTATACACCTAAAAATCAGTTAAGAATAAATCTCAAGTGTTGTTACCACAATTTTTAAAAAAATATAAATTTGTTAAGGTTCTGCTGGTCAGAAGCATAAGAAGGATCTCATGGGCTAAAATTGAAATGTTCGCAGGGCTACCTTTCTGGGAGACTCTAGGGGAGATTATGTTCTTTTGCCTTTTTCGGCTTCTAGAGGCTGCACAAACTTCTTGGTTTATTGCCCCCTTGCGCCTTCAATGCCAGTAATACTATAGTCTTCCTTTTTCTTTTTCTTTCTCTTCCTTCCTTCCTTCTGACAGGTCTCTCTCTATTGCCTAGCCCTGGCTAGAATGTAATTGCCTCATCATAGCTCACTGCAACCTCAAACTCCTGGGCTCAGGGGATCCACCTACTTCAGCCTCCCAAGTAGCTAGGGCTACAGGCACATGCCACCACGCCTGACTAATTTTTCTGTTTTTTGTAGAGCCGGAGTCCACTATTTTGCTCAGGCTGGTCTCGAACTCCTGGCCTCAAACAGTCCTCCTGCCTTGGCATCCTAAAGTGCTGAGATTATAGGCATGAGCCACCACACCTGGCCAGTCTCCCCTTTTCTACATGGAATAAGTTCCAATACCCCCTGAAACCACAGATAGTACCAATCCCTACATAGACTATGTTTTTTCTATACATTCATACATATATTAAGTTTATGAATTAGGCACAGTAAGAGATTAACAACAATAGCTACTAATAAAATAGAACAATTATAACAATATACTGTAATAAAAGTTATGTGAATGTGGTCTGCCCCTCTCTCTCAAAATATCTTATTGTACTATACCCTCCCATTTCAGACCACAGTTGATCATGGGTAACTAAAACCCTGAACCCGAGGAAAGTGAAACCTCAATAAGGGGGGACTACTATAGTCTTTCTCACACGGCATTACTCTCTCTTGCCTTTTACTTTTAAGCCCCCTTGTAATTACACCCAGGTAATTTGCTCATCTCACGGTCAGCTAATTAGCAACCTTATTCCATCTGTAATGTTAATTGTCTTTTGCCATGTAACCTAACATATTCACAGGTTGTGGGGATTAGGACATGGTCATCTTTGTGGGGGAAGGGGCATTATTCTGCCTACCAGGGGCTGGGAGAAATGAGATCAGCGTAGAAAGGTTAGGACAAGTGTCAACCATTGAGGAGCCAAGCAGTGTAACAGGCACTATGTGAGTCCCCAGACATTCCCAGGATTGAAGACATAGGGGAAAGAGAAGTATTTTTGCTCCTCTCCCTGGTGTGAGGTGTTCTTTTTGGTGTACGTGAAATCACATAATCATGTACATGTGATGTACATGAAATCATATAAATTTTCCTCTGGTCAAGTAAATGCTCTGTCCTCTAGAGGGCTGGGAAGATTAGTTAGAACCTCCAGGTTTCTATACAATTGCTAGGTTTAGGTCAGGAATAAATCAACTTCTGAAACAGATGATCTAAGGCTGTTAGCGTCATCATTCGCCCTCTGACATTTTGCTTTTTAGCAATGATGGAAACTGTATTAAGTCCTGCATCTGTGGTTCTGGTACAATCAAGTCTCTGAATTACCAGGATTTGGCACTTAAACCTGCCTTTTTTTCCTACAATAAATGAAATTATTGCTGACTGTGAACTAAAATAAAATCTTAAGCCCCTCAGCTGACTGAATGGACCCCCTCTTGGCCAAGGGGATCCCAGAGATACCTTACAGCTGAGTTGCTGGTGGTGAGAAGGGAGGTCAGACATACCTTGTCATGTCTCCTTCCCTTCTTGGAGATATCATTTGTAACTTATTAACAGGCCTAAGGATATGCAAGACAAGGCTTAAAACACACCTACAGGTCATCAATTTACTTAACAGATCACTTGAGTCTATGTCCGGTGGCTCATCTCTGATTAACAGACTTCCTTAGCTTAACTTAAAACATTCCAGGCCTTTAAACAAAGCTTCATTTCTTTAAACAATTACAAATCAAAGAATCTTTAAACCCACCTATAATCTCTAATTTCCCAATTTGAAATGTTCTGCCTTTTCAGGCCAAACCAACATATGCCTTCCATGTATTCATTTATGACTTTGTGTGTAATTCCTGTCTCCCTGCAATGTATAAAACCAAACTGTGGTGACACCACTTCCTCAAGGCTTCTTGGGCATCGGCTTTCCGGGCCATGCTCACGCATATTCAGCTCAGAATAAACCTCTTTAAATTATTTTACAGAGTTTGATTTCATTTCCATTGAGAATTGTTATGATTCCTCTATATTGTAGGTCATGAAGTGCATTCTTTCTGAATGCTATATAATATGTTACATGAACTACTACAGTTTATTCATCCAGTACCCTGTTGCTAATTACTAGATTATTTCCAGGTTCTTGTGAACTGTGAAATAATAAAGACCAAGTAGATAGTTTTTTTTAAATCAAAATGAAAAAAAAGTTCGATAATAAAAACAAAAAGTGTAAAATATTAACTAGTAATCTTTAAAGTGGAAAATATAAATCCCTCTGTAATCATGTCCCCAGAGATAACCAATGTTAAAATCTGGGGTATCTATATACACACCATGTACATATGCTGTGTACCTATTTTTTTTTTTTTTGAGACAGTTTCGCTCTTTTGCCCAGGCTAGAGTGCCATGGCATCAGCCTACCTCACAGCAACCTCAAACTCCTGAGCTCAAGCAATCCTCCCGCCTTGGCCTCCCAGAGTCCTAGGATTACAGGCATGAGCCACCACGCCTGGCTTCTATTAATTTTTTAAAACAAAAATGGGATCTGTGAATTGCTGTTTTCCATAGTAATATATCATGTGTATCATCACTTGTCCATATATAGAGATCTACTTTATCTTTTTTAACAATTCTTTGACATTTCACTGTTGACATATCAATATTTATTTCACAAATTTCCAATTTCAGAAATTCTGGTTATTTCCAGTTTTCTGCTTTTATAAGCAATGTTGTAATACGGATCCTTACATATACATCTTTGGGCATTTGTCTGATTTATATTATTCATTTTAGTTTTTTGAGACAAGATCTTTCTCTGTCACCCAGGCTGGAATGCAGTGGCATGATCATAGCTCACTGTAACTTCAAACTGCTGGGCTCAAGCAATGTTCCTGCCTCAGTCTCCAGAGTAGCTGGGACTTACAGGTATATGACGGCATGCCTGGCTAATTTTTAAAAAAAAATTTTAAAGGTGGGATCTTGCTATGTTGCCCAGGCTGGTCTCAAACTCCTGATCTCAAGTGATCCTCCCACCTCAGCCTCCCAAAATGCTGGGATTATAGGTATTAGCCACCATGCTGGACCTGATTATTTTATTAAGATCATTTCCTGGAAATGAAATTGCTGGATTGAAGGACATGAAATTTTGTTTTTATCTGTCATTATATTTATTTATTGCTGCATATTGCCCTCCAAAAATCAATTAATAATTTACATTCTTATCATCATAATATAGAGCTCAGAGCAGGCAATTCCTAGTCCAACCAAGTTCAAGAGAGACTTCTTAGAGGAGATGACTCTTGGGTTGAATCATGGTGAGATTGAAACAAGCCTTCAAAAGAGCAGATAAATAATCTACCAGGAGCCAGTGACAGAGTGCCCAGGCTGGATTCCCTCACTCTGCTTCTTTGTATCTATATTCTCCAACACTAGGTGTCATTGACATATTTAATCTTTGCCAAATAGAATTACTCTTCGTTTTTTAATTTTTTTACTTTTATTTATTTACTTACCAGTGTCAATGGAAAAGAAGGAAACCCTTTAAAATAATTTAAAGAGGTTTATTCTGAGCCAGATTTAAGGACCACGACCTGGAGCCATGCCCAAGAAGCCTTGAGCAAGTGGACTGGCTTTATACATTTCAGGGAGACAGGAATTACAGGTAATGTCATAAATCAATACATGGAAGGCATACATTGGTTGGGCCCAAAAAGGTAGGACATATCTAAGTGGGGGTTTACAGGTTATAGGTGGGTTTAAAGACTCTTTTGATTTGTAATTGGTTGAAGAAATGAAGCTTTGTTTAAAGGCTTAAAATGTTTTAAGTTAAGATAAGAAAGTCTGTTAATCAGGGAGGAGCTACAGCCACATAATTTGTTGTATAAATTGAGGACCTGCAGGTTTGTCTTGCATAGCCTCAGGCCTGTTAATAAGTTACAAAGGATATCTCCAAGTAGGTACAGTTGGCATGATGAGGCATGTCTGACCTCCCTTCTCACGGTGGGCAGCTCAGTTTTAGGGTATCCCCTTGGCCAAGAAAGAGTCCATTTATTCAGCCAATGGGAGTGGAGAGGAGCCTCAGATTGGTTTCATAATCCATTTCCTGGTCTAGAGGAAAAAGAAACAATGGCTACAGAGAGTGTTCCCTCCGAGATCATAGAAAGAGAAAGAAAAAAGTTGCTTGAAATCCTCCAACAGGATCCTGATTCTATCTTAGACACTTTAACCTCTTGGAGGCTGATTTCTGAGGAAGAATATGAGACTCTGGAGCATGTTACAGATCCCCTGAAGAAAAGTCGGAAGCTGTTGATTTTGGTACAGAGAAAGGGAGAGGTGACCTGTCAGCATTTTTTCAAGTGTTTATTCAGTACTTTTCCAGAGACAGCTGCCATTTGGGGCTTAAGGCACGGTAAGCTGATTTTGTACACTTTCTGGGGTGAGAGAAGGGGGCAGGTTTCCTGAAAAAAAAAAAAAAAAGAAAGAAAAAGAAAATTGCCACCTTTCATTTTGTTTGTCTTTCTCCTGCAGATAATTTTCACTGAAATATGAGATAGGGGAAAAGTGTCCAGAATTTAAAAACCAGGGGATGATGCATCTTGTTGGTTTAGGGGATCGATAATTTTAGACTGTATCTAAAACTTGCAGTCGTTTTAGTGCTAGCATAAACTGCTTATTATTTTGGCAGTGACATCCTAAAACCTCATGGTTGGAAAGAGAACACTGTTAATATTGACAGAATCTGAGGTTTCTTTTTTAAGTAAGTGAATTCACGAATATTAACAGTCCCAAGACCACAAGCTGCATCTTTCACTTGGTGTAGCCATTTTGAAAATACAGGAAAAATAATTTTTAGCATACACAGATGGCAGATTGATAATTTCATTTTCTTGCTGATAAAAATGCCAGCAGCACCTGAGTTTTCTGGAGCAATTCAAATACTAATTCTTAAATGTGTCAAAGGTAACTAGTAGGCGCAGTGGCTCACGCCTGTCATCCTAGCACTCTGGGAGGCCGAGATGGGAGGATTTCTTGAGGTCAGGAGTTGGAGACCAGCCTGAGCAAGAGCGAGACCCCGTCTCTACTAAAAATAGAAAAATCAGCTGGGCATTGTGGCACCCGCCTGTAGTCCCAGCTGTTTGGGAGGCTGAGGTAAGAGGACCACATGAGCCCAGGGGTTTAAGATTACAGCGAGCTACTATGATGCCACTGCACTCTAGCTGGGGACAGAGTGAGACTCTGTCTTACACACACACACAAAAAAGCTAACTAGTGGCCCACGAGGCAGCTGTTCTTCCAATTGTTTAGCAATTCTGTACATTGCCACTAGAGGCAGGTGTAGCTCCTTGTCTAGAAATCTGAAAAAATATTCAGGATTTTTTTTTTTTTTTGAGACGGAGTCTTGCTCTGCCAACCTGGTTAGAGAACAGCGGTGTCATCGTAGCTCACTGCAACCTCAAACTCCTGGGCTCAAAGGGATCCTCCTGCCTCAGCCTCCTGTGTAGCTGGGGCTACAGGCACATGCCACCACACTGACTATTTTTTTCTATTTTAAGTAGAGACGGGTCTCAGTCTTGCGTAGGCTGGTCTTGAATTCCTGAGCTCAAGAGCCCCTCCCACCTCATCCTCCCAGAGTGCTAGGATTACAGGCATGAGCCACTGCGCCCAGCCTATATTTACGATTATTTTAAGAGATGTTAGAGAGGTAGGGGCTCAGATAAAAAGGTGAATGTTAATGGTCCCTAGTGTAAAAAAAGACACATATGCATAGAAAAATAGCTTTTATTATTTCTACAACATACTATTCCAAATTAGAGCTATTTGCTTACTGATTAGACATTATTGAGATCAGATTTCATTAGCAACGGCCCCAGGAAACTAGAGTCTATTGTGGGGTCACAGTAAGTCCACAAGTAAACACTGTTCAAAAATTAAAATTTTCTGTTTTTTTGTTTATGCTGCAAGGTTGCTATGAAAGACTCAAATTGTTGAGTGAGACAGTGATGTGATCTGATTTTTTTCAGTGAGAAAAAGAAAGTTCTGACAGTTGATTTTTTGCCATCCAAGTTACATAGGAGGTAGTGGATATGAAGTAAAGAAGAGGGATGATGCTTTGAGGACTCAGAAATTCAAGTTATTATATATATATAAAATTTCTTTTTATTAATGAGGAAAAACAAAAAAAACCCAAAATTTTCTTATTCTTTTCAGAAATTTTAAAACACAAGAATATACTACCACCTCAATCTCTTGGGGTAAGCCAGAATTCAGAAGATGCTTTTTCTTTTGGAAACAAACAACCTGAGAATCCTGAAATTACAATGTCCTTCAAAGAGAAAGAACATTTGGATTTGGAAACCTTTGAGCTTTTCAAAGACAAGAAAACTAGTTGTGGGGAAACTGCTTTGTCCTCCATGGGGAACGAGAAGGGATACCACACACCAACAGTCATATTGCCGCATTCAGTTGAGAACGTCGAATACGAAGTTCCAGCAACTATTACATATTTAAGGGATGGACAGAGATATGAGGAGCCAGATGATTCTTTATACTTAGGAGAAGAAGACTATCTAGAATTTCTTGCATACTCTGAAGATGGAGCAACCACCGTGGAAGAAGAGGATTATGAGGATCCCGAGCACATTGTGTACGAGAGTGAAGAGGACTCTGAGGATTCAGAAACCGCAGGGTTCTTTAGTGAAGAACAGAGTTATGAGGATCCAGAAACCAACATTTCATTGGAGGAGGAAGAGGAAGAGACAAGTATGGAAGGTATGGGAATGATATGCGTAGAGCCAGGCAACAATTTATGAATAAGTTAATAAGGTTGCCATGACATAATGAGGAGAGGGGATGAAGAAGGGCACATATGTCAGCAAAAAATCAACTACTAAGAAATTCCTTGTATCTCTCTAACCTGGAGTCTCCTCAGAGGTAGGTGTTGATGTGAAGGGGCACCCAGGACCTAAGAAGTGGTGGACAGTACAAGCAAAAGTAAATACTGTTTGTCAGCTTATAGATTTCTGTAGTCATCTTCCATCATACATACAAATATTTGCTAACCATTAATTTTAGGTGTAACTTTCTATTCCTCAGATTAACCACTTTTGTCATTTTAGTGCCTTTGTTACCAGAGAGATATGAGGATTATGGGCCTAACCACTTAAGTGGAGATAGTAGAGGAGTTTGTGGTGAATGATTAAGATCTCAAAATATAGTTACTTGGCTTGGTCCAGCCCATATATTGCCATCTCGTCAGGAGAATTATATCAGTAACTTGAATCTGAATATTTCTTTTTTTTTTTTTTGAGACAGAGTCTCACTCTGTTGCCCAGGCTACGGTGCCGTGGCATCAGCCTAGCTCACAGCAACCTCAAACTCCTGGGCTCAAGCGATCCTCCTGCCTCAGCCTCCCGGGTAGCTGGGACTACAGGCATGCACCACCATGCCCGGCTAATTTTTTCTCTATATATTTTTAGTTGTCCAGCTAATTTCTTTCTATTTTTAGTAGAGACGGGTCTCACTCTTGCTCAGGCTGGTCTTGAACTCCTGAGCTCAAACGATCTGCTTGTCTCAGCCTCCCAGAGTGCTAGGATTACAGGCGTGAGCCACTGCGCCCAGCCCCCAAGGATTTCTTGTAGTTACTTTTATTAATTTCTAAAATCTATGTTTTTCTCTTACTTCTATTGTTTCTTATAGGCTCTTTTTAAAGGAGATTTTAATTTTTATGCCAGCTTGCCATCTGTCAGGAGTAGAAAATCTACTCTGACCTTTCTCTACTAAGCATTATTTCTGTATTTCTAAGTAGCTAGAAGATATATTAGACAGTGGTGATCAGGAGAAATTAGGGACAGCATGTAAATTCTGAGAAAACTTTGATAGAAATAAAATCTTCAGTTTTTCTAAACTTTAGCAAGAGGTAAATTTAAGAAAGAAATCAATATGAACCTAGAGAATTCCTCACACATGTATGTAATATAACACTAACAAGGTCTTTTATTGCTGTATACAAACATTAGCAAAAATTTTAAAAAATAAAAAAACTAAATGATAATCCATACAAAACAGTTAAATAATAGTTCATCCAAACCATGAAGCACCATGAAATGGCTAAAGTGAATTAGGTAGATCTCTATATATGCTAACTAGGAAGAATTTGCAAGGAATACCGTTAAGTGAAAAGAGGTTGACGAATCATTTGTTTGGTATAATATCATTTTTTTTTGAGACAGAGTCTCACTCTGTTGCCCAGGCTAGAATGCCGTGGCGTCAGCCAAGCTCACAGCAACCTCAAACTCCTGGGCTCAAGCAATTCTCCTGTCTCAGTCTCCCAAGTAGCTGGGACTACAGGCGTTTGCGACCACGCTCAGCCAATTTTTTCTATTTTTAGTTGTCTGGCTAATTTCTTTCTATTTTTAGTAGAGACGGGGTCTTGCTCTTGCTCAGGCTGGTCTTGAACTCCTGAGCTCAAATGATCCTCCCGCCTTGGCTTCCCAGAGTGTTATGATTACAGGCATGAGCCACCACGCCTGGCCTGTTTGGTATAATATCATTTATGTAAAAATAAAATAGCATCTGTTAAGCAAAACTACACATTTCTGTATGTACATGCATAATTATGTACTTGCACAGAAAAAGGATGGGAAGGAAACATACCATACCATACCATACTGACATATCTCTTCAAAGGAAAGTGGCCTTGGCAGAGTGGTGAGTGGGGACTTTCACTTTGTTTATATTGTTTCATCTTTTTGCAGTGAAAATGTCAATATTAATTTAATTTAAAAAGTCAGTGAGGGAAACTAAGATTCTGAACATGGCATTCACTAGTATCTTCTCTCCTACAGAAAGAAAAAAGGTGTTTAAAGACATCCTGTCATGTTTGAACATGGATAGAAGCAGAAAGCTTCTGCCAGATCTTGTTAAACAAGTCTCCTTAGAAAAAGGATGTAAGTGGACACCCAAGACTCCGGGAGACTTAGCCTGGAATTTCCTGATGAAAGTTCAAGCACTGGATGTGACAGCCAGAGATTCAATTCTCAGGCACAGGGTTCTGGATGAAGATAGCAAAGGGGAATTGCTGACTGGCTTGGAGAATTTGGAAATTCAAGACATGCAAACCATTCATCCTCTGGATGTCCTTTGTGCCTCCATGCTGTGTTCAGACAGCTCTTTGCAACGTGAAATCATGTCAAACATGTATCAGTGCCAGTTTGCTCTTCCTCTGCTACTGCCAGATGCAGAAAACAACAAAAGCATCTTAATGCTGGCGGCCATGAAGGACATTGTGAAGAAGCAGTCAACACAGTCCTCAGGAGGGGCAACAGGGGATACAGAAAAGTTTCTGACCTTCACGAAGATGCCTGTCATTTCTTTTGTACGTCTAGGACACTGTAGTTTCTCCAAGTCCAGAATCCTCAACACACTGCTCAGCCCCGCCCAGCTGAAATCACACAGAATCTTTATCCATCAAGACTCACCTGTTCTGGTGCTTCCCCGGCAAATCTCTGATGGTCTGGTTGAGATAACATGGTGTTTCCCTGACAATGATGACCTAAAGGAAAACCCTACTTTTTCCCAAAAGCCTGTTGCTGTGGCCAACCTTCGTGGAGATCTAAAATGCTTTTGGACCCAGTTTGGTTTTTTGATGGAAGTTTCCTCGGCTCTGTTTTTTTTCACTGACTGCTTAGGTGAGAAGGAATGGGACTTGCTAATGTTTTTAGGAGAAGCTGCCACTGGAAGATGCTACTTTGTCCTCAGTCCCCAAGCCAAGGAGAGTGAAGAGTCTCAGATTTTCCAGAGGATCCTGAAATTGAAGCCATCACAGTTACTGTTTTGGGATGGGGAGGAAGCTGGGGATGGAAGGAAGAACATGGAGGGCCTCCGAGCTGCCCTCCAGGAAGTGATGTCCTCCTCGTCACTCAGATGTGTGTCCGTGGAGGACATGGCCTGCCTGGCCAGGGAGTTGGGGATTCAGGTAGACCAAGATCTTGAGAACACTCAAGGAATTCAAGTTTCCCCTAATGAAAACGCGGCTGGAACAGCTGATGGTGAGGGACAACAAAGACTTAGTCAATCAAAAAGCTCATCTGGAGGCGATGCTCAGATGCCTGTAAGAGAGCCCTGGGCTAGTTGTGAGGTCGGCTGGAATCTCCAGAATTTCCACCATACCCCACTAGTCAGGCCTCATCTAGAAAGCTCCTGGCCACGACTAACAAGAATTAGGGGTAACTTTAACCATGTTTCCTTGAAAGCCCCTCGGGTTGCAGGCTTCCACTTTGGGTCACAGCCGAGGTTTAAGTGGTTCTGTCCTTTGCCCTTTCAGAATGCAAGGCCCCAGAGTCGAGGTAAAAGTTTTGGTGTTCAATTCTTTCAACCCCACAGGTTTTATTCAGGTGCAAGATTCATGAAATTTTCTAGAACTGCTCGGGGGCGCCCCTTGAATGGAACATTTGGAACACCACCAAGACCCATTTCTCAGCATGTACAGGCCTGTCCAAGACCACAAGCAATGGGAGCTGTTGAAAGGTCTAGGGTCTCCCAGGTAGGTCACTCCCATTCCCTGGGTTCACAGCCAGCAGGAGTAGTAGGGAAGCCACAGCCTAGGCAAGTCTGCATCCGGGGAACACAGCTAAATGAAGCACCTGGAAAATTTGTGAGAGCAACACCCCATATTGAAGATCCTCACCCTCAATCCTTTCAACCAGCAGGAGCCATACAAAAACTGGTAGGACCTGCTTCTCTGCAAGGAGCCCAGCAGAAGACACAGGGTAGACCTTTAAATCCAACTTTCCAAGCAGGGATGCATCCTATGTCCAAGAGCTCTCAATTCAAATCCAATCAGCCCAAGCCATCCCAAGTCAAACACTCCCAGCTTAAACCCTCCCACCCTGTGACCTCTCAACCTAAACCCTCTCAGACGAAACCCCCTCAGCCTCAGCCCTCCCAAGCTAAACCTTCTCCATCTAGATCTACTCATCACAAGCCATACCAGCCCCAGCCCTCCCAATCTAAGCCTTCTCAGTCCAGACCCACTCAATCTAAGTCATCCTGGACCAGTCCTTCCCAGGCCAAGGCCTACCACCCAAGAGTAGGGCCCAAGAGAGGAGCGAAGCATTAAAGAGCTTACTCCAGAGATCTATAAAACATCCTTTACCCAGGCCATCTTTATCATATAGTGACCTAAAGAGGAGTTGCCATGAAGGTAAAAGACTACTGTCATTAACATGATAAACACAAAAAGATAGGCACAGCCTAAATGGATATCATTAGAATATCTGTAAGAGTTGTATCCCTAACCAGGAGGGAAAAATATGAAAATAATTAAGAATAGTAGGCTGGATGCAGTGGCTCATTCCTGTAATCCTAGCACTCTGGGAGGTCGAGGTGGGAAGATTGCTTGAGGTCAGGAGTTCCAGACCAGCCTGAGCAAGAGTGAGACCCCATCTCTACTAAAAATAGAAAAAATGAGTTGGGCATGGTGGTGCGCACCTGTAGTCCCTGCTACTCTGGAGGCTGAGACAGGAGGATTGCTTGAGTCCAGGAATTCGAGGTTGGGGTGAGCCATGGTCATGCCACTGCACTTTAGCTGGGGTGACAGAGCAAGACTCTGTCTCAGGAAAAATAAAAAAACAGAATCAAGCAGTAAATAAATTAATTGAATCCAACCTTGAGTATTAGATAATACATAACTTGAATCCAGGCAATGAGGGTCTGTGAGACAGCTCTATTTGGAGAATGGTGTTGGAGTCACTAATTGCAAAGTGACCATAAAAACATACTCAGGTTGCCTCTGTGTTGCAAGAAAAATTGTCCTAGATGTTGGCTGCTGCAGAGGTGCCTTGGTCAAAAGTTTGTAATTCAATATCAGCCACTGAGCAGATAACCCTGCTTATTTGGGGCAATTAAATCAACTTGCCTGTGATAATAGCCCCAATTTATTTGCATGATAAATTCTCTCATTTGACCCTTACAGATAGAAATAATGAACTAACAACGAGTAAAATTAATTACTTTGCATTAACTTTAGGAATAATTTGTTTCATATTTCAAATATTTGTAATAGTTAAAAAATTTGGCTTATTAGAGGACCTGATATATTAGTCTCATGATTACAATTTAAAATGTATCATTGAATTTTTAATTTTAGAGTTGTAATTTTTTTTAGTTGGAAAGATTAAGGTTAGTTTTCGAAGTTTATAAAAAGTGCTGAAATGTTTAAGAGAACTCAAGATTCACAGAATTTGTAATTTTTTTTTTTTTTTGAGACAGAGTCTCACTGTGTTGCCCAGGCTAGAGTGAGTGCTGTGGCGTCAGCCTAGCTCACAGCAACCTCACACTCCTGGGCTCAAGCAATTCTTCTGCCTCAGCCTCCCAAATAGCTGGGACTACAGGCATGCGCCACCATGCCCGGCTAATTTTTTTCTATATATTTTTAGTTGTCCGATTAATTTCTTTGTATTTTTAGTAGAGACGGGGTCTCGCTCTTGCTCAGGCTGGTTTCGAACTCCTGAGCTCAAACAATCCGCCCGCCTCGGCCTCCCAGAGTGCTAGGATTACAGGCGTGAGCCACCACGCCCAGCCTCCTTTGTGTCTTCTTAAGCCTTTCCAGGACATAGCACAGGGTCTTTCTCATAATAGCTTTTATTATATTGGTTACTAACTGAGAATTTTGTTCTAAATCTTTGAGTAGTTCCCAACAGAATTGCATCAAATAATAATTAATTGAATGCTCATTACATTCTTAGTGCTGCATACATTTAAATATTTTATCTCACTTAGTTTTCACAGTGGTCTTGTGGGGTGGACATTGCTAGATGATTTCACCTACAAGGAAACACAGACGCAGAGATTAAGGGACTTCCCCAAGGAGCTGAGATTTGAAGCAAATTCTCTAATTCCCTGCCCTGTGCGCATTATACTGCCTCAGGGGTCCTCTGTCCTACAAGTGTGAGGAGGTTTCCTCCTCTTCTTGCTCCTTAGTGCCTTGCATTTTGTGATCTTGCATCATTTTAAGAAAAGAGAAAATAAAAATGAGAAAAATCTACATAATTTCAGATTTTCCAGCTCTAAAATTTAGGAAAGCGCCATTATACTGCCATCTTCTGGATCTTTTGAATGCTTGCACATTAACAACATATTGTTATATTAATATTTAAAACCAGGTCTGTCCAAACCTAATCTGGGACTGACACATTAAACATTGTATATGTTTTCCTTTAAAAAAGGGAAAACATTAAAAATATTTCTTCGATTAATCATAAAAAAATTCTTTTAAACAACTTAATATATATCAAATATGGAGGCTAAAAGAAATGTATTCAGAGATCAATTATTATTTTTTTTGGAAGGGATGCAGAAAAACATATACAGTTAAACGTTATAAATAATTCAAATGCCATCTTTTGAACATGGATTTCAACCTCTTTCAATTACAGTTTCTAAAATTAATGTTATTAAAAGATATGGGGAAAAACACTTCCATTCCAGTAAGTGTATAAATTATTATAGAAGGAAATTGGGCTATATTTATAAAAAATAAAAATTAAATATGTGTAACTTTTGAGCCAGCAAATTTACTTTATGAATTTATCTTACATATATTCTTGTTGATGTATGCAAAGATGTGTATATGTAAAGAATGTACAATCTTACATTGTTTATAAAAGATTAGAAAAATCAGAATGTTTAAGAAAATGTTGGTACTACACTTATGCAGTGTGATTCTATGCAATTGACTAAAAAGAATGGTGTAAATATGCTGGTAATAGCTGATATTATAAGAGTTTTGTAATGTGTTTTAAATATTTTGGCCTAGAACTGAGAGATATTATTCAAAAATAAGTACTCTTTTCATATTTTTTACTGGCAGATATTTATGCAGAAAAAACTGCATTTGGGTTTCTGGAAGAGTGATACACTCAGATTCAAAAAAATAGAACATAAGACAATAAAATATAATCTTAACTTTATAAAGTATGATACAATAAATAAAATAAAAATAATTTGAGGCTGGGTGTGGTGGCACATGCCTGTAGTCCCAGCTACTTGGGAGGTGGAGGAGGGAGGATCACTTGAGACCAAAAGTTTGAGATAATAGTGAGTTTTGATTGTGCCACTACACACCAGCCTGGGCAACAGAGTGAGACCCTGTGTCTAACAATAATGATAATCACAGTAATTTGAGTATAAGTTATACTGTGTGGTTTCTGTTCAAGAAAAATAAGAACTAACAGAAAGAAAAACTTAGTGTTCTGTGAAATCCATACTATGAAGCTAAATTTGCCCTGCAATGTCTTTTTACTATATTCATTTTTCAATAATAAAATATTAAATATTTATGATAATGATGACTGGTAAATTTATTGATTTTTTTTCTATGTGCCAGTGCTGTCAGTGTTTAACATGTAATAAATCAGTCAATCCTCTCTATAACTCTAGGAGGACATGTGAAGATAATATTCTTATTTAATGAAATTGAGGGTAAGGGAAGTTAAGGAAGTTACTAAAAAATCACACAGCCAGCAAATGGTCAAATCAAGACTTGAGCCCGAATATTCTGAATTCATATGCAGTATTCTTCCTATTATACCCAAATGGGCCAAAAGAGAAAACAATATTAATGCAAATGCCTTTATTAGAATGCTTGCTGATGTATATGAAGTGCTTAACACATTGGCACATAATAACTGCTTAATAAATGTTGACTATACTTCTTGTAATTATTATTATGTTGAGAGGCAATAAGGTAGGTTTTTTTCTGAGTGATGTTGACAAGCATCCTTCCCACTCAACCCTTCCGCTGAAGTGCATTTTCATGTCTTCACACGAATATGCCCATAAGGGCAGGAGCTTTGTCTGTTCTATTCATGGCTATATTCCTGAGGCCTAGATGAGAGCCTTGCTTATATTGGATACTCAGTAAACATCTGGCAACCAGATTGAGAAAGCATAAGATTTTCTTGGTCCTTTTTTCTTCTTTTTGACTGTGACATTATCGACCTACTCTAGATCTGCTATTCTGTATAATTTGTATGCTTTACAGTAGTGCTTCTCAAATTTTAGTGGTATGAAAACTTCTGGGCACTTGCATGGAGTATACAATGCCTTGTGCCTTTGGACGGTAGTCAGCAGCAATTTGTTTCCTTGTAAGTTGCATCTGCCACAGCAGATGATTGACTCACTGCAGTCTTGGGGATGGCAGTGATGATGTTGCAGCCAACAAGCCCTTTGCTAAGTAGATGACCTGTTCACCTGTGGCTGCAGGGTGGGCTGTAGGTAGAGGCGAGGCCAGAGTGGGAGCTTTGAGAGCCAGGGGTGTTGCCATGTCTTGCTTGACCCTGCCACAGCTGAGACTGAAAGGCTAATACACTGCTTAATTTCTTTCTCACATCTTTCCTTTATCTCTCTTTTTTCTTTCCTTTCACATCGTCAATACTGTTTTCAAGTGGAATAAATTTTTTTTTTTTTTGAGACAGAGTCTTGCTCTGTTGCCCAGGCTAGTGTGCAGTGGCATCATCACGGCTCACTGCAACTTCTAACTCCTTAGCTTAAGTGATCCTCCCACCTCAGCCTCCCAAAGTGCTAGGACTACAGGTGTGAGCCACCACGCCCAGCTGAATACTTTTAAGTTTCCCAGCCTGGAGATGAATTGTTTGAAGCAAAGAATAAATCATTAAGCCTATAATTTCAGGTCTCATGAGAAAAATAGTTAGGTTGAGGGTATCTGGAAAGTATGCCTGGAAGTACATGAAAATTGGCATGGGGAAATTTTTGGTTAAAAGGAAAGTGAAAAAAAAAAAAAAGAGAGGGCAGAAGACAGAGGCTGGAGTTCATGGAAGTCTTTTCAATGAATTAGTGTTACCAGTAACTCATGAGAAACACTGCTTTAATGTATCCTAAAAGAATTAGGCTCAATAGAACCTTTCATTATCTGAGACCTGAATTCATCAGTGGCATTCTTTCCATATTCTTTTGAAGGCTGCTCTCGGATGAAATATAAAATGCATTAGAAATCCAATTTTAGTAATGGGCAGCATTATATTTTTTATATTCTTGCTGAAGGGACTCAGGGTGAATAGAGGGTCAATTCTATCTTTTTGTACAAGAAGGGCACAAAGGCAATCAGTCAGCAGAGTATTTATTGGTTATCGGAGTGAAAAAGTTCCCTCAGCAGAAGGTGTGTGAAATTTATTGGATTAGAAAACATAATAAGCCTTCTTTTTTGGAATGGGCCTCATTAATATACTTGATAGTACTTTCCTGGGAGCATTCATCAATAATGGATCAAAACCTAGGTAAAGGGCCAGGCGCGGTGGCTCACACCTGTAATCCTAGCACTCTGGGAGTCCGAGGCGGGTGGATTGTTTGAGCTCAGGAGTTCAAAACCAGCCTGAGCAAGAGCGAGACCCCGTTCTACTAAAAATAGAAAGAAATTAATCAGACAACTAAAAATATATAGAAAAAATTAGCCGGGCATGGTGGCGCATGCCTGTAATCCCACCTACTCGGGAGGCTGAGACAGAAGGATCACTTGAGCCCAGGAGTGTGAGGTTGCTGTGAGCTAGGCTGACGCCACGGCACTCACTCTAGCCTGGGCAAAAGAGTGAGACTCTGTCCCCCCCCAAAAAAAACCTAGGTAAAGACTTTCCTGAGAGAGTTAGAAGCTCTGTGGCTGAAGTTGCAGCCCTGGGATCTGGGATTGTGTCTATGAATGTTAGTCCTTCTGCAAAATGCTATGGGCACACATTATGGGTCCAAATGCAGAGCGTCATTGAATCTTGAAAATGCAGCTTGTTCAGGAAAATAGATAAATATCTCTGCTGGAACAAGGGCCACATAATCTCTCCATTGTGTAATGCTTAATTGTAAAGGGAGTGGAGCTATTATCTCACACACTGAGTGCAGGGTTGTTTCTAAGCAGAGTTTTTAAGGGGAATGAAGGTTGACTTTTCAGGTTCTAATTGTGAGTGGACAGGATGGGATCTGGTATACAAATAGAGGAATTTGCCTCAGCTAGGAGCATGTGGAGTTCATCTACGGTAACAAAAGGTAAGGCAAAGTATTTGGGCACAGTTGCTCATAGGTGGGTAGATGGATGATAGGAGTACATATAAATACTCTTGTGATAGGTTCCATTTTATCAATGAAATAAGAAAGTCATTGGTTGAGAATAAATATGACACAGTAGATATTACAGGTACGAGGGAAAAAATGAATGCTACCACTACAGAAAACTACCAAACTGCAATGATAACCAATAAGAGAGAAAGAAAGGAACAAAAGATATACAAAACAACCAGAAAATAATTAACAACATGGCCGGAACAAAACCTCACTTATCAATAATAACCTTGAATATAAATGGATTAAATTTTCCACTTAAAAGATACAGACTGGTTGTATAGATTAAAAAAAAAAAACCCATGATCTAACTACATGTCTACTACAAGAAACTTACTACACCTGTAAAGACACATATGGACTGAAAATAAAGGGATGAAAAAATATATTCCATGCAAATGGAAATCAAAAGTGAGCAGGAGTAGCTATACTTATATCACATAAAGGAGAGTTGATGTCAAAAACAGTTAAAGGAGACCAGAAAGGTCATTGTCATTATATAATGATAAAGGGATCAATTCAGCAAGAGGATATAACAATTCTAAATATATATGCACCTAACACTGGAGCAACCAGATATATAAAGAAAATATTACTAGACTTAAAGGGAAAGATTGACTCCAATACAATAATAGAGGGGGACTTCACCACCCCACTCTCAGCATTAGCCAGATTGTCTAGACAGAAAATCAACAGGAAACATTAGATTTAAACTGCACTTTAGACCAAATGGACTGAACAGATATTTACAGAACATTTTATCCAGCAGTTGCAGAATACACATTCTTCTCACCAGCACATAGAACATTCTCCAGGATAGATGATATATTGGTCCACAAAACAAGTCTCAACAAATTTTAAAAAATCAAAATCAAATCAAGTATCTTCTCAGACAATAATGAAATAAAAATAGAAATCAATACCAAGAGGAACTTTGGAACCTATACAAATACATGGAAATTAGACAATATGCTATTGAATGACCACTGGGTCAATGAATAAATTAAGTTGGAAATAAAAAAATTTCTTGAAACAAATGAAAATGGAAGCACAACATACCAAAACATATGGAATGTAGCAAAAACAGGTCTAACAGGGATGTTTACAGTAATAAACACCTACATCAAAAAAGTAGAAAGATTTCAAATGAATACCCAAATTATGCACCTCAAGGAACTAGAAAAGCAAAAATAAGCAAAACTTAAAATTAGTAGAAGGAAAGAAATAATAAATATCAGAGCAGAACTAAATGAAATAGAGACTAAAAAAATGCAAAGGATAAATAAAATGAAAAGTTGGTTTTTTAAAAAGATAAACAAAATTGACAAACTGCTAGTTAGATTAACCAAGAGAAAAAGAGAGAAGACCCAAATAAACAAAATCAGAAATGAAAAGGGGGACATTACAGTTGATATCACAGAAATATGAGATCATCAGAGACTATTATGAACAACTATACACTAACAAACTGGAAAACTTAGAGGTAATGGATAAATTCCTAGATACATAAAATCTACTAAGATTGAATCAGGAAAAAATTGAAAAACCTGAATAGACAATAACAAGTAGTGAGAGTGAATCAGTAATAAAAAGTCTCCCAACAACAAAAAGCTCTGGACTGGATGGCTTTACTTCTGAGTTCTACCACATGTATAAAGAAGAGCTAATACCAGGAGCTCTGTTCTTGTCACCAAAAATCCTGGTAGCATCAACTCATCCATCTTCATGTCCACTTCAGTGCCCAAAAGACACCAGCTTAGTCATAGCAGCAGGAGTTGGGGCAAAGGCTCCTTTCCTGCCTGGAATGCCTGCCCGAAAGCATTCCGAACCAATTTATTCTGATAGAGATTCTGGAGATCAAAAATACTCAGTGTGAGTCCAAAGTTATCTTCCTTTCCTTCATGGCCTCTAGCAGAGAAAGATGAGGTAGAATTTCTAGCTACTGAGTTAGGAATATAAGGAAGTAATCTGCTGTAAGAGGAAACCAGGCAGAGTACATTGGTTCAGTGAAAGTATGTGGAAGTTCTCTCTCACAGTTTGATTTGCTATTTGCAGATAACATGGTTTTACATATAAAATTATAAGGAATTCAAACACACAAAATGCTATTAGAGCTAATAAACTAGTTCATCAAGGTTGTGTGACACAAGATCCACATATAAAAATTAATTCTATTTCTATACATTGGCATTGAACAATCTGAAAAAAACTCAAAAGGAATAAAATACTTGTGAATAAATTTAAACAAAAAATCCAAAACTTATGCATTAAAAACTTTAAAACATTGCTGGAAGAAATTAAAGGAGGCCTAAATAAATAGAATGACATACCATGTTCAGGGATTGAAAAATTTGATATTGTTAGGATGGTAATTCTACCTAATGCAATCTAAAGATTCAATGCAATCCCTATGAAAATTCCAATGGTGTTTGTTGCAGAAATAAAAAACTGATCTTTAAAATTCATGTGGAATTGCATGTGACCCCCCAAAGCCAAAACAGCCTTTAAAAAGAAGCACAAGTTAGGAGACTCATACTTCTTGATTTAAAAACTTATTATTGGCCGGGCGCGGTGGCTCACGCCTATAATCCTAGCACTCTGGGAGGCCGAGGCGGGCGGATTGTTTGAGCTCAGGAGTTCGAAACCAGCCTGAGCAAGAGCGAG
The DNA here is from genome assembly GCF_000956105.1 of Propithecus coquereli. NCBI lineage: Eukaryota > Metazoa > Chordata > Mammalia > Primates > Indriidae > Propithecus > Propithecus coquereli. Next base: position 4,959,432 of record NW_012134970.1, read on the forward strand.
ACCCCGTCTCTACTAAAAATAGAAAGAAATTAATCGGACAACTAAAAATATATAGAAAAAAATATATATACAAAAAACTAGCCGGGCATGGTGGCGCATGCCTGTAGTCCCAGCTACTTGGGAGGCTGAGGCAGAAGGATTGCTTGAGCCCAGGAGTGTGAGGTTGCTGTGAGCTAGGCTGACGCCACGGCACTCACTCTAGCCCGGGCAAAAGAGTGAGACTCTGTCTCAAAAAAACAAAAACAAAAACAAAAACTTATTATTACATAGCTAAAGTAATTTAAACAGTGTGGTATTGGCATAAGGATAGACATTTAGATCAACAGAATAGAACTGAGAGTTCAGAGATAAACCCATACATCTATAGCCAATGGATTTTCCACAAGAGTGCCAAGAACAGTCAATGGGTAAATAGAAGTCTCTTCAACAATGCAAAAGAATGAAGTTGGACCCCTACTTCACACCATATGCAAAATAAACTCAAAACGGATGAAAGACCTAAAAAGTGGTATAAAACTCTTTGAAAAAAATATGGGGCTAAATCTGCATGACCTTAGATTTGGCAATGGATTCTTAGATATGACACCGAAAGCATTAGCAACCAAAGAAGAATTGGATAAATTGGACTTCACCAAAATTAAAAATTTTTGTCCACTAGAAGTTCACCCAAATTGTTTCATCAAAAAACACGATTAAGAAAGTGAAAGGACAACCTACAGAATGGGAGAAAACACAGACATACTTCATTTTATTGTTTTGCTTTAATGTACTTCATAGATATTGCAAATTTTTACAAATTGAAGGTTTGTGGAAACCCTGCATTGAGCAAGTCTATCAGCACCATTTTTCGAAGAGTATGTGCTCACTCAATTATCATCTTTTAGCTATAAAGTATTTTCAAATTAAGATATGTACTTTTTTTTAGACAGTGTTATTGCACACTAAATAGCTTACAGTATAGCGTAAACATATCATTTATATGTAATGAGAAACCTACAAATGTGTGTGACTTGTTTTATTGTCATATTCATTTTATTGTGGGGATCTGCAACCAAACCTATAATATCTGACATATGCCTGTATTTGCAAATCATATATCCGATAAGGGTCTAGTATCCAGATTATGTAAAGAACTCTGCTAACCCAACAACAAAAGACAAAAATCCAATTAATAAATGGGCAAAAGACTTTAATAGACTTTTCTCTGAAGAAGAAATACAAATGACCAACTGGCACATGAAAAGATGCTCAACATTATCAGTCATCAGGGAAGTAAAAATCAAAGCCACAATGAGATATCACTTTACACCCCCTAAGATGGCTCTAATTACAATAAAAAGGTGGACTGTAAGATGTGTTGGTGAGGATATGGAAAAATTGAAGCTCTAATACATTGTTGATGGGAACGTAAAATGGCTCAGATGCTTTGGAATACCGTATGGTAGTCTTCAAAATGTTAAGCAAGGGGTTACTGTATGATCCAGTTATTTTACTGTTAGGTGTATACTCAAAAGAATTGAAGACATATGTGGACAACAAAACTTGTTCATAGCAGCATTATTCAGAAGAGCTAAAAAAAGTTACAACAACTCAAACAATGTCCATCAACTGACGAATGACCAAAATGTGGTATATACATACAATGGACTGTCATTCAGACATAAGAAAGGAATGAAGTATCTCTATATGCTATAACATAGATGAATCTTGAAAACATTATGCTAAGTGAAAGAAATCAGGCACAAAAGGCCACATATTGTATGATTCTATTTATATAAAATGCCAAGAATAGGCAAATCCATAGAGGCATAAAGCAGATTAATGGTTCCTAGAAGCTGGAAGCAATAGGGATTGGGGAGTGACTGCTAGGTATGAGGTTCCTTTTGAGGATGATGAAAATATTCTGGAATTAGATAGTGGTGATGGCTTTATAACCTTTTGTATGTTTTTAAAAACCACTGAGTTGTACATTCAAGTAAGTTTTATGGTGTGTAAATTATATTTCAATGGAAAAAACATACTGGACAGAAGATAAGGGTGCAAGTTATTTATTGTGCAGGAACTGGCTAGTACACTGGCAGTAAAATAGGATGAAGGGGAATATAAATCAGAAGTGTATTCTACACAGCTTGTTGACTGACTGGGTCCAGGAGGCAGTGAGGAAGAGGAAAAATTCAACAATGATTCAGAGGTGCTTATCATCATGTATTTCATTGATTTAGTTATGTATTTACATATTCAGTTAGGATATATGTTTCTCAACCATGATTTGTCATACTCATCTTTATATGACAATTCCCAATTAGTAGCATGATGTCACATAGAAGACATGTTTGTTAGGTAAACTAAATAAATCAATGCAAGATCTCAAAGAGGAATTTTAAATCAAATTACTCTTGAATATATAATCAAAATTTTTAAACAGTAAATATCCACATGTTACTTTGTATGGATATTATCTATATCTATATCTGTGTTTGTGTCTATCCCTGGCCACAAACATAGGGTCTATCCAAGGAGAAATAAGTGGCAGTTTTAGACATACTGTAGATAGAATACCAAGTATGTCCATTTTCATAGGTCTATTTTATACAATCCAAAAGTGTTGCTCAGTTTCTCCTGTAGACAGAGAGGTTACTGTGTTTGGACAGTTTTGAAAGTCTACTTCCCATTTTGATGTTCCCCTGTTTTAGTCTTGATGAGAGAAGAGGAAACCATTAACCTCCGTTGACCACATTAAGTGCTAAATATTTTGTGGAGTTCTTCCTGACTTTTTCACAAATGAGATGTCCTCTTCTTCACCCTACACTGGGCCACATGTTTTGAGAGATTTTTTTTGACAATGAAAGCATTTATTAACATAATTGGTTTTACCTTTTGCTTAATCAGAATTATAACATATGCAACTATTAACTGTACCTTCTAATTAGTATGAGCTGTACCATCACTATCACAATGATAGTTGACATAATTTTAATCTAAAGAAAAGTATCTTGATTCTTCAATAGGCTTGTGCATTCTCAATTTAGATCATGTAAATTTTAAAATAGCCCTAGGTACACAATGACTATCTTCACAGACCCATAAGGATCTAATGTCATATAGGTGGTAATCACCCTGGTAGTAATTATTAATTGGGTTCCTTTGGATTCTTGGACTGAGTGTTTATAAGTTGATTTAATTGTTCTCAAAAAGCATGGCACCCAAACTGTGTATTATTAAAGGAATGCCTTTGGATAAACTGTTTTGCTAAATTATTTCTTTGGCTCACATTCACTTATGCTTATTTAAAAAAAAGTCAATTATTGTTCCTGGGTATGGAGCTTATATGTGCTCAGGATGCTGCAGTGTGCATTTTATATATTAATGTCTTGAATCTCATTAACTCTAAAAGGAAAGTTTCATTATTCTTTTTTTTTTCCACATGCAGCCACTTTATTTCAAAGCTCTGTTCAGTTTCTAGCCACACTTACGTGGTCACCATTCTTTCACCCACCAAGAACTTAGGGAAATTTATTCCATCTAGTGGGAGCCACCTTCATTGAAAGTTTCTCATGATTTATTTTATTTTTATTCCAGGGTATTGTGAGGGTACAAACATTATGGCTACACTTTATGTCATTATTCTTTTTTATGTAAGACAATTGAGGCTTAAGAGGCTAATACAGATAGCAAATGGTAAAGTCTAAATTTGAGAAAACATTTGTCTGATGTTCTGTTTTTGCATGCTGTATTTTCTTTGAAGAAACAGGCCCAAATCAGTAAGAAGCTGAAGAAGAAGGAAGAGGAGAATGAAACTAATTCCTTTATGAGTCTGA
>NW_012134970.1:4964734-4970797 GCF_000956105.1 Propithecus coquereli
CTTGTCCTTTTATACCCTTGTTCTGTAGGACTTTACATAATGTACTTACAGAACCACTGAAATATTTGCATTTTACTTCTTCCTTCTCAGAGTTGTTTGACTTAATTCAAATTTAAACCAAATGAAATGTATCTTGTACTTGCAGGCGACTGCCACAGTGTGCACTGCTGATAACTGAGAAACCCAGATGCCATTCAGAAACCCAAACAAATCTGAGCCTTCTCCTAAATTTAGCAAGTTCCTGACACTATCAAAAACCATAGTGACAAAACATCTTACTGCCTCCTGATTGTAATTGATCCTTGCCACCTGCAGCCCAGCCATCAGGGCTACCAGGGCAAAGCCTTGTCCAGTGTTGTAAAGGTCAATGACATCTGTCCAAAAGGGGAGTGTGAAGCCTTGTAAATATTTTCTTTTTTTTTTTTTTTAACATCATCCACATAGAAGATAAATATTTCTTAATCTATTTAAACCTTAAACAACATTCTTGTGAAGAACTGGATGCCAACAGGGAGTATTAATCTAGTGATCTAACTTTAAATTAATGCACAAATCAGTGTTTGGTGCAGTGCTACTAGCAGAGATGGGCAGTATCTTGATAAATGAAATGATAAAGCATTTAACAATCATCATTTCGCTGAAAACTTCCTTTGAATAAGGCATTGCCTGGCAGCCATTTTTCATTCTCAAACTGTTCACACTGTGATACTTTAATGGAAAAAGAGACGCCACCTGGAGTACTTATTAGCTTAACAAGCACTTGCCTGGAAGTCTAAGAAGATACACTGTGTCTCACTCCCTCCTGTGTGGTTTAACTCCAGATCCTGATGCTGTTCTTTTGCTCACGGGCCTGGAGTAGCCTGCCACTAGAGGATGCTGTTGCTTCTTCGCTCCAACTCCAGGCTGGTTCAATTCTGACCTTAGCAGTCTAAATACAAGAGAGAAAAAGGAAGCTTTTACTCTTCCCCAGTGAGTTGGTTCCTCTTAGGCCCCCAGAGTCAGCTAAATTTGTTGGAACAATTCAGAACAAAATGAAATGGCTAGTAAATGAAATAGCCTTGTTAAAATGTTTTTATATATCTCCCTGTGGTGGACCAGAAGTGCTTCCTGGTATCATTGGTGGCCTAATAGTTTTATTAGGGTCTGGGGATGTTAGCAGTTTTTGAGGTGCTGTCAAGGGACGTGAGGGCAAATGGGGAAGAGCTGATGTGTCATAGGAGATGAGGAGAGGGTTGAGCCCTCGTGACCTTTCCCCAGGCTGCCAGAGATCTGCTTTTCCCCTCTACTAATTTAGCATCGGCTCGGACACCATTTGCCAAAGCATGGCCTTATACTAGTTTTGAGGGTTGTTAGAAATACAAGTTCTGGGACCATATTAACTTGGGAAATGCTGGGTCGAAAAGGTTTTGCTTGGTGCAGAACTTTCAGATCATTTAATTTACAAGGCACTGTGCACTGTGCTTTGTGAATCTAAGGCTGGGCATTTGCTGCGGGTAGAACACTATAACCGTGGTTCTCAGTGGAGGGAGAGACAAGGGACATTTGGCAATTTCTGGAGACATTTTTGGTCGTCATGTCTGGGGAAGGGTGCTGCTGGCACCCAGTGGTAGAGGCCAAGAATGCTGCTGAACATCCTCCAGTGCACAGGTCAGCACCCCCTACCCCTAAAATCAAAGAATTAATCAGCCCAAATTGTCAGTAGGTTAGAGGTAGAGAAAATCTTTTTCTATAATATACACAGTTTATTATACTTGTTTAACCACAAAATTTATTTATTTATTTATTTATTTTTTAAAGTGTCTTGCAGCTCTAGAGACTATGGAAAATAACTTGGAGAACTGTCCCAAGTGTATCAACAATGTTCTCATTGCTGAGTGGCATGGTCTTCCCTTAATATTCATTCCCTTTGACCTCCATATGGCATTTGTCATCACTGGCTGGCCTCTCCTTGAGATTCTTCTAAATTGTCTTGTTGCTGCATTGTTTTGGTTTTCGTTCTCCTTCGGTAACCTCTCTCTTTCCTTTTTGGCTTTTCTTCTTCTTGCTCTTTGAATAGGGATGTTTCTTGTGGTTTTATGCTTCATTGTGTTTAGTCTCTAGGAGCACATCTACATCCGTGACTTCAGTTAGGTACCTTCATGCCAGGGGCTCCAAGGGATAGAGGTGAAGCTATCTTTGCCCAAAAAGACCTACATTTTCAGTTATATGTTGCATGCTTTCCCAAAAGTAAAACTGTCCCCTCTCCAAAACCATCTCTTCCTCTCTGACTTTCTGTTTCTCTCCTCCCTTAAATTGTTCTTAAATGCTTCCAATTCTCTTCATCAATCAGACTTAAAACCATGTTGAATCACTAAGCTTTGTGAATTTTTTTGGCTCTTTTGTCTATCCCTTCTTAAATAAGGTCTTTGATTGCCTTGGTCTGAACTACTGAAATAAATTCCAAGTCACACTTCCCACCTCCCCTTCTTACCTCTTCCATGTAGTCTGTGCACTGCCACTGTTTCAATCATCGTGAAACACTGCTTTGATTCTTTCTTAAAAACTACCAGTGGGTGAGTTCCCATTGACCTCGAATGAAATCTGCACAGTTCGTGCCAGCAGTCGAAATTCCCACACTGTGGCTCCCACCTATATTTAACGCCTTTGTTCTAATGGTTCCCGCTGTTAAAATCCCAAACAGAAGAAACACTTGTGTGAGATCAAAGATGTGAAGATGGAAATGTACAAGGCATTTGGGGAAAGGAAGTTTTTTGCAAACATTTTAGAGTTGAGTAATCTATGGGATACCTGAGCCAAGCAATTCAAATTTTAAATTGCCATAGATACAAAATAAAGGATACAGCTTAAAGCTTCTACCTGTCAAAGCCTATAGCTTATAATATTATACACTTTTAATAAACATTGATTGAACTTAGCATGAACAAATATATGCACGTATACATGAAAAGCCACTGTAGCACATACTATTGGTGCCCTACCCATATCCCCTCAGCACTCACGTCTACATGGTAAATGTAAACACCTGCAAATACTGCAGATACCTGCAATTCCCTACTCGAAGGCCTTTTTCTTTTTTTTTTCTTCAGGCTGCAGGTGTGTGCTCAGCCTGCCAGGGCAAGCTGGAAGTGCCAGAGAGTCATGGGTCCAGAAGCTACCTTCGCCAATGATGAACAGAGTGTTGGTGGATAAATACCCGTTTCCTTACTCATTAATTAGCCTAACTCCCAAGCATGCTCTGCAGTGTCCCCCAGACTTCCTCACTGGGACTGAGCTCCAATTGTCCACTGTAGTCTCTTGCTTGATAAAGTACCCTTCATTGACTTGCTCTCCTCCCCAGTCTCACTTTTCCATCCCCAGCAGAGCTGTCTAGGATCACTGCTCAAAACAAAAACAAAACTACTTGAGATTAAATTCTTGTCTTAGAATCTTCTTCTTGAGTGTGAGGCTGCAAATTAAGCCACTGAATGTGGAATTGCATATTAAGTACTTAAGAAGAGTCTATGGCATCTGGAATTCATGCAGTCGGAGTTGGATAAAAAATATTTCTTTCAAGAGTCAGGGCCATCTTTTCTGTGGCAAAATTTCTTCCACACAAGTCAATAAAAGTTTGAACAAAAGATGTGGAAGCTTTATCTCTGAAAACCACCATTAATTTATGAGGGGAGAGCAGAGCTTTTTCCTGTTATTCAAGTGCTTTGGATTTGTTAACTTGTAAGATTACTGTCAAATTTCCTTTCTAGTTAACACTTAGTTTATCTTATATATAATGTACTAGCAGCTAGTGTCAGAATATTTGACTGTAGCTCCGTATCTATAGGAAATCTGGAATCTTGCAAAAAAAATATGCAGCGTTTCATGAAATGCATGAAAGTGATGTTGGAGAACTGCTAGAATCAATGCAAAACTTTCACAAATGAAGACCTGGCAGAATAAGACAAGGCAAAAAGTGAAGAAGAGAAAATGGACAGGGATCATGAACTCGACAAGAACTTTCCATCACAGTGACCTGAATATCAAAGGATTAAGGGAAGGTCTTGAGAAAATTTGATGACTTCAAATATGTTTGCAAAAAAATGATGCTGTTTGTGATTATTCTGTGAAAGTTAAGCATGAAAGGATGGACATTGGGTTGTGTTATGCTGCATTTTGTTTGAGGAAAAAATTCTACTCCAGAACATTCCATTTACATTTTGAGTGAAAGAACCGTATTTAGATCTCTTCTCTCACAAAGTGTTTAATCTCAAAGTGTGGTGTATAACACTGTTTAAGAGAATCATGGAAACATCCGCTTAATGTAGTACAGTGAAACAGGAAGGAGGCTTATCCCTTGCCTTACACAGTCTTTTTTTGGTTGAAAATCACTTAAACATTGAACTGAGAACATTTGCTGTCTTTACTGATTTACAGATACGTTTCTCAGAAACATATCTATAGCTTCCAAGCCGTCCCAGCTGGCTGTAGCTTAGGCCTGTGTAATTGATAAGATGCATCTGGCTTCAAGGCACAGATTAAGTATAGGGTCAGGCTTTTTGTGTCCCTGGAGAACCCAGTGGGGGTAGGAGCTAAGTCCTGGGACAACGGGCTCTATATATGAGTGCCAAGATAATCCAGAGCAGGGAGAGGCAGAGAAGGAGGCGGCCTGCTGGATTCTTCCTGCTGTTGAAAACTCACAGAGCCCTTACAGAGGAAAATTTCCCCCCTCCTTTTCCCTGAATGTTTTCCCAGACATGAAGGTAAGATAATAATTTCATTACTTCTGTAAATTATTTCAGTAAGGGGTAATGCTTAACTGAAAGAAATCAAATAAGGAAAGGGACATGGGAAAACAAAGAAGTAAAAGATCTGGGGGAAACTTTAAAAAATCCTTATTTAAATATATTTAATAGTTCAGCCAAAGTGAATTTCTTTTTCTTATTTTTAGTTAAATTATAGGTTCAGAGGACTGGGAATCAGGAATTGGAGACAATGTTTATGAAAGTTCTGAGAAAGCCATAAAAAAATACAACAGTACTATTGTCTTTTCTTAGGGAAACATTTCCTCCAGTGTGCTTTCATTTGTTTGTTTTGATTTGGAGCCTTGCAATGAGGCCCTGTAATTTGACTTACCCAACAGCTTATAGGAAAGTGAATTTGCAGACTTGGAAATTTAGAATTTGGAATCTTTGAGGAAAGGGTCAGGATTGTGAGAGTAGAAGACACAAATAGATGGAGTGAAACTAAAGGTTTACCAAATACACACGTTAGCCCAATGTAAAATGGCCAAATGTTAAAAAAAAATATTATTCAACCAAAGACAAGACTGAAGACAGAAATCACTACCATAGGCTGAATTTCTGGGATGCAAAAATAAGTTAAAATAGCTATTATAATTTTATCATTGTAAATTTCAGTATTTAAACTCTAACAATGCTACATTATAATACTGGAGCAATAATTTTGCAGTCCTGTCAGCTGCTGGGTTTGTTCTGTGGTCACAGTGCTTTCCATCTGCAATACTGAATCCGTGCTCACTTACCAATGGGTGCGGAGAAGTGACATATGGGTCTGGATTAACCTGTGCCTTATGTGGAATTAAGTAATTAAAAATTAAACACAAATAACAAAGTTAATTTGTTTAATGTTATGCTAGAACACCAGGTAACCTCACAAAGTCAGAATTATAATCTAATCTCTATTACTCTACCTTATATTTTTAGCTCAAAAAGAATATGATTTCTTCCTAAAGTCATCTAGTTAACATGTTTTCTCCTAGTATTCTTATTAACTGTCAATCAATTTCCTTATTTATTTTATGATGAGACATCTTAATAAAATAATTAGCTGGTATATATACACAATGGAATACTATTCAGCCTTAAAAAAGGAGGAAATTCTATCATTTATGACAACATGGATGGGGGTGGAGAACATTATGTTAAGTGAAATAAACCAGACATAGAAAGACAAATACCACATGCTCTCACCTATATGTGGAATCTAAACAATCAGGCTCATAGAAGCAGAGATTAGAATGGTTATTACAGAGGTTAGGGAGTGGGGGGAATTGGGGAGATGATGATCAGA
>NW_012134970.1:4971631-4972609 GCF_000956105.1 Propithecus coquereli
TTTTCACCTAGTCAGACAATGATTTTTATCGGTTTCTCGTATATCCTACTAGAGTTTCTTCATGCAAATAAATACACACAAATAAAATATATATTCCTATTCTCCTCCCTCCTTTTAATCCCAAAGTAACAGACTGTTCTGCATCTTTCTTTTTTCATCCTTAACAGTGTATTTTGTAGTTCTTTCTGTATCAGTGCATAGAATTTTTTTAGCTGCGTAACATTCCAGTTAATATGTATACTATCATTTGTTTAACCAATCCACTATTGATAATATTTGGGTTGTTTCTAATCTTTTGTATACCAGCTCCCACTTACTGGATTAAGCTTGCTATGCTAATTGTTTTACTTGAATTATCTCATTTAATATAGTAACCCTATGAGTTAGATAATATTATTTCCACTTTTTAGATAAAATAAAGGGTGAGAAAGGCTAAGCAGCTAGCCTAGACTGTCTGTCTCCAGAGCACACACGTTTGTACTAGTGAAAATACAAATTAGTACCTTTTTTGCTTTCAGGAAATTTCCTACTCTTAAGGAGAAGTTTCTAGTTATGAGTTTGTGAGTGCTCTTCCCTCGTTTCTAAGATTTTTTTCACAAATATTTAAAGAGGTTATTATAGTTCAGGATTTTACTTCTTTCTATCACTCACTCTTTATTCTTTCTTGACCTATTGTCATATATAATGATGATATTAAAACAACATATCTATTTAAAGACATTTAAAGAGGTAAAGTTTAAAATTATGGGGTGGCCCAACATTTTCTGAAAGCAATTTTTTTTTTTTTTTTAATTTTAGGGCTATTGCATACTAAACTCTTGGTCTGAAAAGAAAACTTTTTGCTTTGGCACCACAAGTTTGAAGTGTAGAACAAATAAATGACCTTGTCCTTTTATACCCTTGTTCTGTAGGACTTTACATAATGTACTTACAGAACCACTGAAATATTTGCATTTTACTTCTTCCTTCTCAGAGTTG
>NW_012134970.1:4983343-5002557 GCF_000956105.1 Propithecus coquereli
ATGGCGAGTACATGTGGTGCCTATTCTTCTATTCTTGTGACACCTCACTTCGGAGGATGGGCTAAAGCTCTAACCAGGAAAATATAAGAGGTGCTAGATTACCGTTGTTTCTTATAATTGAGTTGTATTCCATTGTATACATATTCCATATTTTATTAATTCACTCATGGATTGATGGGCAATTGGGTTGTTTCTGCATTCTTGCAATAGTGAATTGTGCTTCCATAAACATTCGGGTGCAGATGTCTTTATTATAGAATGTCTTTTGTTTCTTTGGGTAGATGCCTAATAGTGCTATTGGTGGATTGAATGGTATTTCTATTTTTAGCTCTTTGAGGCATCTCCAAATTCTTTTACACAGAGGTGGCACTAATTTGAAGTCCCACCAGCAGTGTAAGAGTGTTCCTCTCTCTCCACATCCTTGCCAGCATTTGTTGCTTTGGGATTTTTTGATGAAGGCCAATCTCACTGGGGTTAGGCAATATTTCATTGTGGTTTTGATTTGCATTTCCCTGATGATTAGAGATGTTGAGCATTTTTTTATACATTTGCTGGCCATTATTCTGTCTTCTTTTGAAAAGTTTCTGCTCATGTCCTTTGCCCATTTATTGATGGGGTTGTTTGATTTTTTCTTATTGATTTTTTTGAGTTCTAGATAGATTCTTGTTATCAGCCCTTTATCAGATGTGTAGAGAGAAAATATTTTCTCCCATTCTATAAGCTGTCTATTTGCTCTAATGATAGTTTCCTTGGCTGTGCAAAACCTTTTTAATTTGATCAGGTCCCATTTATTAGGTTGAGAGTTTTTGAAGAAAATAGTTTTATTGGCTCTTGAGACCTGGAAAAAAGCCAGCATCATTTACCCACAGCCTTGTTGTACTTTCACTGTCAGGCTGATGGACAGAGGCAGGTCAGTTCACTTTAGGGAACTTTCAGAATGTGTGTTGAGGGTGTGCTAGGTAACAGAAATACAAAGAAGAGCAAGGTGGCACCAAGAATCTGCTGGGTGATTCAGATCTTGAGGCAGTCCATTGCAACACGAATGCACTAAGGGCTCAGAGAGGCTGCTCAGGGTGTTGTGGGAACATAGAGGATGGAAGGCCAAGCAGGCTTCCTCTCTTAAGCCTCCGTATTTGTGGAGGGCCTCTGTTTTTCTCTGGGACACAAACTAGACAAATAACAGTACATGCGGATTATCCAAGGGTCAAAGATACTCTGGTATTTGGGTCATTGATGCCATATAAATCTACAAGTTAGCATGGTTGGTTCTACAAAAGCACAGGAGACACGCACTACTGAATGGGATTCATTAATTTCAGAGTAATCTGACAGTCTTAAGACATGCAAGAATCACCTTGACTTGAGATATCTCCCAGCTTAGGACTGTGCTGAGAATCCAGAAATAAGGAGTCCTAGTTCCTCTATCCCTTGTAGAGTATTGTTTTAGGCAAGGATTCCTTAATCTCTTACAATTAACCAATGTGACCTCCTCTTGGTGACGTGGCCGCAGTTGAGCGTTGAATGAGAGTCAGCTCTCCATTCCCACATATCCTTGCTTGATTTATTTGTTTATCACTCAAACAGAGGCTGATAGTATGTGCTTTATTGAAGTGGAACTGTTTAAGCTCAAATTGCCCCACTTGGCTGTGTGCTTGAGAAATGGCCTAAATGAACAGAGGGACATTTAAATAAATTCCTGTCTATTTAGCCAACATCTCATACGGTCTTATTAGAGCTTCTTGTCTCTCAGTTGAGAGTTTCTGGGTAACTCTTCAACTTATCATTCAGAATCCCTTCAAGGGTCATGATACCTTCCTCCTATATGTTCTCACCTGCCCTCGCAACTCTGAATGCTTCCTTATCTACATTTCCATGACACATTATATTGTATATATTTCTGTTATGAAATTTATCAAATTAGATCTATTGTATTATGATTATTTGTTCATACAAAAAAGGACAGTGTCCCTGTCCTTCTATCAATAGTCAATGACCTATCTCTTTTATTATTTCTACAACTCTAGTGTTTTAGTAGTACATGGTATGTAATGGATGTTTAGTAAATGTTAATCTCTAAGAAAATGACTCTTTCCCCCTATGGTTTTTATATATTTTGGGATACTTCTAGTGTTTCTTAGGAAAAAATTTTGAAGTAATTTTTTACTATCTTTGACTATTTTCCCCATTCTTTGTGTCCCCCACCTGTATTTCTACCTGATTTCTGATGGACAATTTGATACTGTAACAGTGCCTCCTCTCCAGTCAATTGCCGATGGGACTCCTATGCCTCTTGGTCAGAATGCAATGGCTGTACCAAGACTCAGGTAGGACCCCACAAAACTTTGTATGTGATAAATTTATATGCAAAAATAGCTTAGCTATGACCAAGATGGTATTAACTTTTGAATGTTCATTAATTGATGTTAATGTTTCTTGAAAATTTTTAGTAACTTTGAAGGGAGAAAAATATGACTTGTTTAATAATTAATATTGTAATAAAGTAATTTCTACATTCATTTTTCTTTAAAGACTTTTCTAGATCTCACTTTTGAGCCAGAAATATACACAGGCTAAAAGTTAAAGACAACTCACTAATTCGTTTACTATTAGAGAAAAAGGAATAACATGAAATAAAATTTGTAGATAATTTAAAATTTGTTTTATATTCACTGGATTCAACTTTTCTTCTCATTTCAAACAAACACTAACAAATAGCAAAATGATTTCTTGGTTTTACTTCACAAAATGGTTACTTTGTTTTACTTCATGGACTTGAAAAATAAAACATTTTGCAATGCTTTAAAATTTAATTCCTAAGTAATACAAATAAATATTAGACTTGACCTGGATCTTATAAAGTACTTCTAAAAATGTCTGATTTTTTTTCCTAATTATAAAATGTTCATTGAAAAAAATGTAGAAGGTATAAAGAAAGAAAGTACTACTCAGAATTCTACCATTTAGGAGAAACAGATATACCAATGTTTTGGTATTTATTCTTTCAGCTTATTTTCCCTCTATGTGCTTATAATTTTAAAAAATAAAATTATTTGATCATGGTTTTATATTTTACTATTCTAACATAACATTACACTGTCAGCATAATAACTTGTAACAGCTTATTATATTCCACTATATGCATATACCTATCTTATTTATTCACTTTTTTGTTGTTTGATATTTAGGTTGTTTCCATTTTTTGTTAGTATAAATTAAACTTTAACAAACATTTTATACATAGATATCTGTCCTCTTTTGCCATAATTTTTTGAAGATAAATTCCTAGAAATATAATTTTTGTTTTAAACTTTCTGAACATTTGAATAGTTAAATATTTTTAAAGTAGCCCATTTTGGATAAAAATATATATTTAAAAATCATTTTTTAATTATTAAAATAACAACTGTATTATAATATGAAGATAGTTTCTGTCTTGAAGCATCAAGCATCATTATTATTGTCATTTTCATCAAGCATTTATTTAGTACTTACATAAAAGATATTTTAAAACAAGTTACCCAAATGAAGAATTTGTTTTCTAGCAAATGTAATATACGACAACTCTGACTACAGGCAAAGAGGTACATGAATAACAAGACAAAAGTCAAAGAAACACCAAACAGATAAAACAGTTTTATAATTTAAAAACAAGAAAGAACACTAAATAAAAGTGGAGAAATAGAGGATATTTTTCATGTAAGTAATTTTTTTCTTTGAGTGAACGTCATTATGCAATGGATACATCCCTAGGTTATAAAAACAAAATTTTCATTTATAAGGAGACAAGTGAAAATGAAAAAGGGGTCACAAGCTCAGAATCTGGCAGATGAGAATGAGACTGCTGAGAGTGTGCAGCCATCAAGGGCACCGAGATAATGTGGACAAGGAGAACATTCCTTATGCAAACAACATGATCTGTGCAATGGAACCTCAGAAAAGAGCACTTTGATTAGTTACACATGAGAGGCGTCTTCATCAAATAAAAACAGAAACCAAAAATGTATTAAGAAACTTTACTGGGTTCCACTCCCCACTCACATTCCTTCGTGGCTCTTCTGTTTAGACACAGTCAAAGGCACCAGAGCCAGGCTCCAGCTGATACCAACCTGCCCAGAGTTCAAATTATACCACTGTGACCCCTAGTCCCCAGGAACACCCACTTCTAACCCAACTTAGGATGGATGACTAAATCTAACATTGGTGTTTTGTACACTGACTCTTCCCTGTTGATCTTTGCTCAAGGCTTAGATCCTTGGGAAACTCAGATCAGGTTCGTTTCTATTAACAGAGAAGAGGTGAGGACAGGAAGAACCAAAAGATACGCCTTTGATTGCCCGTGGGGAGGAAAATGATTCTGTAGATATTTCTTTTTGTTTAAATATTAGATACATGTCTTCATACTGAATGAGGATTAAATAAACTTTAGGATAAATTAATTGTAAGTGTCTCATTTGGTTTGAGCATTTCCTCAATTTTCCTGTACTGCTCTTTTCCCCCAAGAGGCTTGTTTTTCACATATTTTTCCCTTCAGAGATCAATGTTTTTGATTGTTTATTAAAATTCCATTGTAGATGTTGCTTCACCTTTGAACTACGTAGGTTTCTATTTTGTAAATTTGATCTCCATATTATATATTTCCCCCTGAATTGTTTTCCCTTGCCTTTCTTTCTGAAAAAGGATTATGGTTCAGCTTAATTCAATTGCTACCATTCTTCTAAAGGTTACCCTAACTCTGCCTCATCTTAATACCCCTTCCCAGTACGCTTACCCTCTCTCCTGCATGATTCATTTCACCTTTTCTAATTAGCTCTTGGTACACAGCTTTGGCAAAAACATTAATCATTCTATGTTGTACTCTATTTGCTTATGTGTCTACCCAGCTACGCTTGACTTTTTCAGGTTACTTTCTTAAGGATTCACTGAAAAATTTTTCTTTTTGCTTTTAACCCTGAAAATAAATACATTGTTGGAAGCTCCTTGTAAATAATAACCCAAGTGCCACTGAGCTCAAAGACAAGTGGGTCTGTGGACCCATTGATTTTGAGGTTTTACTTCTGTAGAACACCGGAACAATTTTCCAGACATTGTTTCTCAAATTGTATTAATTTCTCTCAGATTTTATTACTCTGATAAAGAAAACTGGAGCTACCTAAAAAAAAATCACTACGTGCTTTGTGTTTAGACTCGCAGGCGGTCTGTTGCTGTGTATGGGCAGTATGGGGGCCAGCCTTGTACTGGAAGTGCTTTTGAAACACAATCCTGTGAACCTACAAGAGGATGTCCAACAGAGGAGGGATGTGGAGAACGTTTCAGGTGTTTTTCAGGTAATTTGTTTTTTATAGGCTCAGCATGCAGACTGTAAATTCATGCTATCTGTCTAACTGACTCGATATATATGTGTTGAATTTTACTGAATTTACATTGCCCTATAAATTAATTTCCTCCAAATATCAGCATGATTTTTGTGGGCATATTAATTACACACTCATCTATCATTCTTTCCAATGCAAGGAGAGACATCTGGTAAGAAAGGTGAGAATACTCTTTGCCTCTTTGAATAGAACTCTGGCTGTTGACAGGCCCAAACAATTCTTGACAGTGCATTTTTGGTGAAGATGCAGGGTGAGTCTGGTATGTACGTTAAGATTGGGCAAAAACAATGTTGCTGCCCCAATTATTATGTTTACAAGAAAAATAACTCTAATTAGCTAATCAAGGAGCAATATCAGTCACTGCTATGTATGGGGCAATCAAAACATTGAAAATTTTGGCATTGAATATTACTTTACCTATTGTCTATGTTGCATTTATGTAGCCAGATTAATTCAACAACTTTTAGTAAAAAATTTATTATTCTTGTCATGTTCCAAATATAGTGATGATGGTTGTGGATATAAAAATGAAACACACAGTCTCTTCCCTCAAAAATATTAATGCTAAAGTTTGGCCAGGTGCAGTGGCTTATGCCTGTAATCCTAGCACTCTGGGAGGCTGAGGCAGGAGGATTACTTGAGGCCAGGAGCTCGAGACCAGTCTGAGCAAGAGCAAGACCCTGTCTCTACAAAAAATAGAAAAAATTAGCTGGGCATGGTGGTGTGCACCTGTAGTCCCAGCTACTCGGGAGGCTGAGGCAGGAGAATTGCCTAAGCCTAGCAGTTTGAGGTTGCAGTGAGCTATAATGGTGCTACTATACCCTAGCAAGGGTGACAGAGCAAGAGTCTGTCTCAAAAAAAAAAAAATTCCAAAATTTTATGGGCAGAATAGTACATAAATAATCCTCGTGTTAGAAGCGCTCCTCAATGATACCTGTCAAACTCCTATTTTACTTTCAAAATCCAAATCAGATGATATTTCCTTTGAGAAACCTTCTCTAAATCCCCAACTGATAGAACTAATTAACTAACCAGTTAGTTAATTAACTAATTAATCACTTCTTTGTGTTTCATGTGTATATCGTACCATTTGTACTCTGAATTATTTGTTGGGCTGGATGTCTCTCTTGATAGACTGTGAACTCTGATGACATGGTTTATATTTCTTTCATTTTGCCATATGGAGTGTCTAGTACATATGTAATAAACTCTCAAGAAATGTTTGCTTCATTGAATTGAGTGACAGTATAATGGGGTACATGCTATACTATGAGGACAGTTGTGCACAAAACATAAGGACACAGAGGAATAACATGCATTATAGCCTGTGGGGTAGGGATGGTTTTCAAGAGGAGATAATGTTTAATTTGATTCTTGAAGGACAAGTAGGAGATAGGTAGGGAAAACCCTTCTAGGAAGAGAGAATTGTAAATCAAGAGCATTGGAGATGACAGAAAGCCTGGCCTTTTGTTGATGCAGGGGGTCCAGTATGACCAGAGCATAGGAAGCTAGTAGGAGAATGGCTGGAGATGATGTTGGAGAAGTAGGCAGGGCTGGATCCCCTGGTACCCTCCAGTGCTTCCTTGGTATTCTGGGCTTATGTCTATCATAAAAATTATGTTGCTGAGTTATAATGATCTATGTCTTCATAGTCTTTCCCATTTGATTGTAAAATATATGACAAATCTGGTAAATGCCATTTTTATTTATGTGTGTACCCCAACACTAGAAGAGTGTCTTGCTAAGGAAATGTTGAGTTTTAACCTTTTGACTGAGTTCCTGTGCTCTTAAAGCTTACACATCTAAATCACCAAGAAAAGCTCAACTTTATCATCTTAATTAGTGATAACAGAAAAAGAAATTGAAAATTGAAGAGCAGGAGGTCACTGTATCTTCCCAGTAGTTGGCATTTTACGATTTAGATAAACTACTTGATGATATGGGAGAGAGCCTAAAATTTTGAATTCAGGTCCTATTTTCAATTTTGTGTCTGCCAGAGTTAAGAATCATTTCTGTGTGCTGCAAAGTACAGACCAAAATCATCACTAGTCCTTTCCTAGATACTCTGAGGATTTATCTCAAATTTACATTAGAGTATCAGGGCAGTGTTGGGGGTGGCAGGTAAAGCCTTTTGGATCCTGGGTGGTGATCCCCTTCTTCCCTCTTTCATATCTGCATGGGTTTCCCCTGTGTTCAGGTCAGTGCATCAGCAGATCATTGGTTTGCAATGGGGATTCTGACTGTGAAGAAGACAGCGCTGATGAAGACAGATGTGAAGACTCAGAAAGGAAACCTTCCTGTGATGTAGAAAAACCCCCTCCCAATGTAGAACTTACTGGAAATGGGTAAGGTGCTGGGCAGCCTCCTGAGTACACCAGTGGGTTGTAGTTTTTAATCTTGTTTTGTTTTAGCATATGGCTTGCAGAGTCTAATGATAAATCATCTAATAGCCAAGACTTCTCATTAGCTGAGAGCTCCTTTCCACATCCTGAAACAATTTTGTTTTTATTCGCACCTGTATCTTTGCAGATACATGTGGTAAGATGTAGAGTGACCCATCGTCCTGGGATGGTCCTGGTTTTAGCACTAAAATTCCCTCAGTCCCAGGGAAACTTAGACAGTAGGTCACCCTATTGGGGGTGACCATGTGTGTGGGGAGAGAGAGGGAGAGAGGGAGAGAGAGAGAGGAAGAAAGAGAGAAAGCTAACTTAATAATGTGGGGCTACTCAAGAGAATGAAGAGACAATAGACTGAGAACAGGTGAAAAGAGAGAAATGAGTGTGTTTTAATATCCAGGCTGAAAAGTAATTGCCTAAACTTGCGGGGAACGTTTATTTTCAAGTGAAGTTGGGAAAACCCTGTTTGCCACTCCAAAAAGAATTCTGAAGGACTTTTAGGTGTCATCTGACTTAAATTAAAGTTTCAAGTCTTTAAAATAATCTATTTTAGAGTGGTAGACATGACTCTTCTATAACATTTTAAATTTTTTAACAGAGAAATAGGGTAAAATTACTTTAAAGAGTATACTGTTCAGCATGTTAAGAGGCAATTGGTTGAAGTTCATTGTAGAGCACTCTCTCTCCTGAAGAGTAGCCTTAGTTGTTTTGGCTTTATCTATAGATTCAATTCAAAGGCAGCAGTTGCCATAGGTACAACAAAGCGGCGTGTTTCCCAAATATGTTCTAGGCTGAAAGGATTTTGGGTTTTCCGAGCTATTAGTTTTAGCTATTATACCAAGTAGGGGAAGCTGGATAACACATGGTGTGCATTAAGATGCTGTTCTCCTTATTTGAGCTCTCTCAAAGAAGTGCTTAACTGTAATGCATTTTAAGAATTTCTAGAGTTCTCTAATAATATTTCTTTTTTTCCCCCAGCAAGTGCTATTTCTGATTTTTTAAGTGCCTTTTCTTTCCTGCTCCTGCTTCTCCTTCTAACAGTTACAACGCCCTCACTGGCCAGTTTAGGAAAAAAGTCATCAATACCAAAAGTTTTGGTGGTCAATGCAGAAAGGTGTTTAGTGGGGATGGAAGGGATTTCTACAGACTGAGTGGAAATGTCCTCTCCTACACATTCCAGGTACTTAATTACATTGACGTTACTGGTTTCTAATCTGTGAATTGTCAGAGATCATAATTTATATGATGTCGACTTTTTGATATTTGTTGAGAATTTACTTATGGCCTAATATGTGGTCAATTTTTATAAATGTTTTATGTGGACTTAAAAAAATACACATTCTTCAGCTCTTTGGTAAAGGGCAGTGATACTTTCAACCTGTGTTGAAAGTCACTGTGTCATTCAATGATACTTTTTTTAACTTGTGTCATTTAAGCTGACATATCTTTATGCCTCAGTTTCAATTCCATGTTCTATGTGGGCCCAAGACCTCACTGTCTGTCCCTGTGTGGGTGTTAAAACTCAAGGCCCTGGCCATGGCTGGTAATGGTAATCTCCTTATACTGCCACAATGTCAGCTCATTTAAAAAGCTTTTTATTTTAAAATTGTGAAATATTTCACATATACAAAAGAATGTGGATAACGTATATGTGCAGTTTGAAAAAAACTGATAAAACAAATGCTCTTATGTGCCCACCATCCACCTTAAGAAATAGAATATTGCTAGCTCCTCTGTGTTTCTCTCTGGTCATATCTGAACCCACTGCCCCCAGCCCAGGCAAACACTACCTTATATTTTGTATTAATCATTTCCTCATTTTTTGGTAAATATTTATTCTATATATGTCTTTGTCTCTAAATAGAAATTTGTGATTTAGCTTTGCCTTTTGCCATTTATATAAATAGAATCATAAAGTATATATTCTATTACTTATTTTTTCACTCAAAATTATGGTTTTGAGATTTATTTATGCTATTTCAGGTGGCATTTTTATTGCTGTTCCCAATTTTTTCTTATGAAAATGGCTTGAACATCCTTGTGCGTGAGTCCCATACAAATGAGCTAGAGTTTCTCTAGGGCATACACCTGGAACTCAAATTGCTGCTTTGTAGAATATGTATATATTAAACTTTACTAGGTTAAGTTTCCAAAATGGCTGGATCAATTTATACCCGCACCAGCAGTGTGGAAGAGTGGCCTCTACTCCACATTCTTGCCAATGTTGATATTTCCTGATTTTTTAATTTTGCTTATGATCTCAGGATCTCCTCTGGTTCTAGGCTTGTGTTTCTTGAATGCTATTTCTGTTATACCCATCTAAACTCATCATAACAGTTATGGCTTTAGGGGACTTTCCTGAAGATTTGAGGGGAAGATAGAGGAGAGATTTCTATTGCCGTAGTGCACACATATCCAAGCAATAACAGTTGGCATCCTCCAACTTAAAATATCATTCCACAGCCTCAACAAAATAAGGTGTGTGGCCTCATCCTGTTTTAGCCTCTTTCTTGAGCTCCTCTTCCAAGATCCCCTCTCTCATTTCTTTTCCTTCCTTTCATTTTAGAACTCCAAAAATATTCAATTCAGCTTTCTCTATCTATTACTTTCAAATTTATAAACCAAACTGTTAGGATGTTCAGACAAAAGGGCCTTTCACGTACCCAAATTAATCCTCTCCAGAAAGCAGCCTTGATTATAAATAGCAAACTTGCCCTCCTCCAACTTACAGTAGAACAAATTAGTTACATTTAAGAGTTATTGAATCATAAATATGAAGAGTAAACTAGATCTGAAAAACAGTGATAGTTACCCATATTTTAATATCTACTGTGGTATTTGCATTATTTTAGGAGATTGGTATAGGTTTAATCTTTACAACAGCCTTGAAAGGTAAGTAATACCTTACTATTTTATACATGTAGAAATCAGGGCTCAAGAGATTTCAGCTGACTTACTATAAGTCATCAAATTAATAAGTAGTAGAGCTTGAATCCAGCGTCAGATTTCACAACCCTTTATTTTTCGATTACCCTTTACTCTCCCCATGTATTGCATTTAATTTCTTTTTCAGCTCTAAATTTAACAACATAAATAAGACGTATTGTACCTTAACTTTTGGCCAGAAGGGAGAATGTAAGATAGGCATATGTAGATAATTTTTTTCTCCCTCTATTCCAAGGAGGATGTGTTGCTAATTTTTTCATAATTATAATGGGGAGAATTGAATGTATATTCTTGAAGCCAAATTTGGAAAGTCACATAGCAGAGAAAACAATAAGGAAGAGCATTTCTGACTTAGTTGAAAGGTAGATATGCGGAAAGTCTGCACTTTTGAGGAAGAGGAATAATTTAATAACAGCGTGATCCTGACATTCATTTTCCTCAGCAGGGCTTGGTTTTGGGGTTGACATCTGAAGTGTCTTCCCAGTCACTGAATGTGAAGGTGTTTATCAGAGTAGAGAAAAATTATAGCCTGTGATCAAGTGAGGAACAGAGATGTTTTGAGAATCCAGTCTGAGAAAAGTGAGGTGGAAGCAACAGACAGCGAGTCAGTCATCTAAGTGCTAACCCCAGAGGTGGACATGGAGGAAGGTCCCCCATACTTCAAATAAGTTGACCTAGGGACCACTGGGTATTCAGTCTCTGCAAGGTGGAAGGTGACTTTTAGCTTATAAATATTAGTAAATAAACATGAAACAGAATCAGTCAATCTCTCTCATAATCTCTCTTTTGGTTTTCAACATCATGGTTTATCCAGGCTAACCTGGTTTTTATTGAGTAAGCCACTTACTTTGATGCTATGCACATTGTCTGTTTACTCATACTTTTATACAACAAGGAAGCTTTTGAAACCTAAGCACATTCCTGCACTGTGGTCGCTTGGGAAGGTGCCAGTTTAGTTCAGCTTCAGAGATGGCGGAAAGAGTGTCGTGTTTGTTCTCAGCATATGATGAGTTGCAGAGGGAAATGAGTTAAAGATCAAGTTGGAGAAACTTCATGGATTCTCCTGTATTTGATCTTGAATGTACTTCATTATATTTTTTAAGAGAGATCCTAGATGCATATCAAATGAAAAACAAGAACATATTCTAAAGGAAATTTTAACTAACGCTAAATTATTGGGACCTCTGCTTCCTGTCGGTATGAGGACTAGATACCTGAGACTTCTAAATCTACCTTGTTAACCAGGAATAATTTGGGTGATTATAAAAATAGCTCACAGGTAAGAGCCCTTTATATACCAAGCACTGTTCCAAGAGCTTTGCGTGATCTTTTTTTCCTTATAATAACCCAGAGAGGTAGGTACTGTCATCTCATTTTACAGATGCCGAAACCGAAGCAAAGAAATGCTAAATAGCTTACCCATGATCACAGAAGTGATGGATGACAAACATAGGATTTGAACCCTAGAAGTCTGGCTCCAAAGCCCTCTCTTAGCAGCACACTATACTTACAGGATATTTATCTCTATATATGTAATATATATAATACATAATAATATGACAATATAATATATATTTATATATAAAAATAAATAAAATATGTGTATGTATATGCAGTAAATATCTCTATTTACCTTTAGCTTTATCTCTATATCTATCTCTATCATCTCTCTCTATATATAGGGGAGTGAGGGAGAGGGAGAGAGAGAGAAAATGAAAAAACAAGAGGGCTAGAGGGACACTTCTGAATAACTGAACAAAATCCAAACTGGCTGGATTACAGAGTGAAGTGTGAGGAGTTGTAAGAAACGTGTTTATGAGTGACCAATAAATTAAAAAACAAAAGAAAAAGACTTTTTTTTTTTTTGCCATTTAAGTGGTTGGATTAAAAAAGAGCCATTGGAGAGTTTAAGGAGGAAATTCTGGCTGGGTGCGCTGGCTATAATCCTGTACTTTAGGAGGTTGAGGTGGGAGGATTATTTGAAGCCAGGAATTTGAGACCAGCCTGAGCAACACAGTAAGACACATTCTTTACAAAAAATAGAAAAATTACCTGGGCATGGTGGTGTGTGCCAATAGTCCCAGCTACTCAGGAGGGTGAGGCAGGAGGATTGCTTGAGCCCAGGAATTTGAGCTGCAGTCAGTGAGCTATGATGATAGTACTGCACTCTAGCCTGGGCTACACAGTGAGACTCTGTCTCAAAAAAAAAAAAAAAAAAAAAAGAAAGAAAGAAAGAAAAAGAAGGGAATTCTAGAATTCTATGATGCCACTCTTGTGGGCAGTAAAGAATGAATTAGAGAGTGGCAGATCCAAGGATAAGGAAAAAAATTTAGTTAGAAAGTTGTGATACCCCCAAGGGTCGTGATCATGACCTACGGAAACTTGGCAAATGATTGAATGTGGGGGATGATGGAGAGTGAGCAGTCAGGGACATGAATGGCTTTCTGACTTGGACCAATGGCCAGATGAAATACAATTCACTGATATGGATAACGGCTGCAGGGAGAAGGCAAGTTTAGTTTAGGTACCTATGGGTTGTACCACTGCTCGGGAGAAAGCTGGACTGGAGATACGCATTTGGTGGTTATTAGTACATGATCGGTAATTGGAAATGGTGTAGAAGAGTAATATAACAGAGGGAGATGCCTTAGAGGAATCTTACAAGGTGTATCCAGAGAGAAAAGAAGAAAACCAGGGAGCCAACAGAAGTGAGAAGTGTTTCCAAAAAGAGAGAGCAGTAACAGGGTTGAATGATGCTGGGAGAAGTATTCACCATCTGGTGAAATAAGGGAGATGCTGGCAACCTTATTGGAAGTCAGAACATTGTAGGTAGAAGAGTGAACGGGAGGTGAGGAATTTAAGACAATGAATTATAGTTAACTCATTTAAGGTGGTGAGATGGGAAAGCAGGACATTTGCTAGAAAGGGAGTGTATATTAATAGGAAAAGCATTTCTTTTTTTAGTTGGTTGGGTTAGAATACGTGTAAGTGTTCGTAGAAAGGAGCCATTAGAGAAAGAAAAATTGAAGTGATAGGAGAGGGAACACTCAATCAATTTAATCCATCCTTTGAAGAGATTGGAGGGAATGTAGTACAGAGAAGAGACAGAGAATTTAGCCTAAGACAGGAGGAGGGATACCTATGGAGGAGAAGGGAATAAATGTTAGTAAGTTTGTAGATTTGTTAGCCAGCAGTTTAAGAGGTCTCTGTGTGAAGGTGGGAGTGTTTGTAAAGAAGAGGTAAGATCATCTTCTGAGAGTGAAGGAAAAGGCTGTAGAAATGAGGAATTGAGTTTTGAAAAGTTTTCAAAATTTTGCAGAATTTTAAAATAGCTATTGTAGAGAATGGGAGGGAGAAAGAAAACTGACCAGAGAAATACAAAACTGCTGGAAGTGGTGGTATTGAGGATTCCACTGAGGATGAAAATCATGATTGGATTTATAGTGGCACCAATCTACACAGTTATGTGATTTTTCTATAGTAGTGCCTGGCAGCTTGGCCGCAAGCATTAATTTGGGTTGGGTTTTTGCCGGGCAAACACGATAGCAGGACATCTAAGCAAGGAAGTTAAGTGCACTGGCAAGAGAATGGTTGAGATTATGAACCATGAGGCCTAAGGGAGGAAGTAAAAAATTGAAAGTATTGATAGGGAGAAAGAGGGAGAATAAGTAGAAGAATATGTTTCTATGAAGTTAAAAAATAGATGTGGCAATAAGAATATGAGGGTTAGAAGAATAAGAGATATCAGAGTGTAGGATGTTTGAAATTGTGATTTCAGAGGAAGGATCAGTCTGGGAGAATCCAGGATCTAAGCTGGAAGGAGGAGAGTATTAATTAAAGAAAATTTAATAAAATCATACTACCTTGAAAAAGATGATTCCTGCAGCTATGTGTAGGGTAGATAGGAGTGAGGAGAGGCTGAGCTAAAGCAGCTAAGAAGCTTAGTTGCATAAATCAGGAACCAAATATTTGAATTGTGGATCTAAAGATAGGGGAAAATAGGCTAATTTTTTTCACACTGAAAGAGAGATACCTTTTCTCAAAAGAAATAAAAAACTAAATTTTGTGTTTATCTAAAACTAAATAGTATTGAGACCCTATCTAGTGACTGTAGAAATCTCTACTAGCACTTTGAACAATGTCTTCTTATTTAACAAACCAATTTCATAATGTAATAAAAATAATGCTCTAATAAAAGGTCTGATTAAATCCATCTTTTCTTATCCTCTTATCTTTCTTATCTTTTTTAGCATGCATGCCTAATTTTCAACATGGGGTAGTAATAAAAGTCATATCATATTTTCCAGCATTTTCATGTATTTCTTTCTAGTCTTTTTGACTGGGCGTATACTTGCATGCTTGTAGTTAACAGGATTTTCACACTTTTACCCCCTTTCTCATTTAATGTGACAACATGTATATTTTGTCTTCACAAGCATCAATACTGTCATTTTTCTTTCATTTTAGTTCTTTTAAGAAGTGTACCATTTCTATCTCTTCAATTTTCTCCGTGCTTATTTATGCTTTGATCTCAAACACAGATGTGTATGTATATATAATACAAACACAAATGCTTATGGAAGGAGAGTTCCCAATTTGAATATTTATGTAGAACAGACACTATGAGAGATAGTCTTCTTGCATGTTTTGTTTAATTCCCACAGGGACTGACATTTTTAGAAAATTAGTTGCCTATAATTTTGAGAGATTTTTACATATGATTCAGATTTATATCTTGAAAAAAATCAGAAAATCTATCAATACTACAACCTGTAGTTACATATGGTGACTGTCTGAAGGATTTGTGAATTGTCCCTTTTAGACAGAGTATGTGCTCACTATTTTATCACCATGCCTTCCACTGGATGTTTGTAACATTTATATTACTTGCCAGCCCCTTGTGGCCATTTCATTTTGACACTTGATCTAGAGTAAAATAAAAGATAAATGAATGTTTTTCTCTTCAATGAAAGCTGGAGCTGTCACTTCTCAGTTAGCCACATGTGACTAATCTATTGTCTACTTTAAAATTCTTCTGGGATGGCCTTTTACCACCTAGCACAGGAAAAAAAATCCAGTTTTAGCATTTCTTCAAGTCAAACAGAATTAGAAAGTTAAATTCACTACTGGATCACATAGAGCAGCGATCTTCAACCCTTTGGGTGCCAGTGACTGGTTTCATGGAAGACAATTTTTCCATAGGAGGCAGGCGGAGCTTAGGCAGTTATCTGAGTGATGGGGAGGGGAGCAGCTGTAAATAAAGATGAAGCTTCCCTCACTTGCCCACCACTCACCTCCTGTTGTGTGGGTCTCCCTCCTCCAATTCCTAAGTTTCATGGAAGACAATTTTTCCATGGATAGGGGTGGGGTGTGGGGGGAAGCTCTGTAGCCCAGTCCCTAACAGGCTGCAGACCACTACCGGGTTGCAGCCAGGGTGTTGGGGACTACAGACATAGAGCATTCCAAAACAAAGTTCAAAAGGTCTAATTGCTTCGTGTCACCTATTTGCAACTCTGTTTCCCTTTATTAGATGAAAAATCAAGAGCTAAATGCTTTGTTGTTGTCTGTTAATGTATCTTTGTTAATTTGCTCACTTCTGGGCTAAAGGCTGACATTAAAGGAAGGTAGAAATTGTTTGTACACAAATGTGTTTAGTGAATCCCTTGGGATTACCATTATTGATACACTGTCTCCTATTTAACCAAGAGTAATTGTAGAATGTACTCTTTCCTTATGTTCATACAGGCCTGGTCTTAATGAGAGTCACGTTTGTTTTGTGTCAATGAAGAGCTTTGTCTTTTTGGGAAGGTTGTTTGAAGAAAGTATCCATGACAAAAATTTCGTGGGTATATCCAAGGCCTTAATTTGGTGATGGCAAAATCTTTCGTTTTCTTTGTAGGTGAAAGTAAACAATGATTTTAATTATGAATTTTACAACAGTAGTTGGTCTTATGTAAAACATACGTCATCAGAACATACGTCATCTAGTAGGAAGCGCTCCTTTTTTAGGTCTTCATCATCTGCTTCACACAGTTATACCTCAAATACCGATGAAATCCATAAGAAAAAGGTTAGTACAAAATATCAGCTAATTTTTCCATATTTTACTGGTTTTAAGTATTGCTCACAGTAACAAAAGTATATTTATCAAAAGGATCAGCTTTCATTTTTAAATTAGGGCAACAGTACCTCCTTTAAGACAAAATGCGATGTATTTCTTTAAAAGTTACAATATTGTTTAATTCTTTTTGATAATATATTTATACCTTTTATTTTCTCATTAAAGTATTTGTCATTATTTGAAAATCTTAAAAAATCTTATTACTTTGAAATGTTCTGTTTTAAACTATTCTAAATTTCTCATTCATAATCACTGATGATACCATTTTAAGTGTTACATATAATTAAAAATCCAATTAATGCCTATATATGCTTCCTAATTGCAAATGCTAGAGTCTTTTTAGAAGGTGCATGAAACTAGAAGATTTTAAAAATACTTTGTTACTTTTGAAATACCAAAATTTTCTTCTGAGGAAGTTAAAGGACTTATTTTTAAATACTTCATTGCTTTAAGATACTGAAATTTTCATCTTGAGAAACTGAATAGCAGAGATGAATTGTGCTAACTGATATACACTTACTGCTGAAGAAGTTTCCAGGCTGATCATTATTCACAATCTGCACATTTCATCTCATTCTTAAAGTCAGTAACTTGATTAATAAAGTTCCTTATACCACACAAGGGGGGTATAAGGAATATTGATTTTATTTATTTTATGACTAAGAAGCTGATTGTGGGCATATGAGCTGTAAAAGCATTTACCATCTCCATATTATATTATTCCCATAGTGGGGTTTTAGTATAAGGCAGATCTGTGGTCTGTCTTGGATATCATTGAAAGATGCTTAGGAGACATTTAGAAGATCTCACTATAAAGTAGCTTAACCTGTAAATACATCAATATGGGAGATAAATTACACAGTCACTCTACCTATAAGTCATTGTCAAGATGTGGACGCTAGGTACACATTATTTTATATACTTATTTGTGAGATTATTGGCAGTTGATGAGTTGATTCTCTTTTTCTATTTGAGGAAGGCATAACAACTTGATCTTGGGGTTTTAGAGGTCATGTAAGAAATTACTGTGGCATCGCTTAAATATTATTCTCCAAAAATTTCTCAGATTGCTTCAAGAGAGTGGGCCCAGAAGAGACCTCGTCATGCATAGAAAATAAAAATTCATATAGACTAGGTTGTTTGGAGGTGGCTGTTGATGGAGAATTGAGCAGGGAACTATTTCCATTTCTTTTTTACCTTCCACATAACACTTCTTTTACTCTTTCTTCTTCCTATAGAGTTATCAATTGTTGGTTATTCAGAACACCGTTGAAGTGGCTCAGTTCATTAATAACAATCCAGAATTTTTACAACTGGCTGAGCCGTTCTGGAAGGAACTCTCCCACCTTCCCTCTCTGTATGACTACGGTGCCTACCGAAGATTGATCGACCAGTACGGGACACATTACCTGCAGTCTGGATCCCTAGGAGGAGAATACAGAGTTTTATTTTATTTGGACTCACAAAAAATCCAACAAAGCGGTACACTATTAAAAAATTGTTACCTAAAAGCATTTCAGGGATTTTAATGGGGAAATAACTTAACTTAACTTTTGAGCTTTAAAATGTGATAAATAGAGATTTAAATTGTAAAGGAGTTCAAAATTGCAAGAATCCATTATACTCTACTTAAAATCTTATATGCTTTAAGAAAAGCCTGCCTGTTCTTTTTGATAGTGCCTGAATTAAATCATTATCATTATTGGCTATCTCCAGAGGGTTTTGGTTGGACTTTCAGAATAATTTTTAACCTTTCTCGTTTCTCAGATTAAACAATACTTCTCGAGAAAAACTAAATAGGAATTTACTGATATTCCAGAAATCAAAATGGTTTAAAGAAACATTTTATTTACCTTTGTTTTTTAAATCACTTACGTTCCTTTAAAAAAATCCGCTCTGAATATCACAAGTTTACTTACTACTTAGTACTTGTACCAATAGTTTAAATTTACTGATCGAAGTTACATATGTTATCAATAATCCTCACTAGCACCCAGGGAGATGGGTACTATAATCCTTCTCCCATAGATTGAGAAATAGAGACTTTAGTTCTATTACGAGACATATCCAGGGTCACATAGATTGTAAACCCAGATCTAATTGGCCTCAAAGTTAGCTTAGCTTATTCCTTATGCTATGTCACTGCTAAAATTGCCTGATTTTTTTTTTATAGAATCAGGATGTGCTACTGAATTCTTGCTTTGTTGACTTAACGTGGAGGAGAAGAGCCTCACCATCTTGCCCAGATGTGGGAGGGGAGGGTATAGCATCTTAACATCCACTCCTGCTCTCCAGAGACTATTTGGCCCTGGCCTAATAATGTTTCAAGTTAAACCTTTTCCTTGCTAACTTTGTCCTTAGCTACTGCCCACACTTCCT
>NW_012134970.1:5003607-5005033 GCF_000956105.1 Propithecus coquereli
ATTATTTTATATCCTACTTAATAATACATTGGCAAAACTCTATTTGATAATGAGTAGAAATGATCACATTCTAAGATTATGAGTCATAGGAAGGAGATGTTATGAACCACAGATTAATATTAAAGGTGGAGAAACTGAGCCAGTAGAACTAGGGTTTTAGGAATTAATTCCTGTGGAACCAGAACCCAGCTTTTGCAATCTCACCTCGGTCAGTTGGGAGAAGCCATCATCCTCCTACTTTTATCTGTTTGTTTTATGCCTAAGAAGCTGACTGTGAATGGGTAAAAGATATCACTCTTTGGAGTGTTCTATTTCTGCTACTTCCACTGTTTCATGTAGAAATCACTCCTGCCTCTTTTCATCTGTGGCCTAAGCTAACAGAAGGAAAATTACAAGAGTCAAATATCCCCTTTTCTGAACTTTGACCCTCCTGGAGCTCTTGAAAATATTCATATCATGTCATTCTTGATTAGATGGCCATAGTAGCAAGTAACAATCACTCTCATACCTGGCTTCATCTCAAAGAAGGTCTTCAACAAATGCAGAAATTAAGCATGTCTTTTTTACCTTTTTTCCCCCAGGTTTTAGTACAGTAGAAGAGAAGAAATGTTCTTCCTCAGATTTCCATTTTGTCTTTAGATCATCAAAGCAAAAATGCAAGGAATTGGAAGACGCTTTAAAATCAGCCTCAGGTAAATGTGAAGGGAGTAATCTGCATTGCAAGCTTAACCTCTGTTCTACTCTCTTTTGGTCCATTCTTGGTCTCCTAGGGCTTTGGAAGCTTTAGCAGGTGTTCCACTTTGTGTTTTGCATCTATTTGATTAGTTTCCCCTCTGATCTCTCTTTCATAAGTAACAGCAGTGAGGCATCACACAGGGTAGGGCATTCACTGGGTATCTCCTCTGTATTGTAAACATGATCTCAGTGTGCACCACCTTCCACCCTTATGGTGGTTGGCGAACAAGCCCAGAAAAGTGACAATATCAAGGGAAGGTTCAGTTCCACTCTGTGACATGAATACTAAGTGCAGACAGGGTTTTGGTGCATGCCAGTGGTAGTGGGGTGGGTGCAGGAGGTGGTGTGCTAGTCTTTGAGTGGTTGAAGAAGGCATTGGAAGGGTAAACTCATCTAGACTGGGAAGGTACCATGTTAAGGAGTTTGGATTTTATTCTGATGGCTACGGGGTGCCATCAAGAGATTTGATACAGGGAGAGATTAAATAAAAGATTACATAGCTAAAGTCATAGAGAAAAAAGAGAGATGGAGAAGGAATAATATGATAGGATAAGAAATAGAATAAGTGGAAACTAAAGGAGAAGAGGCCAACAGAGTGAAATGCTATGGAGGTAAACTAAGATAAGGACTAAAAAATATCCATTGGATTTGGTGGTTAAGACTTAGTTGCTAAAAAAAAAAAAAAAAAAAA
>NW_012134970.1:5007366-5008580 GCF_000956105.1 Propithecus coquereli
AGTGGACCATTTGTTACCATTGATGAACCTACACTGACAGATTGTTATCACCCAAAGTCCATGGTATACATCAGGGTTCATTCTTGGTGCTATACATTTTAGGGGTTTTGACAAATGTTTAATGACTGTACCATGTACCATTGTAGTATATTATAGGGAATAATTTCTATTATATGGAATAGTTTCATGTGCTCCGCCTATGCACCCTCCCCTTCCCCCTGGCCACCCCTTATCTTTTTACTGTCTTCATAGTTTGGCTTTTTCAGAATGTCATATAGTTTGACGGATTATTTTTTAATACTTGATAGACTTTTCACTTTTATGTTCTCATTTTCATTTTGTTTGTGCTTTCGTTTTCCTGTGCAGGAACCCAGAGCAACGTACTGCGAGGGAAACCATTCATCAGCGGGGGAGGTGCAGGTTTTATAACTGGCCTCAGTTTTCTAGAGCTGGACAATCCTGCTGGAAACAAAAGGCGATATTCTGACTGGGCAGAATCTGTGACTAATTTTCCTCAAGTCATAAAGCAAAAAGTATGTGATGCTTTGTTTAAAGCAGTGGGAAGCAGTCATGTTTATTTGCATTGGGAAAATGAGATTAAATCAAGGTGGTTAAACAGACAAGCTGTAATTAGCATTTTCTGTATCCCAATTATGTTTTGTATAGTAAAATGAATGCATACATAATAAGGAACAGGAGGTGTGTTATCTAGTATGTTCATATTTTAGTTGTAAAGGTTAAATGTCTTGTAAATCCCAAGAGAAATTAATGACTAAATTTGCATTTTTAACTTTTGACCTAAATGTGATTATGTTTTCCTTAGTCCCACATTCAGAGGAATTATAGATTCTTGCAAGAGGAAGGCATTAAGGCTTGCCAAGTATTCAGATGTTCAGATCACCTTTGCTCTTGTGGCCTTGGCTCATGGACTCCTGAAGTCATGCAAATTAAGATAACATCATATTGGCTAGCAGAATTGTAGGATGTTTTATTGATACAGTCAGTTCTTTTATAATGCAACATATGTGTTTCTAAAAATCACTGAGCTATGCAAAATTGCACAATAAAGACCCGTAACCCCATTTTTCCCACAGGGTTTATGGGAAAAATAGGGTTATAGATGCAGTAGCACTCAAAAATATTATCTGTGACATTGTCTCATAAAAAAAAGATAGGCACTGATAAATACAGTAGCATGGCTTTATATATGTTAA
>NW_012134970.1:5008630-5009887 GCF_000956105.1 Propithecus coquereli
GTATGTACTCATTCACTTACTTCATTCATCAACTATTTATGGAGTTTGAGGTGTGTGCCAGGAATTGTTCCAGGTGCTGAGGATACTGCAGTGAATATACCAGAAAAGGTGTTTGTCTCATAAAGTTGACACATCAGAGGAAGACAAGTTTTTCAATGAGGTGGAAAGATAATGATCTGGACAAATTCTTTGGGAAGATGTTGACATCAGTCATCAGCTGGACCGGCGATTGGAAGCTGCTCACCAATTTTATTTTATTTTGTATTTAATAAACATGAAGCACTTACTGTGTGTCTAGCACAATTTTAAGTGATTTATAAAAATTGACCGGTATGCTCTTCCTACATAAGTGTTAGATATTATTCATATTCATGCGTCACAGACAGGAACGCTGAGGCACAGAAAGGTTGCTCGAGATCACAGAAAGAATCAGATGTGAGATGCAAATGCATGAAATCTGGTTTCACAGTCCGGGCTCTTCGCTGTTGCCTTAGGCTGCCTTTTCTAGGGGAAAGTAGGTTGAACAGAGAGCTCACTGGGGTGTGGAAAGGTAAGCTACCAGCTTAAAAATAACATAAAAACAGATGTCTTAGAATCTGTAGTTCTTAAACTACAGGTGTACTGGTTAAGGCAGTGATTCTCAAACTTCAGTATGCATGAGGATTACTTGGGGAAGCTTGTTAAAACGCAGATTCCAAGACTTATTTATTCTCTCAGTTATTCTCCAACAGGTCTTGGTTGGGGCTCTTAAATCTACAGTCACTCCAGATGATTGTAATTCAGTAGTTCTGAAATTGGACTTTGTGATACACTGCATTAAAAGGGTGACTATTTGCATATTAAGATAACTAACAATTAAGATGAGGAAGCACTCAGGCAATTTATTAAAACTATCAGACTTTAATGATTTCTGATTATAAAAGTGTGATATGCTTATTTTATGAAATTGCAATATTCGGACAGTTACAAGAAAATGAAAATCACTCAAAATCCTATCTGTAAGATTAGGAAATTATTGTCATAACCTGTGTGAAAACCAATTACAAGGGCAAATAAAAATATTTCTAAAATTATGAGGCACATAAATGAAAAAAAGGATGAAATTAACATTTAAATTTTTAAGCACATTTTTCGTATGTTAGTTAATGTATCCACGTTAATTAACGGCATTTTTTTGTTTATACCAGATGTAATGAACTATTTTCCTTCCAACATTTTATTATGAAAATTTTCAAACATACAGAAATGTTGAAAGAA
>NW_012134970.1:5011848-5021112 GCF_000956105.1 Propithecus coquereli
AATTACTTAATATTAAAAATATATCTATACTACAATAAATGTGGCACATTACCTGCAAAAAGGCCTGAAGCTTGCAGGGTGCTAGTAGGGTTGCAGTTTGTGAGTTATCATGAAGTGGTAGAGGGAAAGCAGTCTTCTGACAGACAGTTTTAACACCAGGTGTGCATGGGTGTAGTTTACAACACAGGCAGTGAACCGACACAGATGTTTAAGGGGTGCATGTGTGTGTGTGTGTGTGCACGCATGTGCTCAGGGTTTTGTGTATTCCTATGTGGCTTGGTTCAGCTGCATGCAGTTTTCTGTGTTCACACTGTGTTTCATGTTGACAAAACTGTACATTAAAAAACACAAAATTTGTGCTGTGCTCAAATTGTTTCCAATGTATCAATCTCAATAGAACAAATTCACATTTTCAAGATAAATGTTACAGTAGAACTGATTCTGTGATCTATTTCCTGCCATGGGAGTCAAACAATGTCCCAGGCAAATCCTGATTTTCAGAGATTAAAGAGACTTGTATAGATTTTATAAGCTCAAAAAAATTACAGTAGCTACTCAAATCCCTTTCTAACACCATACTGCACCCATTAGCTTCCGAATAAGGGTGAAGATGGGAAGGTGAGTTTTTCCTGGGAAGTCTTATCTTAAAGTGCCATCTGTCACTATTCAAAATGGTCTGTATTAATTGTCAGTATCCCATACAAATCTTTACAAATCCTAAATTGTTGGTTAGGGAAAAAAAGACATTCTTTCACAGTCTCAATTATGTACTGTTCCACACAGGACTGTAAATTATCATATTTGTGCTAACTCATTAGCTGGGCAGGAAAGGAACAGAGAAAGAAAAGACACTATCCAGGTCTGTGACCATGCAAAGTCATCCTGTTCAGAAGAGGTTGGGCTCTCAAGAGGCAATCGTGCATATCTCTTCCCAGTTCTGAGTTTAGTGACATCATAGTAGCCTGAAATCGACCATGGCCAGAGTAGTTGCACTGCAGAAACTGGCAAATCCTGCAAAGCAGAGCTTTCTTGTTCCTGGGAGCGCAGACTGTTAAAGTTTAGCCAGTACATCTTTGATTTCAAAGTTGCTTTTCTTCTGAAACATTCAACACAGAGAAATAATGTTTACCTGTTTTAAATTTCTCCAGGAACAGGTCTATCGTCTCCACTAAGGAGACATGTTAGATTTACCAGAGTTGGAAAATTTAATTGCACTTGCTTCTTTGCTGTAATCTAAGTGCATTTCCTTTTCTTCTGTCCATTACAGGGGTGGTAATGTATTATCTTCAAAATAATCTTCCATTAACTAGAAAATGAATGTCCTGTTTCTTTCATTTTTTAATTTTATGCATGCACACAAGATATAAAAAGTATTCCTCCCTTATCTCATCTTAATTTTTCCTAGGGTTGACTTGATTTTGTTGCAAAGAGAGTGAATTGCTTTCTTTTTATCTGAACAAAAAAAATTGTAATGAACATAAGAGTTACTTTTGATTTTGTTTTTAATGGGGATTGAGCCTAAATGTGAAAAGGAAAATATTTTTGCCTAAAACCCTGATTACTGACTATGATGTCTTTATCTCTATAGCTGACACCTTTATATGAGCTGGTAAAGGAAGTGCCTTGTGCCTCTGCAAAAAGACTGTACCTGAAGCGGGCTCTTGAAGAGTATTTGGATGAATTTGACCCCTGTCATTGCCAGCCTTGTCAAAATGGCGGCATGGCCACAGTTGTGGGGACCCAGTGTCAGTGCCATTGCAAACCATACACATTTGGTATGGCATGTGAGCAAGGAGTCCTCGTAGGAAATCAAGCAGGTCAGTGGGGTGACTTTTCTCTAGTCCCACTGTACAAATGGAAAGGGAATTACCTTTTCTGGTCCCTGAAATGTGCTTTTTTGGGTATGGAAAGGTTGAAATCTCATATGAATTTAGAATTTCCCTCCCTTCCCCACTTTCAGATTATAGCTACTGTGGTTAAGACCCTTTGCTGTCTCTCTATTTACCCATCTGAATTAACAGCCCCACTGTGCCCTCCCCTCCCCATTCTCTATTACAATAGAATTATGCTGAAAACACCCCCCATCCTTCCATGATTATCTCAATAAGGTTTTGCTGTAAGAAAGATTTATGGAGCTTGTGTTTGCATTGCCTAACCTTTTTGATGACAAGCTCTTTGAAACATTTCTATTTCTATTCTATATTGTGTACTATCAATCAGTTATTCACAAATGTTGGTTGAACATTTGCTATATGCTCAATAGTGTGTATGGTCCTTCAGGCACTTAGTATAAGGCTATGTGAAGCTGATCTATAAGTAGGTAAAGTATCAGTATAATTTATATACATTTATTTTTATATTTATTTATATGTCTCTCTCTCCTGGAAAGCTCATTCCTTAAGGTCAGGATCATTTGATTCCTTTCTTTATTCCCAGAGCCTGACATAGGGCTTGATCCATAGAAGTCACTAAATAAATGTTTGATAAATGAATAAATACATGACTAAACTATGGTTGCTTATAGACAAGCAGCAGGAAGGCATCCTTGTCCTTAAATGTCTCCCCAAGTGACCTGTCCTGGTAAATTAAAATTCTACCACTGTGATTCATTCTTTGTAGCTTGGAATTCTAATTATCTGTTAAAATGGAATCACCTCTTGCTGGTAAGGTTTGGGATGGAAATCTACTTTATTAAGGGGTCCACTTTATTAAATAAATTAAAATACTTTATTAAATACATTTCTCATTATGACAGTGTAAGGAAGGTCATGGGAAAATGTTATGCAAATTAGTTTAGTTTTGGGTGCAAGACACTGAAGAGGGGCTGTGGAGTGGAGGGAAAAGAGAGGTCAGACAGAGTAAAAATAGCCAAGGAGCAGCAGGTACACACATCTGTTGTTAGTGTTAAATGTTTTGGGGCAATGGTTTCTGAGATCACTGTCCAA
Source organism: Propithecus coquereli (assembly GCF_000956105.1). Taxonomy (NCBI): domain Eukaryota; kingdom Metazoa; phylum Chordata; class Mammalia; order Primates; family Indriidae; genus Propithecus; species Propithecus coquereli. The sequence continues at coordinate 5,014,794 of NW_012134970.1, forward strand.
CAGGAAAGCAAAGCTCTTAGAATGTGGTGCAAGTTCTCGCTCACCTCCTGCAAGGGATATCATGGGGGGAAATACTAGAAGAACTGTGAATCTTAAGTGTGCTCTGACATAGAAGCTGGTCAGGGTGGGTTGAAGAAGTGCCTGTAGACTGGAGAAGGATGATGAAAAGAGCTAAAACTGGTGATTCAAAGCATTTCTCCTACTTAAGCATTTCCTTATTTTGTACAGCGTCAGCCCTGGGGTTAGCAGACTGGGAGTACCCGGTAGGTTACATTCTCTTTGCGCGAAGTCAACGCTTTGACTAAAGGAGCTTACTTGTCTTATTGAGAGATTGTGGGGTGATAGAAAGAGCCCGGACTCAGCCAGAAGACCTGGTTACTGTCTGGTTGTGGCTCTTGGCAGCCATTAGAACATTGGGCATGGCATTTAACTGCTTTTTCTTAGATTCCATGTGTGTTAAAGGGAATGGTAACAGACCTATCGCCCACCCCCATTCATTGTTGTGGGAAGTAAATAAATGATACCGTGTACATGAAAGTGCTTTGCAATAGTTGTAAAATAATCAACAATTTAAGACATTATTGCAAGAAGTTCCCTAATGCAGCCTTAATATGGACATTCCTAGCTGGTCTGTGGAGCCATTCTGGCCATTGTAGAAAACCTCAGTGAACAGAGTGAAGGTAATCAATCCCCAGAATCATCCCTTTCTCCAACAAACACATTAGCAGGAAGCATAGTGCTAAGCTCTGAAGTCCTCCTCTCCCAGAACTTACTAAATGTCTCTCATCTTGCAGGAGGGGTTGATGGAGGTTGGAGTTGCTGGTCCTCTTGGGGCCCCTGCGTTCAAGGGAAGAAAACAAGGAGCAGAGAATGCAATAACCCCCCTCCCAGTGCGGGTGGGAAATCCTGCACTGGAGAAACGACAGAAAGCAGGCATTGTGAAGACGAGGAACTGGAGCACTTGCGGTAATGGAGACCCAAATTCCTGGCAGCCGCATAGAACACGGTGCCCTTTGTAGTGTGGCATACATGATCGCTGCTGTTGAAAGATTTAGAGGTTATTAATAAATGGCAGTCTTTATCAGTGACTGCTTTGCCCCTAAGCACGGGGGTCAGTTGAAGGAGAAAGACACGTCGTGGCCAACTTGCACTGTGTGCTTCAGGTTTTCCTGACCCGAGTGTTACAAAAGGCTGGGTAACTTGGAGCAGTCCTGCTGAGTGGATGCAAGCAGCCTCTCTGGCATCAAGAAGATGTTGTGTGACCTTGGGCAAGTTACTTGTCGCACCCCTAAAATGAAAATAATAATTATAATAGGTAAACTGACAATAGAACATTGTCAGAATTAAATGAGATTAAGTGTGTAAAGCTATTATTACAGTGTCAGACACATAATAAGCATTCAACAAGTGTTGTGTTACTTTTCACAACACTCCCTCTTATGTATTTACTTTTGAGTTAATCATAAAGCCAGACACTTCAGGTAGATAATACCTTGGCCCAGTTTTCTGGGACAACTGCCCGTTTGCCAGGACCTTCCAGAAGCAATCTCAAAACTGCATAGTTGATGAATCATACCCCTGGGTCAGAATTGTTTACGCCACATCGACTGTTAAAACTGTCCTTTTTAACCTTTTCTAATCAGAGTTGGCAAAAAGTTCTAGTAAGCTCATTTGAAGGTCATGCAAGTTGAAGAAAGAGGCAAGGTGCTTGTGTATATGGTAGAAGTGTAGGGAGGTGGGATGCCTTATTCTTATGTCTTTTGTGCCTTGTAACCTGACATAACCATCATCTCTTGACCGAGGAGGCTGACAGGCATATGGATTGTGATGGGAAGAGAATGCTGGCTTCAGTGCACTTGTTTCTGGGAGGATAAGGATCTGGGAGGCATTGAAGGAAATTTTACTCTTTTTGGTGCTCAGAGGAGGGGAATTATCCTTCTCTTCAGTACAAACAGGACAATTATGATCAATACTTCACATTTCTGGGTTTCTTTGACTGGCATGAGTGAGATGATATTAGGGCTTTTGTTCCTCTATCTTTCTTTTAGGCTTAATATTCCTGCCCCAAGCCTTGTCAAAACTTGCTTTCACCAAAGAACGTGCTATCAGTTATATATATTTCAGAAAAAAGAGAGATACTGAGACTCCCTATACTCCCTTATTACCTTCTGAGAGGTAGAAAGAGCATGACTGTAGGAACCTAACTGACTGGATGTAAATCCAGCCCTGGTGTATATTCATTCATATTCTTAGACAAGTTATCTAAAGTTTCCATGCCTCTGTTATTCTCCACATAATCTCCTAAGATTGCTGCAAGTATGAATTGAGATATTGCACATATGCAGAACAACTGCCGTGGTGCCTGGCACATAGTAAATGCTCAATGAAAGGTAGTTATAATTTTGTGTTACCTCTTTCTTGGGATCACTAACTAATTACTTATTTTCAATATAGAATTAATTCCGTGTTAAATGAATTTCAGAACCAAACAGCAGGAGAAAAGTGGGTTCTGAGAGAGAACCTCTAGAAATCATATAAAGTGGTCATGTTGTCCAAAAGCTTTATTTTTCTTTTCTTTCTTTTTGTTTGTTTTTCATATTACTGACCTAGCAGATATATAAATCACTGTCTTTGGCAACTTGAGTTTATGTCTTGAGTTTTCTACCAGAGGATGTGATCAGATGTTTGGTTCTGAGAATGACAAAAATATCACATTAATGTACTTATGAATGGAGTCCTTCCAGAAGCAAAGAAAAATCAAATGTAGTACAAAATATTTATTAAACTGTGGATATCAATCACATTCATTACATTTTATTTCTTTTTTTTTCTTTCAGATTGCTTGAACCACATTGTTTTCCTTTGTCTTTGGTTCCAACACAATTCTGTCCATCACCTCCTGTCTTGAAAGACGGATTTGTTCAAGTTGGTTATGGAAGATATTTTTTCCTTTATAATATTCCAAGTTCTGTCTATTGAGATCATAACCTATTTTTTTCTTTCATGGTGAAACAGCGCTAAAAATATTTTATATGTGCATTTTAGTTTTAGTGGTGAGGGTTTTAGTTTGTGACTTTTCCTCTTTGGCCTAAGGTGATTAGTGTTCTGCAGAAGGTGGTGTATCCTGTGTGGTGTGGGAAATCAATACTGCCATCCAGTGAGTTAGAAATATAGCCACGCCAGAGGGCTGTTAAACATTGCCACTCCGAACACAAAAATACCAATCTATAAGCAAGTTCTTCAACTTAGAGAACTTTTATTATTTTTCCAGTGAAAGGAGACTTTTTCCCCCCTTACAATTGTGGGGCTTGGGATGAAGTATCAGATTGCAGGAGTCAATAAAATATTTAGCAAATGTCTAGTGAGATATGTGTCATTGAGCTTGGAGCAATTTTCTTGTTCACAAAGGAACACTAGTCATTAGCCATTTGTCATTCTAGGGACTTTTCTTGGCTTTGGGGACATTTTAATTCATGCTGTTCTCAGTCCTTGTTATGATGAGGCCTTTGCCCCAAACCACATTGAAGTCTCCTCATGGCTCATACAGGAGATATAATTCATGGAGATTCTCCCACTGCTGCCCCAGCCTTGCTTTCTTCATGAGGAATTTTGTCTCTCAAATTCTAGGCCCTTGAGCACACACTCACTGAGAGTTTGCAGAGGTTTCCCCAAATGTAGGTACTGTTGGGACATCAAAGTGATGAAAGTGGTGTGTGTGTGTGTGTGTGTGTGTGTGTGTGTGTGTGTGTGTGTGCGCATATAGAGAAAATGAACTTAGCATCTCTAAAACCTATACAGACACCACAATCCATGCAGTTCCTGAATGAAGCATGTGCTTAGAGAATGAGGCCAAGCAAACTCATATACTTTAGCAAACCATGAAGCTATTGCCCCAAACTCTGGTGCATATGATGTCCTTTTAAGAGCCAGGCGTTCCAAACACTGCTCTACGGACTGGCTGCATAAGAGTCACCCAGGGAACTTAAAAACAGAGATTGCTGCTTGCCCCTTGTCCTCCATACTTTCTGATTTGATAGGTTTGGAGTAAAGCCTGAGAGTCTATTTTTTAAGTTACTGTGAGTGACTCTGATATAGAGCCAAGTTTGGACTCTGTTCAATTAGACTTCCTCATGTATTATAGAAGTACATTTTGCAAGGCAGAGAAAAGCTTAGGGGCTAGATTCAAAGCAGAACATGTGCTGTTCCCTGTTTTCCTCAAAACTCAGCATCAACCTGGGCCCTCTGTTTCCTACCAACTTCCATGATAGAGCCAGACGGGGCCAGGAGGAGCAAGACTGACAATGAAAAGGAGGCACCAGGAAATTTTGTTCTGATACTTACAGCAGATCTGGGCTAGGTACCAGCTCCAGCCCCTCTCCCAGGTCTGAGTTTCTTCAACATTCCCCTTGGGGGTGGAGAAGAATCAGAGGGTAAGGAAAAGAACCAAGAAGGACCCCAAATGAGTATGGTTACCTCCTCATAGGTTCAGACTTTGAATTCTTCCTTGCTTCATCATGAAAGCTCATCTCCTGGCATTATAGGCTACTGAAATGTCCTTGGATCTGGCCCGACCCCAGCAGCATTTCCATACTGACAGAGTGGAGCTGGAGGGTGGAGAGGGGGAAGATCAACACAACATTATGCTTCCCTTAAAAATCATCAATGAGAAACTTAAACTTCCATGAACATGCTGATAGGATTTGAACATTTCTGGGTGTTCCTGCTGGCATTTTTTAGGCAGTATTCCCAATGAACAGCCCATGATACCTTAATATGAAGAGTTGACTGACAAAGATGTTCCCAAAATCTGATAAAAAACTGCCTTTTCCTACAAGGAAAATGGAATGAACTTATTTGCACAGTTTTCATTAATTTTAGTAAAATGCTGAGTACAGTGCTTGGTATTTCAGCAGCAATCAATATGTTATCATATAGTGACATTAATGACTTTACTTCAATTAATGGTGGTACTAATGTTATTGACTATACGGGGAAAAATGTTTTATAAACACTTTTCTAAATCAGTTATCTAAATTTAGGTTACTTGATGATTAAAATAAGGTTTGATTTATAGACAAATTATGTAAAGTAACCTTTTGTTAATGCAAAATAGATAAGGTAAACTCTTCCTCTTTTCATCTTTTATTTTTGTTTAGGATAAAGGTTCCATGTTTCCTGTTGGGAAAAATATAATGTACACTTGTAATGAAGGATACTCTCTTGTTGGAGACCCGGTTGCCAGATGTGGAGAAGATTTACAGTGGCTTGTTGGGGAAATGCATTGTCAGAGTGAGTGGCCTCAGTTGTAGTATATAATTTAAGATGAGAAAATTATGAGGAAGAGAATGCATCAAGATGAATAACCACTCACCACATGCCCCATGTCTCACCCTCCCTTTTCTGAAAGGCTGATAGGATGCTGTCCAAATTGCAGGAGTGACTTGACTAAGCCCTCAGCTTTCTCTAGTTGATAATGTTCCCATTCAGCTAAGTCAATTTTATTGCAATTTTAAAGTCTCTGGTGCAAATTAAATAGGCCAGAGAACTCTGTTCAGGTGAAATCTGTTAGGATATTCTTTAACGTTCAATTACCAGGGGTATACTGCAATCAATTTACTTCCTTAAATGCTTTGTGTCCTATTTTGTTCAGATGCCTACATCTGAATGAGAGCTTCTACATGTTGTACCACTCTAAAACTACTTTTTGATTTTCATCTCGGTTGGAATGTAAGTTTGATCAGCAGATGGATAGACAGAGCTACAGAGATATATTTTTCCTAAATCAGTTGGTGTGTGCTATATGAGGAAAGCCCAAGTGCACTCATGTATTCTTTTTTTTTCTTTTCGGAATATACCTATTAGTGAAATTTCTGAGTGATTGGGTGTCTATTTTAGTAGAGGCTGCCAGCTTTCCAAGTAGTTGTATCAATTTATATTCTACCACAATTTGAGAAGCCAAGATTTCTCTATACCCTCACTAACACTTAATATCATCTGCTATAGTGGTGGGTGTGTAGCAGTAACTTATTATTTAATTTTGTCAATTTTTTCTAATGACTAATGATGTTAAGGTTGTTTTCTTGCTTAGTGGCCATTTGGGTGTCTTCTTTGGAGAATTGGCTGTTCAAATCTTTTGTATTTTCTCCTGGAGAACTTGAGCAGAAATAGCTTAAATAGAATATGAATATTTGCTAGTTAGGAATAATAAAGCCAAAAGTTGGTCCTTTGAAGAGATGAATAAGATACTTCTGCTTGAAGAGCTTCTTTTTCTTTATTGTGAATCTACTGGTAAAAAATTGTCCCAGTTTTTGTTAATCTA
>NW_012134970.1:5021973-5025301 GCF_000956105.1 Propithecus coquereli
ATAATTCTACATATTTATGAGATACAGAGTGATATTTGAATACATGTATATAATGTATAATAATCAAATCATGGTAATTAGCATATATATCACTTCAAATATTTATGTCTACTTTTTATACTTTCTAATTCTCTGTTGAAATTCTCTATCTTGTCATTTTTTCCCCCAACATAAAAATTGCAGTTGTTTCAGAGTCCATATCTGTTAATTTCATTATCTAGATCTCCTGTGAGTCTGTTTCTATTGACTTTTTTGGTTGGATTTTGGCCAGTTCTTGTCTTTTTGAATGTTGGAGTAGTTTTGATTGAATGCCAGACTTTATGTATGGAAATTAAGGAAATTGGATAATGATATCTTCCTCTAGACAAAATTTAGTTTTTTTCTTTTGTTTCTGGTAAGCAGTTAGGCTGGCTTATGTCTGGTTTACCTTTATTCCAAGAGTGTAGCCATTAAGGGATCCCAACCAAAAATATGGGCTTTCTACCTGGACCCCTCCTTTTTGACTCTACTTTTTGATCCCTCAGCCCTGTGAGACTGATAAAAACTCTACTCATTTTTTCAGCCTCAGAGCTATAGCTTTCTTTTCCATTTAGCAGCCTTTTAGTATGTATACTTTTTTCAAATTCACAAATACCTCAAGCTAAAAAGCATAACCAAATGTTATAATCATCTCTTATAATGCCCATCTCTCTGGAATCCTGCACCTTCAAACGTGTACTGCCTTGTTAGAATTCTGATTCTCTCAGAAATATTTTTTCTTTTAATTTTGTGCAGCCTACCTATTTGTCTTGGTGGGAGATTGATTGTGAAACCAGGAAATGTGTCAGAAATAAACAAATCCGATACTAGATTATAGCTTTTTGAAGGCAGAATATGTGATTTGTACTTTGCTGTGTCCCCAGCAATACACAACATTTGGCAAAATATAATCACTCAATAAATGCTGTTTCTGAATGAATGAGTGAATGGATTTTCTGATGAAAATAGTGCAGAAATAGAGCAGTATTTTGTAGAATATTGTCCAAAGTCCATTAGGGAGATTACCAAGATTTTTTTTCTAAAATTGTGAATTTTGACTTGCTCTCTGTAACTAAGTATGTTTCTCATTTTTCTCTGATCTTTTTAAAGTAGACTATTGGAGCTAATCAATGTAATTGAGTAAAAGAAGAGAGATGGGAAATCAAAGAACACTGAACACTTTTATGTTTGCAGCATTAAAGGTTGTGCTTTATCTGGTCGAGAGGGTCCATGCCTATAGTCACAGCTGCTTAAGGAGGCTGGGGTGGGAGGATCGCTTGAGCTCACTCAGGAGTTTGAGGCTATAGTTTGCTGTGATGGCACTTGTGAATAGCCACTGCACTCCAGCCTGGGCAACCTAGCAAGACCCCCATCTCTAAAAAAGGAGAACGTGGTCCTTTAAACATTTCGGATGGCAAAATACCTAGATGGATGAAAGCTAATGATGTGCAAATGAATACAGCTCTTGAGAAAATTCTGGTGGAACATCACCAAACCAAAGAAATAAGTGGCAGCTATGAAAAGTCTATTTTTAACAGCTGGCTGGGCATTGGACTCTATTTGTTAAGCTTATTCATTCTAAATTATCACATTGTAAAAAAAAATAAATTATCACATTGTTTTCAGGGGTGAAGGGTGGGAGCTGTTTTGGTCTTCAGCCATTCATTGGTCAATGACATGCTGGGCATGTGGGACATATCTTTCAGGCCACTGTAAGAGTGAACTCGCTTCTTCCTCCTTGTCCTCTGATGTGAAAAAACAGAACAAATGTATCAGCACCATTTAAGGCTGTCGTTTATTAAAAAGATGGCTTAAGAAAGCAATGACCCATGTTTTCTGCTCTTGTTTATCTTTAGAAATTGCCTGTGTTTTACCGGTACTGATGGATGGCATACAGAGTCACCCCCACAAACCTTTCTACACAGTTGGTGAGAAGGTGACCTTTTCTTGTTCAGGTGGCATGTCCTTAGAAGGTCCTTCAGCATTTCTCTGTGGCTCCAGCCTTAAGTGGAGTCCTGAGATGAAGAATGTCCAGTGTGTGCAAAAAGGTGAGTGGCTTCCGTGTCTATCCAAGGACATGTGCACCCAGGCGAGTGAGAGTCCTTGTGGTGAACTTCATGGCACTGTATTATTGTAATTGTGAATGATTCCCTCCATCCCTGTCCCCTGTGAGAAAGTCTGTAGACTGGGTAACATGGTTTTTTTTTTTTTTTTTTTCCAAATGGCACAGAAAGACTCATGGAATGTCAGGAAAGGAAAGGATAGCCCTAGTAATTCTGAAACTTTTAACTTAAATCCTCCACATGAAAGGTTAGTTTTATATCTGTTGTGGTACTGAGAAAATGAAGGATTTTTAAAAACTGATTTTTGGTTTCCTCCTGATTTTTTTCCTGCACTTACTTTTACTAAGTATAGAATTGAGGTCATAATTTATATAAAATTCTATAGGTTTCATTTTTGGACTCTCAGTGAGTTTATTGGCATTTTTGAAATTGAAAATTTAAAAAGCATTTCCACTTAACATCACAGACATTATCGAAGGAAAAGTTTTGTGGTTTGTGAAGTTGTTCTTAATAGTGGAAATCCAAAAATCGAGTATTTTGAACACCAGGAACATTAAAATGGTCTTTTAAGAACCTAAGGTAGGAAGGGATTTAGAAAGCCAAACTATTTCTTTTCAGAGATAATTTAAGATGAGGTGGATTTGTTTTAAAATCACTTCCTATTTTTACTTTGTTTACATTTGTTTAATAAATGGAAAATACATTTGTAACGAAAACAAGAATGAAGAAAAACTCAAGTGTATGCTATTATATATGACATTATTTCTCTAGTGTATGATTTTTTAATTAAATGCTGAAATTTTTCTTAGAGTGAGGATGAAGTACTAGATTCCATTAGTGATACTGTTAGGTGAATTAGATGTTTACAACTAAATGTTCCATGTAACAGGCATGGAGAATGGGCAAGAAGCAAGTCCAGTGGAGTGATCCCTCTGCCAGTCCTGATATGCTCTTTAGCTGTTGAGGCCTCGTATCAGAAGGCAATTACTTTGTTTTCTACATACACTGGAGCATACATAAGAGTTTACGTGGGATATTTAAAGTAATGGACCTCTACTTATAATTCTAAAATGAAAGAGAACAATATGCAGTTGATGAGGTCGCACTTCTGTTCCAGATGAGATTGTAGACTAGTCTTTCTAAAATGCTGCTTCAGTCATTTTACAGCACAGTTTGTTGTTAAGTTTCTCCCACTCAGTAAAAAATTCCATTAAAGTTGAAAAATATCAAGGATATTTTTCAGACCT
>NW_012134970.1:5028297-5033641 GCF_000956105.1 Propithecus coquereli
ATGTCTCTAATTTTGTACCAATACCATGCTGTTTTGGTTACTATAGTCTTATAGTATAGTTTGAAATCTGGTAATGTGATGCCTCCAAATTTCTTCTTTTTGCTTAAGATTAGTGTAGCTATTTGAGCCTTTTTTCTGGTTCCAAATGAAGTGTGGAATTATTTTTTCTAGATCTGTGAAGTATGACTTTGGTAACTTGATGGGGATTGCATTGAATTTGCAAATCACTTTGGGTAGTATGGACATTTTAATGATGTTGATTCTACCTATCGATGAGCATGATATGTTCTTCCATTTGTTTGTATCCTCTGTGAGTATGGGAGAGAGAAAAGGGCACCCCATACCTCTCCACTGGGCACCAAGCCTCCCTGGGTTTAATCCTTGCTGATAACTATTTTCCTTTATCTTCTTCCTTCTCTGCTTTGCACTTTTCCTCTCCCTGGCAGGCTCCAGCACTTCTCTCTATGATCTACACCCAAGCTGCATCTCTCCTCCGCTCTCCTTTATCTGAAACCCTTCCTTCCCTCCGGGATGGTTCAGCGGTGATGTCTAGTCAGCCATCTTGCCTCCCTCCCCTGTAGAAAGAATGTTATTAATGTATGTACCTCCAGACATTTACCCACTGTTGAGGGAGACCACTTAGACATTTACACGTAAGAGGTTATTGCAGACCTCCTCGGGATACCAGGGAGTTCTCTTCTCTGTGTATAAGTCAAGTTATGTTGCTGCTTTCTGTCTCATTATAGGTAGAGTGGGAAAAATGCAGTCTAAACACCAAACACCAACTTCTTGAGAAGGAGCCCCTTTACTGGCTTTGGATTCAGACAAATGTGGACTTATATCCTGGCTTGGCCAATTGGTTAATTGTGTGAACTAACATCAGTTTTCTAACTTTTCTGACCCTTAGTTTTCTCACCTTTTAAATGGGCATTTTTTAGGGTGGCTCATATATCTCCATGTATGAAAAGTGCATGACCAATTGTAAATGCTCAAGAAATAGTAGCTATTATTACCAATGCAATTATTTGTAGAATTTTCCTAGGATACTGTTTTGTAAAATGTTTTACAGCTTTATTATTATTATTTTTACTGTGTAAACTCATTGCAGTTGATAATACTACAGACCTTGCACCAACAATTCAAATAATACCTTATTTACTATGAAAAGCTCTTCTCCCAACAATTGCCTCTTCCTTATCCTTTTATTTTAGATGCCCCTTTAACACTGGCAGTACCTAAATGTCAGCGCTGGGAGAAACTGCAGAATTCAAGATGTGTTTGTAAGATGCCCTATGAATGTGGGTAAGCTCTGTCTTTGCTCACTTCTCTGTTTTATTTTATTCAAGATAAACGTGATGATTTCTTAGATGCTAGTCTCTGTTAGATTGAAGGCGTAGCTTACCAAGGGTTAAGGGTCTTTGCATTTTAATCTGGTCCATCTGCTGCCTGTTATTTGCCTGGGTCACTGGGGCTGACAGCCATGGCATTAAGCAGTGTTCCAATCTGGCTAATGAGAAAGGCTGAAGGACTACTTGGGCACTGCTTGTTTTATAATGGAGCAAAGTGACAAAACTGTCACCTGAGGATTTAGATCTTTAGAAGATTAGAGCTAAAATTCCCATGGGACATAAGCTTTTAAAGTAATATAGATAAAGAGCATCTGCTTTTCTGATTCTTGAGCATCTAATCTAGACTTGCATTATAAGAATGCCACCAACTTGAAATTACTGCATTGTAGGAGGATATCTGAAGTAGTTACTAGATGTCTGTGTCATGGTCCTAGTAGGATACAGAGGGCACAATTAAATTAGGACAAGAAGAGTTTTCTTAGCAGGATTGTTTGCAAAAGTGTGAGCAGAGTAAAGGAAATGACAAGCCCCAGGGCAGTACTCCTGGGCTGATAACAGGTAGGGCCATATGTCATACCCAGGCCTGAAGGAGAGAGGAGGCAGCATTTAGGAAACCCTGGAGACAGAGAGGGCTCTGTGGAGGAGCTGATACTCATTTTAGGGACCTTAGAGATCCCACAGGAGTGAGCCAGGGGAAAAACACCCCAACTGCACTCTCCTTCCTGCCTGCAACCTCCTGCTTATGCTCCCACCTGATCAAACTGACTGAAGCTAAAGGACAAGGGAGCCCATGATGTAGGCCATATGCTGCAGTCTCCCAGGAAGGTGGAGAAGAGAAGGAGAGTGGATCTGGGAGGAAACAGGAGACCTCCAGCCCCCAGATTTATTGATCATCTTTAAGGTCAAGCACCAAAACACTAATTTACTAATGAATTTCTTGGCTTTCAGTTATTATGGTCATCAAAACCCATATCCATCTTCTTGAACTTATAGTAGGTTAATAGTGATTCTACATAGTAACTTCTGGTATGTAGAAGAATATAACTAAATGGTATGAATGGAAATGGTGGTCAGCCCAGGTACATTCTGATTCTGATATTCTGACTCTGCTGCTGTTCTCTAATAATTGTGTACTATGATTAACTTTCATCCTCTTTCCAACTTCCCCAATTTATTTAATTTATCTGCAGCCTGTTGTTTGTAGACATGGTATGAACTTTCATATCATTTCATGGTCTTACATGCTAACAAGGTAGTATTGTAGGGTCTCTGCCCTTTCAGTCATTCTGAGTCATTCTATCTAAAGTTTAAATAAACAGATCAAAGGATAGATACAAAGACCAACAGGATTTTTTTCTGTTATATAAATAACTCCAAGTAAATGTAGCTCTTGGTCAAAGAGGAAAATATTGAAACTAAATGAAATACGTGAATGTAGACTTTATGACTCTATCTGCCATACAAAAATGCTTTGTTGTCTAAGGTTTCATGTATAGCAATTCCTTCCTTATCCATCAACATTCAGAAATGTGGGTTTGTTTTTTTTTTTTTTTTTGAGACAAGAGTCTCACTGTGTTGCCTGGGCTAGACTGCCGTGGCATCATCCTAGCTCACAGCAACCTCAAACTCCTGGGCTCAAGCAATCCTTCTGCCTCAGCCTCCCGAGTAGCTAGGACTACAGGCATGCGCCACCATGCCCGGCTAATTTTTTCTATGTATTTTTAGTTATCCAATTAATTTCTTTCTATTTTTAGTAGAGACAGGGTCTCGCTCTTGCTCAGGCTGGTTTCGAACTCCTGAGCTCAAACAATCTGCCCGCCTTGGCCTCCCAGAGAGCTAGGATTACAGGCATGAGCCACCGTGCCTGGCCAGAAATGTGGGTTTTTTAATAGTGACATTTCTAAATAGCTATATCTTATCATTTTAGCAGCAATGCTTACAAAAAAAAAAAAAAGAAACACGTTTTATGAAAATATTTCTTTCCTTTTTTTTTTTGTTTTTTTGAGACAGGGTATCACTGTGTCACCCTGGCTGGAGCACAGTGGTATGATCATAGCTCACTGCAGCCTCGGACTGCTGGACTCAAGCAAGCCTCTTGAGGAGGTTGGACTACGGGCACATGACACTGTGTCTGGCTAATTTTTTTCGTTTTTTTGGAAACATGATTTTGCTATGTTGCCCAGGCTGGTCTCAAACTCCTGGCTTCAAGTGATCCCTCCTGCCTTGGCCTCCCAAATAGCTGGGATTATAGACGTGAGCCACCCATCTGGCCTTACAGAAATATTTCCAAAATATTTTGCAAACATAGATACTTTTAAAAATACCATTGAGAAATACAGTTTCATCTTCCCCTGATGACTCAGAGCCATCAATTATTGGATGATGTTGTTTTATGGACATGAACTCTTGGTAGCTGGGCTGGGAGGAACTCATTTCTCCTGCAGTCAGTGGTCCCATTTGATGATGACCTCTCTGAATGCTTGATCTTTGCTGATTTTCTGTCTCCTTCCTTGTCAATCCAGTAGCTGTTGCTAGCAGACATTGCCTTCTCATCTGATTTTCTGTATCTGATCTATTCTAGATGAAACTAGATCAACACTAGATATCTATGCTTGTAAAAATTGTGAGCAAATAAAGAGTACATATAAATATGCTTATTTAGAATATCCAGATTGGGCCCTAGGAATGAAAGGGATTTGAGTTTCTGTCCCATTTTTTTGTTGTGGGTGATAACATCTGGGGGCACTAAGCTCAGAGCCTTACTTATCACTTCTCCTCCGCTTTTAAGATTAAAAACTTTGTAGATAATGTCACTAAAATATTCTTTTCAGATCTTCCTTGGATGTATGTGCTCGAGATGAGAGAAGCAAAAGGATACTGCCTCTGACAGTTTGCAAGATGCATGTTCTCCACTGTCAGGGTAGAAATTACACCCTTACTGGTAGAGACAGCTGTACTCTGCCTGCCTCAGCTGAGAAAGTTTGTGGAGTGTGTGCACTATGGGAAAAATGTGACGGTAAGGAGCCTTTCATATTTGCAACTTAAATAAGAATGCTAAAGTAATCATACTGAGGTTTTTAAAAATCTGGTTTCTAGTTTAGCAGTGGGTCCAAGTAAATACCTGAGGATGTTAAAGACTCAGACCGGTTTGACAGTGAACTGCCCCCTCCCCCATCCCTTCCCTGCAGAGGGGCACAGATCAGGGAACTCAGAGGATAAGAAGCAATTTCTGATGGTTGGAATGTTCCCCCAAATATTGGTGATTCCCATTCCACTTTCATGACTTTTGCTCTGTCCTTGCATTATCCATATTATGTACTCATTTTTAAAAAGACTGATATAAAAATAACTTTTTAAAAATAGAGACTTTCTATCATGTCATTAAAAGGAAGTATCACTTCCAATAAATATTAGGTAACTATGAAAATACATGTAATGGAACAATATAAAGTTGTGGATTCTAGCCAGATCCTCCTCTGAGATTGACGATGCTCTTTCTTTGTTTGTTGAGCAAATGTTAGAGGGTGTTAAAAATATATTAGTGCCAAGCTGACGTTTTCTTTTAGAAGTAATCAGATGGATTGAAGAGAATAGAAAAAGGAGTTATTAATACTTTCTTGACTTGTGATTCAGTATTTACCAATGCTATGTCCAACTAGCACATGCAATGATCTTAAATGCCACCGAGGGCGCGGCGCATCTCCCATGGTTTGGGCTATCCTGTGAAAGGGGAGGGGCTGAATCTCTAGAGCCAAGTCACTGCCTGGGTTTCTCTGTCCGTAAATTTGGGAGCTGCACTTCATGATCCACAGGTCTGTGTCAGCTCTTCAGTCCCTGCCACTCTTGGCCTATACCCACTGGGCACCTTTCCCTCACTCCCTCACGGTTCACAGCCCAGACAATGACGTATGTAACTCTAGCCATGTCTGGGTCACTTTTGTTTTGGTGGTCACCACTGTCTGCTTGGTGACCTTGCTACTCTCCTTCTGGAGACA
>NW_012134970.1:5033691-5035269 GCF_000956105.1 Propithecus coquereli
AAGATCCAATTGAGGATAGCACCATTTGTGTTTAGGATAACACCATTTAAAAGTGAAGTGTTTAAAGTAAAGAATGAGTACTTGTTATTGGGATTGTTGGCGACAGCAGGCATACTTCACATTGCTACCATTTTTTACAAGTTTTTGAATTGTTCACAAGATTGTACTGTCATGTTGAAAGTAAGGAAGTATTCCACGGTTTGTGTATTCATAAAAACACGCTCTTCAGATAAACTGGAGTATCTACTTTTATGATACAAAAGCGTATGCCAGTGAACTCCATTGTAATGAAGCTGGCAGGAGGTGAAGAAATCAGGGTGTTTTTGATTATTCCCATTGCGATCAGGGATAGCTGATGCAAGGGCAGTCAAATCATGCTCTTATAGGCTGGACCAAGGTGTTTTCCTGCCAAAATTAGAATGATGGTTGACTTCTTATCAGTTTCTATGAAACATACAGTTATAGAAAGGATTTTTTTATTTATTGCAAAATATTAAGTGAGTACAAATATTTTAGGCTACATGGATCATTTTTGTAATGCTTGAGTCCTGGCTATTTGGGTGTAACTATCACCCAGATAGTGTTCATAGTATCCATTAGGTTGGTTTATTCCCCTCCTTTCCTCCCCCTCCCCCTGGTTGCTTTCCACTGAGTTTTACTTCCCTCTGTGCACACGTGTGCTAATCGGTTAGTCCCAATTTAATAGTGAGTACATGTGGTATTTTTTTTTTTCCATTCTTGAGATACCTCACTTAGGAGAATGGTCTCCAAAGCCATCCAGATTGTTGCAAAAGGTATTAATTCATCTTTTTTTGTGGCTGAGTAGTACTACACGGTGTACATATACCACATTTTATTAATCCACTCATGGATTGATGGATCCTGGGTTGATTTCACATCTTTGCAATTATGAATGGTGCTACAATAAACATTCAGGTGCAGATGTCTTTTAGACAAAATGACTTATTTTCCTTTGGGTAAATACCTAGTAGTGATATCGCTGGGTCAAATGGTAGGTCTACATTTATTTCTTTGAGGAATCTCCGTACTGTTTACCATAGATGTTGTACTAATTTGCAGTCCCAACAACAGTGTATGAGCATTCATTTCTCTCTGCGTACATGCCAGCATCTGTTGTTTTTGGACTTTTTAATAGATGCCATTCTAACTGAGGTAAGGTGATATTAAGGTTTTAATTTGCATTTCTCTGATGATTAGTGATGTTGAACATTTTTTCATATGTTTATTGGCCATTTGTCTATCTTCTTTTGAGAAGCTTCTGTTCATGTCTTTTGCCTACTTTTTAATGGAGTTGTTTTTTCTTGCTGATTGGCTTGAATTCTTTGTAAATTCAGGTTATTATCCCTTTATTGGATGTGTAGCTTGAAAATATTTTCTGAATGGTGAGAGGTAGGGATCCTATTTCATTCTTGTGCATGTGGCTATCCAATTTTCCCAGCACCATTTACTAAATAGGTTTTCTTTTCCCCAGTGTACATTGTTGTCTGCTGTGTCAAAGATCAGTTGGTTGTAGGTAGATGGTTTTATATCTGGGTTCTCTGTTCTGTTGCATTGGTC
>NW_012134970.1:5046659-5050637 GCF_000956105.1 Propithecus coquereli
GTGGCTGGTGCAGTCCAGCTATGTACTTTCTGTGCACAGACTGCTTGCCTCCCCAATTCATTTCTGGTTTGTTTGTTGGGATATGTAGCCTTTTGTATGCCATGCCTTTTCTCTCCCCCAAAGCAGGTTTAATTCCTCTTTTTTTTTTTTCACTCTCCCTGTTTGAGCCTTGACTTTAAGCTCTTTGCTGAGGTCGTCTCCTTTGGTCTGGGGGTTGAAGGGTTATATGCCATTGCTGGCTTATATGAACAACAGCATGGATGAGGAGAGAGCTGGAGAGCTCTTGACTTGGATGAACCACCCCATGTGGGTCCAAGCAATAGAAAGCTTGGCACCAAGCTCAAAACCTATTTATTCTGAGTGGAGCAAAATGCCTCAATTTTCTGGTCGTATTGCTTTTCCAGGGGACAGTTTATTGTAGCATTCAAGACAGGAGATTCTATAGCTCTCTAATCACCACATCATTACTTCGGAGAAAATGTGCTTTGACTTCCCCACCTCCACGATGTACCATTAAGCCTCTCTCGCTTATTTTTCCAGCCCAGAGCAACAAATGTGTCTGTCGAGAAGCATCGGAGTGTGAGGAAGAAGGGTTTAGTGTTTGTGTGGAAGTGAACGGCAAGGAGCAGACAGTGTCTGAGTGTGAGGCGGGCGTCCTGAGATGCAGAGGGCAGAACTTCTCCATCACCAGCACCAGGCCCTGCACTGCAGAAACCCAGTAGGCTTCCTGGAAGCCTGGTCGTCTTGCTCGGAATCCAGCAGGCAGCTGGGGCTGAGTTAAAGCAGCTGCCTATCTGGGCACTGGGACAGCTTTTCCAGCACGGAGGCACATTCTTTCTCCTTCTTCTCCAGTGTCCACTTCTTTTCTCAGCTCCCAGCCATCTGTATAAACACAACCCTTTGTCCCCCCAAACCTGAATCTAGATACTGTTTTTTTCTTCTTTTTAATACCAGTCAGAATGAAGACAATTCATGAGCCTTTGCCCAAGCTAGCTATGTGTTTTTGGAAAAATTGCTAACTTTTCGGGACCTTGACTTTTTTTTTTTTTTGGTAACAGAGGATTACACTAGAGACACTTGAATGCTTCATTCAGCAATATGATTCTATTAAGTATGATTGACCCAGCCCTTGGGCCAGAGCACACTCTACAAATTGATTAGGAAAATGGAAAGAACACAATTTCCTGATTAGAGAGATTGGTTTCCCTCAATGAAACCAAATTCAAAGCGGACCTTGAGTGACAAAAGACAGATACAATGATTTCCATCCTGAGTAGTAATCTCATGCTTCACCCTATTGAGTCAGCCACCACCTGTGAGGATCCCTATTCCTGTCAGGAGATTGAACCACTGAAATGTCAGAGCAGAATTCATCATGCTATAGCCACAGGGGCACTTTTTGCCTTTTTGTCTGAGAACAAATACAATTCAGTCTTCTCTTTGGGGTTTTTCTTTAATAAGTATCAAACACAAGACCTGAGATTTACCCCTCTTCCTTTTTTGTTATGGAAGAAGCTTCAGTTCACACCTGAGGTATTGAGTGATTGCATATTTGAGAACAGTTTTCCCTAACATGGATACACTCCCAGATTTTTCAGGGAGTATAGAGGTAGATTAGTTTGAAGCATTGACCTTCTATTTATCCCTTATTCTTCTTTTCATCAAAACAAAAATGTGGCTGTGGGAGGTGAAATGAGTGGGCCTAAATGAAATTTAAAGTATGTTTTTATATACAACCATTATCTCTGTATTGTTCTCGTACTGATAAATACATTTCAACAAAACTTCAGTTAAGATGACAAGGATTATAAAACTCATTAAAGATACTATTCTCGAGAATTGTTTCATCTGTATTATGTTTAATTTTAGACAAGATTTCTATGAGGAATGGTTAATGTGTTCTTGCCTGAAGTTTTATGATCCAGATCTAGCTTTTTATACCGAAGTGTGCCTTTAGGGAAGATGCAGAAATAATATGTGGAGATTACGAGGAGGCAGGTTTCAGCTGATTGAAAATAATAACATTCAGACATTTCAACTGCACTTGTTAGAGGTTATTACAGAGTTAATTTCTACCCTGGGAGGGGAATAGATTTGAAAATCCCAGGCTTGAATGCAGACCCTGAGACAAAGGGTCAAATAAGTAATTCGTTTAGGAAGAAGTACGTCAGTATCCTTCCAATAATTTCTCCTCTTAACTTAAGCTAGCATGGAGTTAAATTCCTACTGCTTATGTATCCCCACTCCCCCTTCCTAGTACAGAGGATGTGGTCAGCATTATCAAATGCTATGAGAGACTGAGGTCTGAAAAAAAGAAACTAGTAGGTGTAACAACTAAGGTTTGAGAAAGAAGTTTCATCAGAGTTATTGAAGGAGAAGTAAAGGATTAATGAATTGTTGGAGAAGGAGGGGAGCAGTGAATGTGATTGTAGAGAGATGCTGTCTTCAAATACTAAATTATTTGCCTCTTTTTCTTTTCTGAACATCTCTGTGCTGATCATTCTTCTAGTCAAACAGAGGCATTCACAGTTGCCTATGGAGGATTAGGATTGTTGCAGCAGGTCTGTGAGGAGAAAGTCACTTTCAATATTGAGTCTTAAAAAATGTTTTGAAACTAGTTCTCGAACACCTATGGAGAGGCTTTGAAGAAAGCTAGGGGAACTATTTATGCCATGAAAATAAACTGAAAGAGGATAGAGGGAGTAGGGAGTGTGAGAATTACTCCCTGCCTGCCCTTCCCTCTGCCTCAAATCAGGAGTGGGTCACCTGGGCTAGGATGGGATATAGCCTTGCAGAAGGCAGAAAGTACCAAGATCGAAGTCCTCTGGAGCTTGGAGGGAATAGAGGGAGAGGAGGAAATTGGCTGGTGCATTAACCATTGCTAGCTTCATGGAGCTACATGGGAGCCAAGGTACATCCTACAGACCACCATGGCATTTCCATGGCCACTGGAAGTTACCTGGGCAGAGAAGTTGCCTTAGAACATCTCCTAATAACATTAAGAAGCGCCTTCCTGTGACATCTCACACATTTCTTAATAAATAATCAATAGAAGTGCTGTTTATCAATGTCCTGTGATTTAATGAGCCCCATCCAAACTGTTCTGCATATAACCTCCCTCCCCACCAGTCCAGGACACTTGTAATTGCCTTAAAACAGAGGGAGAGTTCTAGATATTCAGGTGAGATATGGCAGGGGTGTGGAGTGGCAAGCAGGAAATCTGATAAAGAGTCCCCCCTAAAACTTTGGGTTACCTAACAGCAATTAGCCAGGTAACTGGCTGATTTGACTGAGGACTCCTCTCTCAGCTGGGCAGATCATGTTAATCTCAACTTCACATGAGACTTGTGAATCCATTCAGTTGTTGAGTAGCTGCTCAGAGCTGTAGGTGCTGAGCAGCTGGTTTACCCAGCATTCCCTAAAACAGCTTATTATCCGCCTACACATGAATCATTAGTCACTTTTTCCTTAGGTTAAGTATGTGTATTAATCAATATTTTTGAGCCCCACATGTCCATTTTATGCTGCTATAATAGAATAAGATTGACTGGGTAATTTATAATGAGCAAAAATTTATTTGGCTCAGGTTCTGGAGGCTGGGAAGTCCACAAGCCTGGTGCTGGCATCTGGCAAGGGCCCTCATGCTGCATTGTCCCATGGTGGAAGCTGGAAAGTGGGAGGGCAAGAGAGAGCAAGAGCAAGAGAGCAAGACAGAGCCAAATGCGCTTTTATAACAAACCCACCCTCTCAATAACTAACCTAGTGCTGCAATAATAGCATAATCCATTCATGAGAGCAGAGCCCTTACGGCCTAATTATCTCTTATTAGGCCTCATCTCTCAACATTGTTGCATTTAGGATTAAGTTCCCAACACATGAGCTTTGGGAGACACATTCAAACCATAGTACTATGGTTTATCATTTGTCCTATAGTTTCTTTCTATTCTCATCCAGATTTCTTATAACCACACACACATA
>NW_012134970.1:5051119-5095528 GCF_000956105.1 Propithecus coquereli
AGAAAAAGAAGAGAAGAGAAAAGAGAAATAGGGAGAGAGAAAGATAAATAGATAGATAGATATTGGGCCATTCTTACTACAGGATTGGCAGAACTGAGTGGCCATATCAGTCTACTGAGATTTTTCTTCCTTGATGGACTAGTTAAAGTGTATTCAATACTTGTGTTAGAAACAGAATGGCCTGTTTCTCTTTCAGAACACTAACCCAGAAAACAACCTCTGTAGGAGGCAATTTCCGTTAATATCTGAGAAACTAGGGAGGTTTATGCCTGCCTTTCAATTACCTTAGTCTTTCAGGCAGCTCACACATTTGTGGACAAGAAAGCTGATGGCGTGATAGGAGCCCCTGCTGTGACAACCAAAGCACCTATAATTTGTCTTTTTATTTCTTTCTGTCAGGCTCTGAAGGCAAAGCTCTAGATTCACACTCAAAATATCAATCACGTAGAAAAATTTTCTTTTTCAGCCAGGGGTTAACAGGACCAGATGGAAAGACTATCATTGTTTCAAAAGGGGCGGGCTGGAGGTGAGAAGGTGGGCAAAAGAAGAAAGAACATTAAAATGGTCTTTTTGATTCACAGGCTGAGGGCAATTTCCTGCGAAAGGACAAACATGAGAACTGCTTTGTTATCGCTGTTATTTTTATGTGTCCCTACAAGAGGAGACTTGTACTGAATTTCAGGGAAGGGGACTTAGGCACATAGCAGATCAATGATGTCAAAGACAGAGAAAAGTTGGCTGGAAAAATGGAGCTTATGTGATGCTGGCTTGGGGGTCCATTACAAAATAATCAGCTGACCAAGTTGACTGGGAACACAGAGAGGTCAAAGGGATTTTCAGCAATAGTGAAATGGAATTTTCTTATCAAAGGAAAATTTTGCTTGACATCTCAAGAGAAAGTGATTAACATGTGTATCATTAGACCATACACAACCCAAGTATGCATTATGGCAGTATTTAATGAGGGGCCTCAATGGAACCCTAGGTCCAGAAACTCTTCTCTGCTCAGATAGCACCAAGAGCAACTGCTGAAGTCGAGCTTGATGTAAAACTGTGCACAAGCCCACTAATTGGACTCTTGTGGCCCTATAGGATTAAATGGCTTTGGTATGATGATAACGAGTCTTCCAAAGTATCTTGAATCTCATAATAACATAATAATTGGCTATTTAGCATGGACATGGTGCACAGATTCATGAAAGTTGACAGAAAAGCACCTTTGAGGAGATCTGGTCCCCAAATCCCCTCTAGCCTGGTAAGGATAGGGACTTGTCTTACATTGTTATGTGTACCTCCAACCCCCACAATTGCTCAGTACACTGGCTGTATATACTCAATCGAATGTCCACAGTCACACAGCTGGTTAGCAGAAGGCTTGGTCTGGAAGTGGCTTTTCTGCCTTTCAGGGTAGTGCTGGTCCCTTTACTGTCCTGCAGACCAGTGGCAGTTATATGTGAATTGTGCCTTGCAGATTTCATGAGTTATGTAGGGGTGGTCTCTCACTGTACCTGTATGGCTGGTATTCTGAAATGCTGGCAGGGAATTAAATAGGCATACTTTTTCTTTTGTGCCATGGGAAGTATGTCCCTTCTAATTTTCTTACTTCCTAATTTTGAATATAGTTAGGGGACTTCTTCTAACCTTCTCTGTGGAGCATTAATTGAGGTTGAAAAGGCTCACAGTTGAGAACTACAGCAGAGAAGGGGGCAGAAGGCTTAAGGAGGAAGCTTGGAAATTGCTGTGATCTAAACAATATTAACAAATTATCCTAAGTTCTGGGAAAGTTGATCTTGGGATGCTGGCTTATCAAGAGACTGCTGCTCCTTCTTCTAGCGATGGAGGTGGCTGGAGGTAACAGTTTCTTTGTATGTAGATGGGAATTACAATCTTTCAATGAACATTCTTTCACATTTTGTTGGGAGAAAGAAGGTCTTTCGGTCTGGGCTGCTACAACAAAATATCAAAGACTGGGTGGCTTAAATTAAAAACATTTATTTCTCATGGTTCTGGATCCTGGGAAGGCCAAGACCAAGGTGCTGGCAGATTTGGTGTCTGTTGAGGGCTTGCTTTCTGGTTTGCACATGGTGACCTTCTCACTGTGTCCTCACATGGCAGAAAGAGAGGGAGTTTTTCTTCTACTCTCCTTATAAGAGCACTAATACCAACATGAGGATCCCACTCTCAGGACCTCATCTATATCTAATTATCCCCCAAAGGCCCCACCTCCAAATACCATCACTTTGGAGCTTAAGGCTTCAATATAAGCATTTTGGGCAGACACAGAGCTGTGAACTGCTGGGATTTATTGATCAAACCTGTTACTTCAGTCAGTGGGTTTGTGAGGAATCTTACGTCATAAGCTTGCCCTTTGTCAATATTTTCAAGGAGCGCAAAAAGATCAAAGTAAATTTATAAAGCCTGATGTAGTGTTTCTGCAGATTCTGGGGATACTTTTTTCTTTCATATTATATTGTCAGAGCCTTAAAGACCTAATACAAGTCCTGAGCAACTTAGGCTGGGAAGTACCATCTCTTCTGAAAAGAAATATTGAAACTCAATCTTGGGATGGGGAGTGCAAAGAACTTAATGATAAAAAAGAGTAACATTAATATTTAAAGCTGAACAGGAGTAGTTATTTTTATATCAGATAAAATAGACTGTCAACAATAGTAAAAAAAGACAAAGATGGTCATTATATAATGATAAAGGGATTGATGCAACAAGAAGATAAGACAATCCTAAATATATATGCAGCCAACACTGGAGCTCTTAGATTCATAAAACAAATACTACTAGACCCAAGAAATAAAATAAACAGCAACATAATAATAGTAGGGGACTTTGACACTGCACTGATAGAATTAGATTATTGATGCAGAAAATAAACAAAGAAACACTGGACATAAATAGGACTCTAACAGACATTTACAGAACATTCTATCCAAATACTACAGAATATACATTCTTCTCAGCAGAACATGGAGCATTTTGCAAGATAGACCATACGTTAGGCCACAAAACAAGTCTCAGCAAATTAAAAAAATTGAAATCACACTATGCATCTTCTCAGACCACAGTAGAATAAAACTAGACATCAATTCCAAGATGAACTCTCAAAACCGTACAGAATGTGGAATTAAACAAGCTGCTGCTGAACAATCTTTGGGTCAATGACAAAATCAAGATGGATATCAAAATTTTTTTTAATTAAATGACAATGGTGACTCAGGCTACCAAAATCTCTGGGATATAGAAGAAGCAGTGTTAAGAGGGAAGTTCACAGCATTAAATGCCTATATCAAAGGACAGAAAAATTATGAATTAACAACCTAATATCACATCTCAGGGAATTAGAAAAACAAGGAAAACCCAAACCCAAAGCTAGCAGAAGACAAGACATAACAAAGATCAGAGGAGAACTAAACAAATTAGAAACAAACAAATAAAAAATACAAAGGATTAATGAAATGGGGAGCATTGTAGAGGGAAAGGGCATGCCTCTAACCCTTGCTTGGGTGAGGCAAAGACATAAAATGTAACCATAATGTTTGTACCCTCATAATACCCTGAAATAAAAAAAAAGAAAGGATTGACGAAATAAAAATTTAGTTCTTTGAAAAGATAAAATCAACAGACCACTAGGTAGATTAACCAATAAAAGAAGAGAGAGGATTCAAATAATCTCAATCAGAAATGTAAAATAAGACATTGCAACTGATGACACAGAAATATAAAAGATCATTGAGACTACTATGAATACCTCCATACACACAAACAAAAAAATCTAGAGGAAATGGGTGAATTCATGGAAACACACAACCTCCCAAGCTTGAATCAGAAAGAAAGAGAAATCCTGAACAGACCAATATTGGGTAGCAAGATTCAATCGGTCATAAAGATCCTCCTGATAAAAAAAAGGAGGACAAGATGGATTCACAGCCAAATTTTACCAGACCTACAAAGAACTGATACCTATCCTACTGGAACTGTTCCATAACATCAAGAAGAAGAATCCTCTCTAATTCATTCTACAAAGCCAGTATCACCCTGATACCAAAGCCGGGAAATAATGGAACCAAAAAAAAAAAAAAAAAAAAAAACAAACTAAAACTACAGATAAATATCCCTTATGAATATAGACATGAAAATTTTCAACAAAATACTAACAAATGGAATCCAACAGTACATCAAAAAAATAATTCCCCATAATAAAATGGAAGTGGGTTTCATCCAGGGATGGAAGGATAGTTCAAGATACACAAATCAGTAATGTGATTCACCATAAACAGAATTAAAAACAAAAACCATATGATCATCTCAATAGATGTAGAAAAGCCATTCAATAAAATCCAGCACCACTTCATGATAAAAACCCTTAACAAACTAGGCATAAAAGAAACATACCTCAAAATAATAAAAGTGATATATGACATACTCACAGTCAACATAATACTGAATGGGGTAAAATTTAAAGCATTCCCCCTAAGAAGTGAAACAAGACAAGAAATGTCCACTGTCACAACTTCTACTCAACACAGTATAATACTGGAAGTCCTAGCCAGAGCAATCAAGCAAGAGAAAGAAATGAAGAGCAACCAAATCAGAATAGCAGAGGTCAAACTTTCCCTGTTTGCCTATGATATGGTCTTATATCTAGGGAACCCTAAAGACTCTTCCAAAAATTCCTAGAGTTGATAATTAAATTCAGTAAAGTCTCAGGTTACAAAATGAACATATACACTAAGAACGGACAAGCTGGGAATCAAACCAGGAACTCAATACTATTTACAATAGCTGCAAAGAAAATAAAATACCTAGGAATATAGTTAACCAAGGAGGTGAAAGGTATCTACAAGGAGAACTACAAAACACTGATGAAAGAAATTGTTGATGACACAAAAAACAAATGGAAAAACATCCTATACTAATGGATGGGAAGAACCAATATTGTTAAAATGTCCATTCTACCCAAAGTGATTTACATATTCAATGCAATTCCATCAAAATATCAATGTTATTTCTCACAGAATTAGAAAAAAACAATTCTAAATTTCATATGGAATCAAAAAAGAGCCCAAATAGCCAAAGCAATCCTAAGCAAAAAGAACAAATCTGGAGGCATCACAATACCAGACTCCAAATTATACTATAAGGCCATAGTAAGCAAAACAGCATGGTACTGGTATAAAAGTAGAGACATAGATCAATGGAACAGAATAGAAAACACAGCATTAAAACCACACACCTACAACCAACTGATCTTAGACAAAGCAGACAAAAACATACACTGTGGAAAGGATGCTCTATTTTGTTAATAATACTGGGAAACTTGTAGCCACTTGCAGAAGAATAAAAATGGATCCCTATCTCTCACCTTACACAAAATTAACTCAAAATGGATAAAGACTTAAATGTAAGACCTGATACCATAAAAATTGTAGAAGAAAATGTAGCAAAAACTCTGCTGGATATTGTCCTAAGCAGAGAATTTATGACTAAGATCCCAAAAACAAGTACAACCAAAATAAAACAAAAAAATACCTGGGACTTAATTAAACTAAAAAAGTTTCTGCATAGCAAAAGAAATAATCAATGGAGTAAATAGACAAGTTACCAAATGGGAGAAAATATTCACAAACTATACCTCTGACAAAGGGCTGCCAAAATAAAACAAAAAATACCTGGGACTTAATTAAACTAAAAAAGTTTCTGCATAGCAAAAGAAATAATCAATGGAGTAAATAAATAACCTACAGAGAAAATATTCATGAACTATTAATATATATCCAACAAAGGGCTAATTTCCAGAATCTACAAGGAACTCAACCAATCAGCAAGAATAAAACAAATAGCCCCATTAAAAAGTGGGCAAAATGCAAGAACAGTAGTTTTTCAAAAGAAGATATACAAATGGCCAACAAACATATGAAAAAATGCTCAACATTACTAATATTCAGGAAAATGCAGATTAAAACCATAATGAGATGCCCCCTTGTCCCTATTAGATTGGCCATTATTAAAAAGTCAAGAAACAATAAATGTTGGTTTTTATGCAGTGAAGAAGAAACGCTTATATACTGTTGGTGGAAAATGTAGACTAATACAATTGCTATGGAAAATAGTATGGAGAGTCCTCAAAGTACTAAAAGTAGACCTACCATTGGTCCAGCAATCCCACTACTGTGTATCCACCTAAAGGGGAAGAAGTCACTATATCAAAAAGACACATGTATCCAAATGCTTATCAGAGCACAATTCATAATTGCAAAGATACAAAATCAACTTAAGACCCTATCGACTGATAAATGGATAATGAAAATGCATTATATGTATATACCATGGACTACTACTCAGCCATAGAAGAAAATGAAATAATGTCTTTTCCAGCAACTTGGATGGAAGTGGAAGCCATAATCCCTAAGTGAAGTATCTCAGGAATGCAGAAACACATACAGCATGTACTTACTTATAAGCATTGGGTACACACGATTGTATAGAGTGGTATAATGGACTTTGGAGACTTAGAAGGTAGGAAGATGGGAAGGGAGTGAGGGATCAAAAATTACCTATTTGGTGCAATGTTTACTAAAGCCCTGCCTTCATCACTATACAATTCATCCATGTAACAAAAAACCACTTGTATCCCCTAAATCTATTGAAATTAAAAAAAAAGAGAATGTAATGGACTGGAACACTGCCACTCATGAGCCCTGCCCACGAGTGTCCCACATTCTCAGGATCCCAAACTAGAGCACACCATCTGATGATTGGATGTGGGATAATGAATAGTTTACTTATGATTCCACCGGGAGCAGGATAAACATGGATTTCAACTCTCCCCTACTTTTTCTGAAAAAATTTGAAAAGTCCCAGTTAACTTGTTCTACAGGCTAATAGGCAGTGTGCAAGGCTCTACATTTCCAAGATAGGGCCTGTTTTTGACCACTGTGCAGTTAAGAAAGTGTTGGGATGCTGGCCAATTTAATTCTCAGTTCATACCCTGAGAATATTTGGAAAAATGTGGTGGGTAATGTAGAAGGAGGAATTTCTTATCTTTGTGTTTTTCAATGGCTCCTAAATTGAAAAAGAAGCTGTGAGTCACATATCTTTGCAAAATTATATTCTCCAAATTTATCTTGCCTTCAGGATAGCCACATAATTCAATAAATAAAATTCAGAACACTTTGTCCCGAAGGAATATAAATAAGTAAGGATGCTTCGTTGGATAAATAAAGTTGGACAAAGTAGAGGTAGGAAGCTAATGCCATTTTTCAGGTCATGACTTGGCATTCTTACACACACACACACACACACACACACACACACACATTTGCAATGAATTCCACTGTCCCTCCCTCATGTTCCTCTTGAGTCCGTCACATTTTCTCGTGTCCTGGTTTAAGGGATACCTGAAATAAATGAATAATAAAGAGAAATCTCAAGAAATGATAATTCCCGGGATGCAGCTATATAAATTACATGCCAGAAAGTTGCTTTCTGCCAGGGGCTCCTGATTAACCCCGACATTACTATTACTTCAGATTGACCATGCATTCTTGAATTCTATACTTAGACAATCTGAGGGATAATGGTTGGGTTGGAAACCAGATTGAGTAATAATAAAGTGCTATTAGAAAATCTTTGCTATAATTTCAGAGTCTTTTAAGGGCTCCAGAAGAAGCGTCTCTTTTTGTATTTTATCCTTTGAAACAATGACAGTACAGAGACAATTCGAGTTAAGCAACTTCTCCTACTTCTTTCTCTGGAAGCCTATTTATTTCTTCCCATCTGTGATCTTTGTTCTCTTCTCTTCTGGTAAAATTGCTTTCATAGCAGGGTCAGCCAAGCTAAACATTCCTGATTTACCAGCAGAACACTGGCTCTCACTGTTGGGTTAAAGGGCAGAGTACTGAGTTGTGAAATAACATGATTCAGAGCTCTTGAAAGCAGTGCTAGCCTGTCAGGCAGTTTGTGAACAACACAGAATTTCCATCCTAAAGTAAACATGAGTTGAAAAACGATTACATGTACAAATAATAGTGAGGCAAGCAACAGGAGTGAGGCTAAAAGGAGTCTGTAATTTCTTCAACAGTGTAACTCTATTTCCCTGACACCGTCAGGGAGTCTTTCTCACTGGGATAACTTACCTGCCTGTGTTTGGACTTTGGAGATGAACCACAGAGGACCTGTGGAGGAGTAATTGGGAAGAGAGGCATCAAGAAGGACTCATGGCGACTCTCTGAGGGGGAATAGTAGTCGTTGGGAGAAATTAATAGAAATAATTATTGGGGAGGGAAAGGAGATCTAAATTTCTTTCCTATCACAAGCCTGACTGTGGTTTATGCTCTATGCTATGAGAGCAAGTAAGAAGACTTTGATGGGGTTTATAGCACGACTGTGAGGCAGCTCACAGGAGCATCAGATGCTGAACTGAGATCTCCTGAATTGGGATGGCCACTTCATCTCAGCTTCCTAGGAAGGGCAGCAACATTCACAGGGCCAGGAACATGGCCACATGGGGGTGCCATAATCAGCTGGCTTTATATCCTAACCACTGGCTTTATGTTAATATTCATGATTCTAGTGATACATTTTTTAATATTAATATTTATATTGTATAGTTAGCATTGCTTAAACAATGATTCTATGCTAGGCTTCTAAATGCTTTACGTGTGCTTTGGTCTAAATGTTTGTGTCCCCTCCTGAATTCATATGTTGAAACCTAGCACCCAAGGTTCTGGTATTAAAGGGGGTGCCTTTGGAGGTGATTAGGTCATAGAGGCTCCACCCTCATGAATGGGATTAGTGCCCTTATAAAAGAGTGTTGAGGCAGCTTATTCACCTCTTCCATCATGTGAGGATGCAGCATGAAGGAACCTCATATGAAGAACGGGCCCTCACCAGACACCAAATCTGCTGGCATCCTCATCTTGGACTTCCCAGCCTCCAGAACTGTGAACAACAAAGTCTGTTTTTTATAAATTACCCAGTCTTGTATATTTGTTATAGTGGCCTGAACAGACTAACACATGTTACCCATTTAATCCCCCAAATAGCACTTTGAGGTAGAAAATTATTATCCTAATTTTATGGATATAGACATTAAAGTACAGAAAGATTACATGGTTTTCCAAAGTCATATAGCTAGTAAGGCATCCAGCCAAGATGTGAAAAGAGAGTCCTGGAAATTCTTGCCATGGTGAAACGAGTCCTTCTAAGATAAGGGTTTAGACAGTTAAAGGTTCAGTGGCAATGTATATTTCATGTGGCCATTCTACCTCATTTCCATCAGTCAATTTATGAGAAAGGCCCTTTGCTGGATGCTAGGATGAGTGGGGAGTAGCAGGTGAGATATATAAAGAAGTATCTGACAAAGTCCTGTGTCAGTGAATTTATACTCCTGTTGAGGACATCCTATAGTTTTGGGGTGGCTTAACCCCAATTCTATGAATACTTCTTGCCCTACATTCTGAAACTGTCCTGTGCAATATCATAACTACTAGTGACACATGACTATTTAAATTCAAATTAATTAAATTAAATTAAATTAAAAATATAATTCCTCAGATACACTAGCTACATTTCAAATGCTCAGTTGCTACATGTGGCTAATGGCTACAGTATCAATCAGTGCAGAAGAAAAGATGATTTCCATCATTGCAGAAATTTCTACTGGACAATGTTATTTTGAAGTCATTTGACTTAACCGGCCAAAAGAGGTCAACTAACCCAAATCCTTTACCTTCCTCTTCTTCTTCTTTTTCTTTTTTTTTTGCTCTGTTTAATGTATGTTATGCTTGGGGATAGCTTCTGACTGCATTAAGGATTTAGTGAAAGCCATTACCCAGAAAATGCACCTGTGCAATTATACACAGAAATTTGCATACCATTTTGGTGGGATCGTGGACCCTCTGTGTAATAGTTACCTACTGGTGCATAGTAAATCACCTCAAGACTTAGTGGCTTAAAAAACCAAAGTTTTATTATCTCACATACTTTCATGGTTCAGGAATTTGGGAGTAGCTTAACTTAGTGATTTCGGCTCAAGATCCTCATTAGATTGTGTGAGTGTTGCCAGATTTAGCAAATAAAGATATAAGATTCTCAATTCAAATTACAGATAAATAACAAATAATTTTTTAGTGCAGTGTATAATTGGGACATATTTTTACTGAAAACATTATTTAACGTTTATCTGAAATTCAAATTTACCTGGGCATTCTGTGTTTTATCTCACAATCTTAGCTTGTACTCATGGTGAGGTTTCAATCATCTACAGACTAACAGGGGCTCATGGACCCATTCTGAAGGCGGCTCACTTCCAAGCCTTGCAACTTAGTGCTGGCTGTTTGCAGGAAGCATCAGTTCTTTGTCACATGGACTCTTCATAGGGCTGCGTGAGTGGCCTCAGCTGGCTTCAACCAGAAGCCAGCTGAATGAGTTAAGAGAGTGTGATATCATTACAGCCTTGTCTTGGAAGTCACATTCCATTATTTCTGAAGTAGTGCATTGGTTGTACAGGTCAGTCCTATTTGTTGTGGAAGGGGACTGCACAGGGGTATCAATAGCAGGAGGCATGAACCATTGAGGGCCATCTTGGGGGCTGGCTCTATCCTCTGGAACTTATACATGGATTTCCTGGAATAGACGTTCCATGAGGGCACAGTCTTTCTATTTTTTCCCTCACTGTTTTAGTCTCGCTGGCTATAACAATGTCTTATAAAATTGTAGGCATTCAATATATATTTGTTAAATGAATAAATAAATGGCCTCCTGACCCAGAATCTCTGACCCAACAGATTCTTTTGGTCCCTAAGTTTTGAAGAAACAAAAGATGTTTCCCCAAAGAGTTTGAGGATGGAGAGATTAGAATGTAAGTAATAGGAATTTTCAGGGACATTCTAAAGGAACATACTGACAGTGTGCCTAATAAGTGATCATATTAGGGTTAAATGAGCGCCAGATTCTGTGTTAGAAACTTCTTTTTAATGTATGTAATTTTGTGTATGCAAACTTTCACTTATGCATTGTGAAAAATAGTGAAGAGTTAGGATTCAGATACTATGAAGAAGGTTAACACATACACACGCACACACACACACCATTGCCCTGGGATAAAAATGGAAAGGAAACTGAGATTTAATAGAATGTCAGAAGGTGTCTTTTATAGAAGAGTACCTGGCATACTCTTGACACATAAATTACAACCTGGGAGAGAACAGACAGGTTAAAGTTTATCATAAGACTGTATTTTAAAAAGAGAACACTGTGGGTAGTAATTCAAAGCTTACAAAGATCTGAGAGGAAAGGGCTATGTGCGGAAAACAACAATGGCCCTCTTCTCAATGGCAGCAGAGTCACGTGTGGCAAAGCCTGTCACTTTTTGATATCTGCTGGAACGTAGCTTCTCCAGATGGAGGGCTAATCTGCACAAAGCCACATGGCTGTCACTACTCAAATTACAGGTTATCCCTGAAGTGAATTTGTGGGATGTATTTTTTACTAATGGAAGCCACCAGGGAGGTTCTGGAGAGGAAGAAACATACCATCACTTCAAGATCCCCATCCTCTCTCCTCAAGCTGCTACAAGTTTGTGAATTAATAGGATGAAGACAGGAGTCAGTAATAGAAAAAAGCCTAGTAGTTTATTTCCTGATGGTTCACAGAATGATGCTTATCTCTTTACACCTTCTCAGGAGGGTCTGCAAGGCAGCTTCAGCTGCTCTCTGGACACTGATACATGGGTCTTGTCGAAGCTCTTGGAGCCCTGAAACGGAAAGAAAAGCAAAGTTAAGTGGATGAGGAGGGTCAGAGTCCCACAGGAAGGGCAACTCAAGCCAAGGCCCAACCTACTACAGCTCTGCAAGGCTCCCCACCAAGGGTCAGCCCTCTGTGGGGCTCAGGTCCTACTGCTCACAGTTTACCCCAAAATGTAGGATTTAGAGCTACAACTTGAGAAACTATTTTAACATTGGAATCAGGGGAGAGAAGACCCTGACCTTGTTATCAGTAGGTTTAGACATTTGGAAAACTGTAGTCTGTTGGGAATGATGCCTGCAAAGGGGTGGAGCTGGAGGTTGCTTTATACTCTGGAAAAGTGTCTAGAGAGCATCAGAGATGATAACTGGTACTAAGATTTTCAATTTCTGTGCCTATATGGAACTTAGAGTAGCAATCACTTTCCCTAAGAATGTGACAATATGCTGGGCAGAAACTAGGGCTGGTACTCACGTGTGGTCAGTTGTTCTCTGTCTAATAATTCCATATATTGGCTGGTCAAATTGAGAACAATGGCATCTAAAGTCAACAGGAGAAACAGTTACTGATTTCATTATAGGGGAAGAGGCCATGAAAAGTGGATTGGGTCAGACTCTGCACCTGGTCAGAAGGTAAATGGCAGGTTAGTGAATGAGCAAACTATAGGACTCCCTCTGCATCCCATAGGATAATGGGAGAGTGACCTCTATTGGGTCCCCAGTGGCATGTCTGCCAGTGGTCACATATCTAGGGTGTATTTGAGAAAGAAGACAATGGTCTTTGTTGGAGGGTGGTCGGTTGTTGTCAGATATGGTTCCTGTCTTCAAAAAGTTTATAATATAATTGGGGAGATCATATGCATGATCCAATAAATAATCCTTTGGCTTTACCTTGGTCTTAAGGAGGGCCACGCAAGTGGGTTTGCTCACTGTGGGCCGGATCAGTTGGAAGAGGATTCAAGGTAAGACTTAGAATTTCATAATAGAAGCATCTGCAGAGATTTACTTTTGTTTTATAGATAAGACAGACAAGTAACAGAGAGAGGATAAGTACATTGTGCAGAATCAAACAGCAGAGCCAGGGTTTGCAGGCCTCCACCTCAACACACTTTTATCATGTTGTTGTCAAACCTCTGAGCTAGAACTGAGCTTAGAATGCTGAGTATGGTTTATACTAAGGCATGAGGTGAAGGAAAATATTAATGTAGAGGCAGCAGGCTTGGAGCAAAGGCTTAGGGAAAAGAAGGAACAATGACTAGGAAATGGAAAGAAGTAGCATGGAGGCCCAGATGGGGGAAGAGTGAGTAAGTCAGAAGAGGTTCTGAGTTTTCGCTTATAGAGGGAAACATGTTCCTTTGAGGGAGAACGTCAAAGCAGAACTAGATGGAAAGAAGGAGACGGATCTGACAACGTGAGCTTACCTGTGAGTTTGACAGCTGCACTCCTGATCATCTCCCAGCTGCTGGTGAAGAAGGTGAAGGAGTGTGTGTGGAGAATCCATAGAATTTCCTGGTTTTTCTTTGCCTAGAAGAGATGTATTATAAAGAGGGCAACTGGAAAGTGACCCTTTCTGACACTCAGCATCCTATAGGTCCTCAGAAAGGAACTCTAAAGGCTAGTGAACACTCATGTAGTCATAAATTAATTGATTGAAAATTATCTTATGACTATTTTGATATAAATTTAATCAGGAAGGCACTTGGGCTTAAAGAATTGATCAACAGACGTGAGTTTCAGGAACTGAGGAGACTAGATCCCAGACGAGACTTGGGAAAGGAGCAGGGGGCAATGCAGCAGGATACCAAGGGACACTGCTATCTTTCTAAGGCAGTTCTGGCTCTGGCCAGTGAGTCCTTGTTATGTTGTTTGCCTTTCCAGGATTTGTCTGGTCTCTTGTCCTGCCTCTTTTGGAGTCAGCATCTACTGCACACTCACCAGTTTCACACAGAATTGCCTGTAGAAATCCCTGGTCCTTGGTAGATCATGATCAAGGAGATGGTCTAATACTCCATAGAGTTCCTGAAGGCCCAGAAAAGGAATGCAGACGGTCAAGACATCACGGCAAGCCTAAAAAATAAGTTTTCTGTGTCACAGTCCATAATGCTAGGATCTCTTTACAGAAGGGAAATGATGCTGAATAATATTGGTAAAGGAGCAGTAAGTCAGTGGTATGAAGGGCTCTGTAGTCATTGCCGGCACCTTCCCAGTTTCAAGGATGGGAGAGCAAACTTGGGATGAGATAGCAAGAAGAACCCAGAATTGGAGAAGAGGTTTTCAGGTTCAGTTCTGACAGGTGACTTTGTTTTTTTTTTTTTTTTTTTTTTTTTTTTTTTTTTTTGAGACAGAGTCTCTCTCTGTTGCCCAGGCTAGAATGCCATGGTGTGGTGTCAGCCTAGCTCACAGCAACCTCAGACTCCTGGGCTCAAACAATCCTCCTGCTCAGCTTCCCAAGTAGCTGGGACTACAGGGATGTGCCACCATGCCCAGCTAATTTTTTTTTCTATTTTAGTTGCCCAGCTAATTTCCTTTTATTTTTAGTAGAGACCGAGTCTCACTCTTACTGAGGCTGGTCTCGAACTCCTGACCTCAAGCGATCCTCCCACCTCCACCTCCCCAAGTGCTAGGATCACAGGCGTGAGCCACCATGCCCAGCCCTCAGGGGTGACTTTGGATCTGGCTTCTAGGGCAGCTAGACCAGGCTTACTGGCACTTCTCAGCCACAGGGAGAGGAGGAGGTGCAGGTGTTTGTGGAGGGCAACTTACAGCTCCAATCTTGGGATTGGGATCCCAGAGGTGAAGAAGGAATGAAATCAAGCTCTTTTTAATTTCTTCAGCGAAAAAAATCTTCCACCTTCTTCCTGTTAGGGATGCCATATCCTCAAATAAGAAGATAGCAGTCAGTCTCACATCATCTTGCTCCTGTGGTGACAGTTACATATGGTGGGTGAAAATCCTCTCACAGGCCGTTCCCTGCCAGCATACCCTTGGCCGCAGCCTGTCTCACTCTACTTCAGCAAAGGAAGGCTGGGACCCAGGCACTGGTGCATTATTGTCACAGTTCCAAGAACTTGCTTCCTTTCCCAGATGCTCTCTCCACGTACTACATTAGTTTAAAAAAAAATGAGTCTGGGGTTTAAGTGATGCTGTAGAGCCAGAGACTTGATATCTGTCTTTGAGTAGCTAGTGAGGGAAGTGTGACCACAGGAATGATAGACAGTATTGCTTGCAGCAGAAGGCCAGGAAGGGCTCCTGCTGGTTGTGTATTTTTCTTAAATTAGCTTGGTTGCCTCACTAGCCTAGAATTATGGGGCTTCTTATCTAAATTGCTCAAGGCCTAGGACTCTTCTCTAAGAGACAAACACTTTCTAAAGGGATTACAGGCAGCTCAGGAATGTGGGCCTTGGGTCTCAGAAAGAGTTTAAATAAACAAGTGCCTGGCCCTACTCTTCAGTATGTGAAGCTCAGGAATTTCCTTGCTTTTTGTGCAAGATGGTAGGCAATGATTTGAAGAAACAAAGAGTAAGATGGAGAAAGATGGTCTCCTATTATCTTATATATGTTGATGATATGGTTTGGAGTTCCAACAAAGGAAGGAAATGAAGTGAGATGAATTATATGGAAAGTTTTTTTTCAGTCCAAGAAAACTAGTTTAAAATACCCATATGAATGAAGTGGGATAAAAGCAAAAGTAGTCCTGAGTAGAAGAATATTATTTAGTTAAATAATAAACATAAAAAATAAAGTTAATATAGATTTTCCAGAAAAATAAAGATGGATTTCTGGGAAAAGGTCAGAAAAGTTAAATGAATACATGAGATGTAACCTTGTATAATGAAAACGAAAGTAGAAACACTTCCTAAAATATTTTAGGAAGAAGGTCAGGATATATTTTTTAAAAGATCTTTTTTTAGAAAAAGAAAGCAAACTAAAACCAAAATATCAAAAAGATGGAGAGGAATTTACTCAAAAAAGAACTTACAAATTTTCCAAAATCGGGATCTAATGATAGGTCCCAGAAGAATCAACCAACTGGGATGATAAAAAAGCAGAAAAAAGAAGTGGAAAAAGTTTTTTGGGTGCTGGAAGAGATATTAGAGAAAATCTAGTCCAATGTCCCCGCTTTCCGTTGAGAAAATGGAATCACAGAGAGTGAAGCTCAGAGTGACAGTGTGGCAACAGTAGCAAGAAGGGACTGGAGCTCAGGCCAGCAGCCGCATTTTCTGTTTTACCGCTTCACTAAAGTGTTGCCATGTTTTGAGAATTCCAAGAGAGTACTTAGATATTAAAAAAAAAAAAAAAAGAGAAAACTTGGCCATTATAGAATTGCATGCTTAATCTACAGAAAAATATGGGGCAGTGTCATAGAGTTAAGTATATCTGCAGAAAGATAGTATTACTGGAAAATAAATAGTGCGTCATTACAGAGACCCAAGTTTTTTCCAACTTTACTTTTATGCAAACATGATGGAATTGATATATATTAGGAATGAGAAAGGTCTAACAACCAGCAAGACTTTAGATTGATTTTTCTTCTGCAATAATACTAAGAAACATTATCTTGATCACAAATCTGTTAGGTAGACTTGTGATTTACCAGAGGCTCAGATTTAAGAGAATTATTATTATTGTTGGATCGACAATAACCCAGGAAACCTAACAGGTGGGGTTCTGTAGGGATGACTTCAGCTCTTTGTTGTTAAAGATTGTCATCAATTATCTGTGTAATGAAAGAGAGAACATCTTTGTTATTTTTACAGAAGATTTACTAAATTGGGCTGGAGCCCAGTAAGCATTTTTCAGAATAAGATGAGAATTAAAAGTGATATTGGTAAATTGGAGAAAATAATTGGAAACAAGCAGAAAGCTGTTTTCAAAGGCCAGGTTTAGCTTAGCACATAGACAAGGAAACTGTAGAAACACAACACTAAAGAATTATTGACCGTGAGCATATATTGCAGACTAAATTCTAGGGGTCTGTATGGTTAATGAATTGCAGAGTCAGAAAGAAAGGGGAAGATTAAAAAAAACTGGAGCAAATAAATAGGAAAAGGTTGGACTTGAGAGGTAATTTTTCTTTAGATTCTATTTAATACTACTCCGGTCTAATTTAGAGAACTAACTCAGTCACTGGCTTGCAAAATATTTAATGAGCAGAAAAATTAGGTTTATGATGAATAATGAAGGAAATGGTGATTTTTTTCAGTCTGGAGACTAGACGGTAAATAGGTAATTTAATAAAGCCTTAATGTTTATGAAAGATGCACTAGAGGTGGCAACTAGCAGTTTTCCATCTCCTCTGATAACAGAACATGAGGAAACAGGTTTAGGTCACAAAATAATAGATTTAAGTTAGATGTAAAATAGATCTTTACATAGATGGCAGTGAATAAACCAAAAATAAATACCCAAATGTAGTTGCCTAGAAGGTATAGAGGAAAATGACCCTCCTCTGCCTAGGATTGCTGACTGAGCTTTTTTGAAATCAGGGCTATGGAGTACATTGGTGGTTGGCAAACCTTTTCTATAAAAGACCAGACATTAAATAATTTAAACTTTGTGGGTCATATGGTGTTGGTAACAGCTTATAAAGTCTGCTAGTGGTGTGTGAAAGAAGTCATAGACAATATGTAATCAACCAGTATGGCTGTGTTCCTATAAAACTTTATTTGCCAAAACAGGCTGTGCATTGGATTTGGTCAATTGGCTATAGTCTACTGACTCCTGGATGAAAAGAGTCTTTGAAGGGGAAAGACAGTGTTGGAGGCAACATTGTCTTTATTCAGGCCCTAGTCCTCCATTGAGTACTGTCATGATTTGTGTTCCCCCTAAAAGCAAACAATGAGGTGAAGATTTAGGTGCAAGTAATTTATTCAGGAGGTGAGCCCAGAAAGCATGCAGAAGAGTGGGAATGAGACAGGGAAGCGAGGAGAGCTAAAAAAGGCAGTGTTAATGAGCGTTACTCTCATGGGCAAGTGGTGTTCAATCCTTCTGAGTGGGGAGGAAGCTGGGGAATTTACAAACTCTTCTTATTGTTTGAGGGTCCTTTCCAGGACATTTCTTTCCCCAGTAATTCTGGCCCAACCTGCTTAGACTGGTCATGATTCCCAAGCCAGAAAGCACCCTCAGGCAGAAAGACGGAGAAAGCCAGTAACCGATGTGGGGATTGTCTGCAGGTGACCTCAGGGGCCGGCCAAGGAATATGGACTAACGTTGTCTTCTACGAGCACGACCTGAACCTTTTTCTGTTCACTCACTTCTTCTGGGAAAGGAAGATTCCTGAAAAGGCTCACTTACGTCTTCAAAGAAGGTTCTTGTTTGCAGCACTATTTCTTTGAAGTAGAAGCTCACATCTCGGTCTGTGAGCAGTTCCAGGATCTTTTTTAGAGCCTTCAAGCTTTCACAGACGACTTCAGTGCGAGCCAGGTGATACAGGCCTCTGATGATGGATTCTAACATTATCTGCTTATGTTTCTTCGCCTATATTGAAACAAGGTCTCAATCTCTAAAATTGTTCTATGTGTACCTGGAATAGGTAGGAGTCCCCCAGACAAGGGGATTGAAATTCTCTTAGGGTCACATGTACTTTGACCCAAGAGCCACCACTTCAGCAATTTATTTGGATTTTCACTTAATTTCTATGCGCTTACTAGGTGTGGGTTAGTAAATAATTATTTCAAAACTCTATTTAAGTGAACTCTTTCCCCCTAGGAAGGCTTTTACCTTGTGAGGGGCCCCGGATGCCGTGTTGCCGAGTCCTCGGATGGCCATTTGCCTCAGAATGGCGTTGGAGTCCCAGGCGCTCTGATCCATCAAGCTCAGCACATCTCGCAGATTCCCGTGCTTCCAAAGGATTGGCTCCCTCATGAGCTGAAATCAACACACTCCTCCCTTTTAGTTAAGGCAGCAGCCTCCCTTCAGGAGAGTGCCACAGGGCGTCACAACTACGATTAAAGAGAGAGCCTTGATGCTTGTGGAGCAGAGGAGAAAGCCCTCAGGGGAACCAGCAAGTCTTGCAGAAGCTAAACTCTAGAGGTGAGTGGCCCACAGGTCAAGGCTACGTGGTGATGAGAACCCATATAACCTAGCTAAGAGATGTTTCAAGTCTAAGTGGAAAATTAGGGCAGGGAAAATATGAATTCCTGATGATGTTCCTTCTCTGGAATGGCTAGGATGGTCTTTATCCTAGAGTTCCAAGGATCAGCACTAATATGCTTATTGGTTACTTTTCCTTTTATCCCTCCCAGGTTTGTTCTCCTCCCTTCTCTGCCCTGGGAGGTTGATTTCTGCACACCGGAGGGCAGGAGGTGGTTTTCTAAGGGTGCTTTCTCCTTTCTCTTTCACTCCCTGCTTAGGACCATATCTCTGGCAGAAGCTGGTTCCTCCAGCTAAAGCTCCCCTTGAAGGTTCCTCTTCCGTGGTTCCATCTCTCTCTGAGCTCCAGATCCTGAGAGAAATACCCCAAGGGGACCCATTAAGCACACTCTGATGGCTGCTTTCCCTTGCCTCAGAGAAGAAAGCTGTGCCTGTTATCCGGTAGTATTCTGAGGAGGAGGTGAGAGATGAGAGTAGTTGTTCCATGATGTCCAGTATGACTCCATGTTGCCACACTGCCATGCTCCTAGAAAACGCAAATTTTAGCAGAGAGTTCTTTTCCCCCTAAACAATGGAGGAAATCTCAGCGTATTTGTTCATCAGGTAAATAATTTTGAACTTTAATATAGCCTACCCAAGTGTCCAATTTAAATGTAGTTTTTCTAAAGCTGTTCACTTGAGTCACTCTTTTTTTTTTTTTTTCTGAGGGGAGCAGTGAGGGTGGGACTGATCTAACCATCTCTTCCCACCCCCTTTGCTCTTTCTTCCCTGTTTGCTCCCCAACGACCATAAGTCCTAGGTGAGTCGATTACTCTCAGCAAAGTTGCCTGTGTTGCATGTCTATTCTTTGTTTTTGTTTTTTTCCTTCGTATCTGGTTCTGCACATTACCTGGCCAATGCACATACTCCAATGTGATGGGTCCCAGGGTTGCTGAGTAGGGTCCATAAGTTGTCCCCCTCATCAGATTCTTTTGCAAGGCCTTCTCTCATGGCTTGGGCTTGCAAACATTTTAGAGTCGCAGTTGAGAGCCTAAAGAAGACAGCTGGCATCACAAAAGGAAGTCAGCCCCATACAGAGAATTGTGAATTTCCGAGTTCACATTTCCTGCTCCCTACAATGCTCCCCCATTCCTGGATTAATGGATGTTTGCAAGGATAAAAGACGCAGTCCTACTCTCATATTTTAGCCTTGGGGTCCAAGGGGACATGCAGATGACTTGGGCCAGTAAGCAATGCCACAAAATCTTGTCAACTCTCCATGAGGGGAAAAAAAGCCCTAAGAATGGAAAGTGAAAAATATTCTATCTCACTGATTCTAAAACAGTATCTCTGAAATCAGGATGCATCTTGCAGGGCATGTGTGTTAAAATTGTTGTTGGTCCCACAGGTGTTGTAATGTAGTTGCTATTGTCTGTGTATTCACACATGCATACATGGATTTAGGTACAGCTCTTTATACTGTTGTCATTTTAGTAATGTTGCATGTATTATTGGAACTATATATGTTGAGTCTAAATGCTGTTTAAAATGTCTTTGAAAAGATTGCATGTAATTTCACACTGGAATGAAAAGTTATACAAAAAGGCAGAAAAACAGAATGATGTGATATAGGATGAAAATCTATACCTCATCATCCTAAAAGAGCTCTTTTGTTTGATAAGTACAAAATAAAAATTTAGAAGTATAAGAAAGCATTGATTCATGGCTTAACTGGGAGTCCTTTCCTTCTTTCTCAATGGTACATAAAATAACATTGCTTCTTGCAATTGGTGAAGTCCTAGATTTTATAAAATATGGTATTTATTTTTATTTTTCTTCTTTCCCTGGTTGCCTTGAAGGTCACAGAATTCTAGCTTTCCTAGAAAGGTGTCAATGAAAGAAACCAAAGGGAAGAAAGCACAGCCCCTTGTTTCTTACATGATCATTCTGTGCAGCTGCACTGGGTACTGGCTCAGGAAAAAGAACTACAGTGTCATGGCTTAAGGATATTAGAGCCTCGTTTCTTCACGGGCATTTGGTGCCGTGCTGGAAGGTACAGACTGTGACTTCCAAAATCCCTCTTCTGGAGTCTGGGATCAGGACAGCTTCGAAAGTCTCTGCTTGCTTGGCATTTACCTGCAGGGGTCCGGGATCTGCTGCCGTTCTCCCTGCTGCATCACGCGCCGCCTGTGGTTCAAGGGAGAAGTGGGCATCTTCTGGCCCAGTGTGCAGCTGACCAGCTTCAGGAGGAGCGTGAACAGCTCTGGGTACAAGTGAGTGACAGGGGTGCCCCATGAGACCACTTCTTGTATAGCACAGGCCACCTGAGGGGAGAAAGGCTCTGTGGATCAGGCAGTCTCCTTTCTTCTAAGGCCATCTTCTCCCTGGGCTGATCTGCAAGTTTGTTCTCTCCCTCAGTGATTGCTTTCCAAGCTGGCCGTGTTCATGGCAAAAACATATTAAAAAGGGAGGGTTTATGTGTCTGGAAACTTCTCAACTCAGACTGTGTTTTTCTCTCAGGACTGACATGTTGGCACTATGACTGCCAGGGGGCACGGGTAGTGTAAAATAAAATTTTTTTTAGCATTAGGGTTTTTCAACCACAAAAGGGTGCTTTGGTTATCTTGAAGACTAATCTGGAAATACAGATACAAAGGTTTTCTTTGTGGTTGACAAGAAATTTGCTTCAAAAAATAATTAGCCACAGACAAAATTACCACATATTTGTCCAATATAAACTAGACTAAAGTTAGGGTATGAGAGAAGTGTGCTTAATGCTACAGTACTGAGTTCTAGATGGGGATAGATCATGGAGGAGGCACAGCTCCAGGCTAGTGAAGGGTCGGCCAACTCACTGAAATTGCTTCAATCCCAGCGATGTCATCCTCCAACCCGGTCTCCAGTTTGTTTACTAAGGCTCGCATGACTTTTCCCCTGGAGGCTGGGTTTTCAGCCAGGGCCTTCCACAGTGTCTTTGTGTCCCTAGGGTGGCAAGGCAGGAAATTGACAGATAAGGTATAACTCTTTGGGCTGTGAGCTTTTCCATCTGACTCACTCCAAAATCACATTATGATTAATCACAATTTCAAGGGCAGATAGACATGCTGCCATGCCTGCGGAGCATTCTGGCCTTGGGTTACTGAGGTTTGTTAATGTCCATCAAGTCGGAAACCTCTCAGGTAGGTGTGCTCTGGGCCACCAGAAAGAGGAGAAATATTCACTTTCTAATATTCACATATTCCTGTGGTGTACTTTTCTTCAAAAAAAACTCATTATCATTTAATGAGGACATGTATTTCCTCTTTCAATATACATATCACATATACAAATATATTTATATCACTATATATTGAATCTATAAATATATATGTTTATGAAAAACTCTTGGAAAAACATTACTTGTGATTCAAATACCAATTTTTAAATTTTTGTACCAATTTTTAAATTGGTATTCAAGTGAGATGTTTTCAACCTTTGTTTGCTATCTTTTTCTCAAACAGTACATCCTTCCCCAATGCTTTTCAGAGCGGCCTTTCCTGGGAGAAGGGATCAGTTCAATTAGAATCTACCTGTCAAAGGGCAGAGGCTTCTGTAAAAGGTTGACAACAACTGCCTCCATGTGAAAGCTGGCTATCTGGGAGATGGCTTCTAAAATAAACTGGAAACTTTCTTCCTTTTGTCTGAGGACTGGCATGTGACGGTAAATTGTGCTCAAGATCTCCAATAGCTAAAAAGAAAAAGTCAAGTCAAACATAAAGTTGCCATTTTGTCTCTACATGAACGGCTCAGCGTGAGTACATCTGCAAGCTCTGGGTGGGTGGTTAATGAATTATAAATACTGTTAAAAACAATAATTGGTTCTACACATGGCCTATTTCTCACTCAGAAAGATTATTGGTGTATTGGGTATTTATTCCCAAATCAATTTAGCAAACCTTTAGTGAAAGGGTGCATTACGCCAGGTGCTGTGCTAGGCGCTGTGGAGAATTTACCGAAGATGAAAAAGATGTACCAAAGAGAGTAAGTGATTGAATACAGGATATTAGTCACATACTCAAAGAACTGTGCTCAAGGCAGTCTATGACAAAGGATGTAAGAGGTGCAAAGACCTGATAGGGGAATCCAGAAGGAACTGAGTCATTTTGGAGGGGCCTTTGGTCTGAATCTTGAAGGATATGTAGCAATTTCAAAAGTCAGGGTGGAGATGGTAGGCAAGGGCATCCAACGATGTAAAATCAAAAGACAGGAGAGGCAGAGCACAGAGGATTTTTAGGGTAATGAAACTATTCCATGTGCTATTATAATGGAGGATACATGTCATTATGTATTTGTCAAATCCTTAGAATTGTACAACATCAAAAGTGAACTCTAAACCCTAAAGTCCGCATAAACTATGGACTTTGGGTGATAAGGACGTGTCAGTGTAGGTTCACCCATGGTAACAAATATGCCATTTTGCTATGGGATGTTGATAGTGGGGGAAGATATGCATGGACAGGGGGTAGATGGGAACTCTCTGCTCAGTTTTGCTGTGAACTTAAAATTGCTCTAAAAATGAAGTCTATTTAAAAAAAAAATCATGAGGACATGGGCATAAGAAAATGCCAAGAAGATTTGTGGAAGGGGAGAATGGTCCAGTTTGGAGCACAGAGAGAGTAAGAGTAGTGAGAGGAAGACAACCTGATAGAAAAGATGAAGCGAGATCCCAGAGGGCACTGAAGGCCACCGTTCTGAATTGGGATATTAATCTCTGGACAGTGAGGAA
This sequence comes from Propithecus coquereli, assembly GCF_000956105.1. NCBI lineage: Eukaryota > Metazoa > Chordata > Mammalia > Primates > Indriidae > Propithecus > Propithecus coquereli. The sequence continues at coordinate 5,074,712 of NW_012134970.1, forward strand.
TAAAATACAATCCAAATTATACATTTGGGTTTTTGACATGGACAAGGGAATATATTGATGCCAAAGTAACTTTGCTTCTAGTAGACATTTCTCTCTCTTATTTTAGATAGACATTTAAATTGAACATTTATTTTAAACGTAACATTTCCTCTGAATTATAACTCCTTAATCATAAATATCCCCCAAATACGAGTACTACAAAGTCCCAGTCGAATGATGCTTGGAGAGGATTTAAGTCCCTACTATAAGCCTTTACCCACATGTGTGAGCAGCTCCTCCTTGAACACACAAATACACGAACATTCCACATTTGTCTACTTTGATTCTTGGATGTGAGGGTGATCTGCTGCCACATCTGTCACCCCATTGATTGCCAGGGCTGATTTGGCTGATCTGGCTGGTTAGGCGGGTGTCCCCTTCCTCCCTCACCACTCCATGTGTGTCCCTCCCGAAGCTGCACTCTTGGTCAGAGGCCAACCTTCCCCAGTAGAGGAGGACCGTTCTTCAGTCAAGTGTATATGAGTAGCTGTGCTCCCCTGCTAGAACCTCCAAACAAGCTCTCAACCTTCATTCTCCCATGTCTAGCCCAGTACCTACCACATAGTATGTGTTCAATAAATTTTTTTTTGAAAGACTTATTGAAAAGTAAGTAGCACAGGGACCATTTCTAACCCCCTTACACAAAAACCATGCTTTGGAAAATTTTTAAATTGAGGGTGGTTGAGTGGGCTGTGAGGACCAGACTTCTCTTATTCCCTTTGAGATGCCTTCACCTAATTAAAGATTTTTTCCTTCTTATTCATATTTGAATAGCTTGTATCTGTTTCTAATTTCAGGAGAGAGGATAGAGGCATCTCCATTTGGAGCTCTTAGCCAAACTTCCTGAACTGAAATCCCATTGATTCTGCTTAACTCTCCAGTTGTGAGGAAGGGCTGAGATCCTCCCGCAATGCAATGGGAGCCTTGCTTACCAGACAATAAACTCTGAGGCGTGTGGAAGGAAAGCCTTAAGAGTAGCAGTGAGATTAGAAACTCTTGCCCTTAGTGGCCATCTCAAAGGCGTCCCCATGGGCATTCTTATCTCACACATCCAACAACCAGTTTTCCATCAACCAAATGGCCTTGGTTCAGAGCTGCTTCCTCCAGCCAGAGTGGTACGAGGTGGAAAGTTTTTATGATCAAAGACTAGAGAGGCAATTGAGATGGGCACTCAACATGAGCCTTGTTGTCAGCACACAGGGTCTCTGCTGAGGCCTCTTGAGGCTGCGCATGTTCCTGTCTGTTGCCCATCAGAGGACAAACTGAGGAGTGGTGACCCACTTGGCACTTGAGAAGTGTTAGAATTCCGCTCAGTTACAAAACCAGCCGTCAGTTCACCTGATCTTCCAGAGCCACTCCCTGCTCCTTCAGGGCGGCGATCATCCATATGCCACAGGCCATGGTGCACGTGGGGTTGAGGCTCTCCAGACCATCCAGTGTTTCCTCCAGGAACATCTGAATTTCTTCGTTCGGGATGAATTTACTGACGATCTGAAAATGCACCCAGAAATATTCATGCTATCAACCACCTCACTTTCTGTCTGCATACTTAGAACATGCTGCTATTGTTTGTTTTAGGATATTAAAACCATTGGGCTTTCCAACAGCACATGATTGAGGCCATAGAAACTAGAGAAAATGCTAAAAGAGGACTCAGATATGACCTTTTTATCTCTAAGCAAACTTTCCCTGGAGTTGTCTTTTTATTATTTCATATTTTTTTGAATCCCAAGTTTGCAACTTCCTCTCCAAACCTAAAGTTGCAGCATATTGCATAAGGGAAAAATAATGCATAATGTTCATACAGCAACTTATACACTGTAATGTACTTTCACATACATTTTATGTATCATAGAAATATGTCTTGAATCTTCCAAAGAATAGCTAAGCCTTGAGAATTCAGGAAAATCTACCGGCATGTACTAAGTGCTATACTGAATACTCAGGTGGCTGACAGTCTCCATATGGAGTATGGATTACCAGAAGCCCTGCTTCTCACTCTTCCATGTTTCAATATTGAGAAGTCAGTTAAAGGTCAAGAAAATAAAAAACAGCTTTGCAATTTTGGTCTTCAGGTACAAGAACCATAAAGAACGTTTGGCTGACAGCACTGTGTGGATTTGCGTGTGTATGCCTGTGTATGTGCGTTAATGAAAAGGGAGCAGGCAGGTAAAAAGCTGGCAGTTTGAATGAGCTCCAGGAGCATTACCTGGGGCTTTAACTAAACAAGATGGTAACGATTATGAATTTGTAGCATGAGAACATTCCTATTCACAACTGACTTCCCCTCCATTAAATGGGCTGCTGATGCTTTGTTGAGAAGTAATGAGCTCCTTCCATGAATAGCTGCACATCCCAGTGATTTTCTGAGTTATGGCTCCACAATCGAAGGACCGGATTACTGCTCCTATTATGTGTAGCACCAAATGCTTGCCTGGTGTCCAAGCTCAGTGGCTATCTGTTTTGTTCTCACGTTGGGATGGGATTTTGATTTAGGAAGAAAGGAAAGAAGGGAACTCGTGTTTTGAGCATATTTTTGAGCATGTGCCAGATGCTTCTCAGGCATTTGACATATGCTCCTTCCCTGTCCCCTGAGTGGTTTCTCTGCCATATCCTTATCATTTTCTCATGTCTCTGCTATTGCCACCTTGGTCCACCTTGGATTCTTGCAGTTTACTCCAAACTGACTTCTCTGATTTTGCTCTTTGCAGGCTATATTCTATTCTCCACACGGTAGCCAGAGTCATCCTTCAGAAATATAAATCTAATCATATTTCTCCTCTCAGAACAATTGCTATCTCATAAGGGACCTTTGCACATTAGGAAAATGTGCCCTGTCCTCAAGATGTTACACTTCTGTCTGTAAATATAGTGTTGTAATGTATTGATTTTATTGGATCCTTTATTGGAATCTAGAAAATTTCCATGACACAAATGTAAATCTGTAATGTCTACATTATGAATGATGCTACTTTACATGATGGTGCCCTTTTGCATTTCACAACTGGCAAAATTGTACATAGGAGCCCTGACTCTTCTACTGAAAACCCTCTACTGGCTTTTTTTTTTTCAAAATATTATGTGGGTACAAATGTTTTTGGTTACATGTATCAATTTTGTTATGCCTGAGTCAGGGTTATAAGCATGCCCATCACCCAGATAGTGTTCATTGTACCCGTTAGGTAGGTTTTTACCCATCCCCTCCTCCCGCCTCCCCCCTGCTTGATTCCCACTGAGTTTTATTTCCCTCTGTGTACATGTGTGTGCATCAGTTAATTGAAATTTAATAGCAAGTACATGTGGTGTTTATTTTTCCATTCTTTAGATACTTCACTTAAGATAATGGTCTCCATTTCCATCCAAATTGTTGCAAAAGGCCTTAATTCATCCTTCTTCATGGCTGCATAGTATTCTATAGTATACATATTCCACATTTCATTAATCCACTCATGTATTGATGGGTACTTGGGTTGATTCCATATCTTTGCAATTGTGAATTGTGCTACAATAAACATTTGAGTGCAGGTATCTTTTTGATAAAATGACTTCTTTTCCTTTTGATAAATACCCAGTAGTGGGATTGCTAGATCAAATGGTAGGTCTACTTTTTGTTTTTTGAGGAATCTTCATGCTGTTTTCCACAGCAGTTGTACTAATTTGCAGTCCCACCAACAGTGTATGAGCATTCCTTTCTCTCTGCACACATGCCAGCATCTATTATCTTTGGACTTTTTGATAAAAACCATTCTAACTGGGGTAAGGTGATATCTCATTGTGGTTTTAATTTGCATTTCCCTAATGATTAGTGACATTGTGCATTTTCTTACATGTTTATTGGCCATTTGTCTACCTTCTTTTGAAAAGCTTCTGTTCATGTCTTTTGCCCACTTTTTTTGGATATATTTATTTCTTTTTTTAAAAAAAATTTCAGAATATTATGGGGTACATATGCTTTGGTTACATATATTGTCTTTGCACCACCCAAGTCAGAGCTACAAGCATGCCCAACCCCCAGACATTGCCCACTGTACCGATTAGGTGTGAATTTACCTATCCCCTCCCCCCCTTCCCACCTGCCTGATGCCCTATGAATGTTACTTCCACATGTGCACATAAATGTTGATCAATTAGTACCAATTTTTAATGGGATTGTTTGTTTTTTTCTTGCTAATTATTTTTGATGTGCTGTTGAATTCAGTTTGCTAATATTCTGTTGACAGTTTTTGCATCTATGTTCTTAAAGAACATTGGTATGTAGTTTTCTTTGTGTGTGTGTGTGTGTGTGTCCTTTTCTGGCTTTGATATCACAGTAATACTGGATTGATAGAATGAGTTACGGAGGATTCCCTCCTTCTTGATGTTATGAAACAGTTTCTATAGGATAGGTGTCAGTTCTTCTTTGTATCTGGTAGAATTCGACTGTGAATCCATCTGGTCAGGGGCTACTTTGTGCTGGGAGATTTTTTTTTTTTTACTACTGCTTTAATCTTGCTATTCCTTATTGTTATGTTCAGAATTTCTATTTCTTCCTGATTGGGTCTTGGGAGATTATATGTTTCCAAGAATATATCCATTCTCTCCAGGTTTTCTAGTTCATGTGTGTAGGAGTTTTCATAGAATTCACAGATGATATTTTCTATTTCTGGGGTATCAATTGTAATGTCTCATTTTTCATTTCTGATTGAGTTTATTTGAGTGTTTTCTATTTCTGGTTAATCTGGCTAGTGGTCTATCAATTTTGTTTATCTTTTCAAAGAAACAACTTTTTGTTTCATTGATTTTTTATATTATCTTTTTGGTTTCCATATTGTTTGGTTCTGCTCTGAGCTTGGTTATTTCTTTTCTTCTGCTGGCTTTGGGTTTGGTTTGTTCTTTTTTTTCTAGTTCCTTGAGATGTGACATTAGGTTGCTAATTTGTGATCTTTCTGTCTTTTGGATATAGGCATTTCAGGCTATGAACTTCCCCTGCAGGACTGCTTTGACTGTATTCTATAGATTTTTTTCTTTTTTTTTATTTCAGCATATTACAGGGGTACAAATGTTTAGGTTATATATATTGTTTTCGCCCTACCTGAGTCAACATCACTAATCATCAGGGAAATGCAAATTAAAACTACAATGCGATACCACCTTACCCCTAACACAATGGCCATTATTAAAAAGTCAAAAAACAATAGGTGTCGGTGCGGATGCAGAGAGAAGGGAATACCTGTACACTGTTGGTGGGACTGCAAATTAGTACAACCTCTATGGATAACAGTATGGAGATTCCTCAAAGAAATGAATATAGACTTACCATTCAACCCAGGAATCCTACTACTGGTTATCTACCCAAAGGAAAAGAAGTCATTTTATCAAAAAGACACCTGCACTCGAATGTTTATTGCTTCACAATTCACAATTGCAACGATGTGGAATCAACCTAAGTGCCCATTAATTCACGAATAGATAAAGAAAATGTGGTATATACACCATGGAGTACTACTTAACCATAAAAAGGAATGAAATAGTGTCATTTGCAGCAACATGGATGGAACTGGAGACCATTATCCCAAGTGTAGTATCTCAGGAATGGAAAACTAAGACCATATGTTGTCACTACCAAGCGGGAGCCAATATATGGGTATACACAGGCATAAAGTGATATAAATGGCATGAAAAACCAAGAAGGAGGGAGGATGTGAGAGGGAGTATGGGATAAAAACTTACCTGTTGGGCAAAATGAACACCATTCTGGTGATAGGCACACCAAAAGCCCTGACTTAAGCATTATACAAGGTATCCATGCAACAAAATCACTTGTACCCCCTTAATATTTTGAAGTAAAAAAAAAAAAATGACAGGACAAAAGGTCTTTCATTATGCTTGAATGTCTAGACCATTGCCTTCCTTAATAGTGGGGAGTACATAGCTTACGCATTAGGAAATCAATCCAGAATCATCTTTACATTCCTTGGCAAGACTTCTATATTTATTACCTTAGCTATTTTAGAAGAAACCTTGATCTGGACCTGCACATCATCACTCTCCAGCCCTTCCTGCAAACCCTGGAGTCTTTCCACTTCTAGGTGAATACCTAAATTCAACAGAGAGAGAAATGAGTAAGAGTTCAAAGACCTGATGGGGGTTGCTGAGGCTGCCTATATTTTGATATGACACTAAATCAGCCGCTGTCTGGTGAGGTGGTGAACACATTGAGTATTTCCTACTTGGTGGTACCATGCTGAATACCCTGCATACAATGATTTCATTTACTATTCACAAAGATTTTCTAAGGAAGACTCTTCGGTTATTGTCTCGATTTTGGAAATGAGAAAACTGGGGCCGAGAGATGTGATGCCATTGCTGAAGTTCATGCAATGAGTTAAAATAGGAGAGTCAGAATTTGAACCCTAGTCTGCCTGACACAAAGCCCACAATCTGACTACTCTGCTATACTGCTATCTCTTTCAGAGTTCAATTCTTCAGCGAGCTACCTCACTGGGGAAATTGAAAAGTAACTACTGTGATAAAAAGTTTCCATCAGCAACTGCATAAGTGATTGTTGAGATCAACTTATAAATGCAGACCTAAACAATAATGATTTTCTGTTTTCTTTAAATTTGAATGTATAGTAATTGTGGAAACTAACACTTGAGCATTCTGTGGAAGGCAGGCTAGCCCAGTGGAACACATGTGCACACACCTCGGCTCAGAGGACAGCTATACTACTTTCGGTGAACTTCTTAATTTCATATCCCTCATCTCAAAACTAGTTGAGCAACATCCGTGAGTATTAATGGGTATTTTATTTAGTATCACACTTGTTACTTGTGCCTAGTAGGAGTTTAATAGCACATGTTCTTTCTCTCCCTCTACCATGCTTGTTTGATCAGTCAAGGAAAAAGAATTAATGTAAATGAAGAATGGGATTTCTTGTTAACAAAGAGTATATGAGGAACTGAATTTTTCATGTTTTAGGAAAAGAAAGTAGGCAAAAGGAAGAATAGGTAGAACAATAACAATAGGTAGAATAATAACAGGTAGAATTCAAATTCAGTCCCTTTCTGGTACATTTCAACTCTTATTGGAATGGTTCTTCAGCTCTTTCTTTTTCTCTTTTTCTTTTCTTTTCTTCTTTTCTTTCTTTTTTCTTTCTTGTCTTGGTAAAAGCGTATATCCTTAATGACTTATCTTTCCATAGTTGAAGGGACTTTCCTACCTATTCTGACTCTCCTGAATAAATTTTTTCTTCTTGACTGGGTACTCCCCAATTCCCCAACCAAAGCTCACCTTTTGGCTGTAACGCACTTTACTTATGTGAATCTTAGAATTATAATATCTCTGTGTTTCCAGTACCAGAACAGTGTCTGACACATGGAAAGGAACTCAATATATATTTTGAGTAGCTAAAAGAGTGATGAGCGGAACATAGACATGAGATGGCATTAAACCTAGACTGAGTGTTCCTGGCTGCACCTGGTGTCCACAGAACTGTGCACACACAGTGTAGGGCTGTCGTAGGTGAAACACATGCTGAATTAACCCTGATAGGATGCCCTGATTGTTGGTTTCAGCATGAGACTGAGGTTTTGAAATTCCTTATATTTTCTGATATTGACAATTATTATAATGCACTTGGAGAGCAGGAGGAGGTCACGCTCTGCTGAGAAAACCTTCACAAAGTTCTGTCTCTTAGAGAGCTTTGAAAGTCACTTAGCACCACAATAACAGTGCAATCTTCTCCTGAAGAAAACTATGTGATAGAGGAAGCATTGCTAATATGCCCAATTGCTCAGTGATTTAAATCAGAGACTCTCAAAACGTTTTACCCACTTTAATGGATCTTTATAATGTTGCAGTGTTATTATCTTTATTTTAAAAAGCAGGAAAACAGAGTCACTGAAGAAAAAATGACTTGTTTCAGATCTGAGAAAGACAAATTCTGTGATATAATTAAGATATTAAAACTGAGAAATGGCTAAACTAGAGAGGGAGCGAGAAAGATAGGAGAAGAGGGGAGAAGAGGGAGGTGGAGGGAAGAGAAGGGAAGGTGAGAAGAGGAGAGAGAATCATGAGAGGAGAGGAAGGAAAGAGATATAGATGAACAAAGAGAAAAACAGAATAAAAGAAAATAGACATCTTGTCTTCTTTGTGGGTTCCCCACCTTTCTCTCACCTTTTATACAGAGCAGACCGATAGCCGAGCTAGCAGCTGCCTGGCGGATGGTGGGCAGGGTGTCGCAGCAGTGAGGAGCCAGGAGCCCGAGGAGTGAACCTATTTTAAAGTCCTCTGGTGCCTGCAGGACAAAGGAGGCACTCCCATGTGGTGAGGTGGCTGGATGATTTCCCAGGATATTCCCAACACTGGATCTCAAGTCCCTTATTTTCTCTCTGCAGGTCCTTAGAATGAAGTTTAATCTTAAACTTTCCCTTAAAATGTGCCTGATTCCTTAAGGGTAGTGGAAAAGTAAGCAAGCAAGCATGCAAAGACAACCAAATGGCTCAACTGCAGTGTGCTTGCTGCAATCTGGAACGAGGAGGTACCTGTCTGGGGGTTCTCAGGAAAGCACTCCACTCTGAGACCCGAGATCCACCAGACAGGTGTTTTGAATTCCAGAGGCCTCGGAGATCCCTGTTGTTTGCAAGCAATGAAATATATTTATTTTAGGGGATTACTTACTTCAATATCATTTGTCAGCACTTTTGCAATGATCTGGAAGGCTCTTTCTCTTTCCCATTCCTTTTGTGAAACAAGCCACATCCGGAGAAGCTGTGATCAAGGAATAAATGTACTTCCCTTAGTATTCTTCATACACATTTAGCCTCATATTCTCTCTCTGTCTCTCTGTCTTTGTCTCTCTCCCCTTTTTTCTCTAACAGCGTTCTCATATCCTCACAAACAGTTTTTTAAGTGGACTGGCTCTACATGGCGGGGAGGGTCAGGCTGGATGTATCCCTGTGAGGAAGAGTCTGGCACGCAGGAGGACAGATCGGGGAGAGTGGGCATCGGTTTGAGTGGAGGTCCTACTCACATTGAACATTTCTTGACAGTCCTCTGCCTTCACGTTGTCCCATATCACGGTCCTCAGAAGTTTTCCTAGAGCATCCATGGATCGTTCATAGAGAAACTGAAATCGAATGTGCATGTGTGAGTCCCAGCCTGAGGCGAGAGTAAAGTCCCACTCCAGTGTTTCATCCACTCAGGCCTCGCTGCCACGTACTTTAATGTGCTCCTTGTCCTTGTCCGTCCGGCCATCATTTGTCAGACTTCCCAGAGGTGGGAGGGGCAGCAGCCTGCGAATATTCTCTTCAAGAATATTGAGGTGGTCATTTAGTGAGAGCTTCGGCTTCAGTTTGCTGAAACGAGAAGCATGAGGAGGATGGATATTATGATTAACAACAGAACACCCCCCGTGAATTCCCAAGAGCCGCCAATCCAATCTAAACACGTGGCAGATGTGGCACATTTTCTGCCATGTTGAGGGAAGTGGTGACAGGAGTAGAAAAGATAGGGACATAGAATCAGGCTGCACTGGTGAGCATAGTCAAGATGCCTCAGCTCTAACTGACTAGAGTGATGCAGGAGTCGTCGCTCGCTTTGTGTGATTAACACTTTGTTATATGATGTGTACTAGCACTACCTACTTGTTTTCTCCACTGTGTGTGTGTGTGTGTGTGTGTGTGTGTAAAAGAGAGAGAGAGAGAGAGAGAGAGAGAGAGAGAGAGAGAGAGAGAGAGAGAGAGAGAAATATCTCCCCAAGAAGATTCTAAGTCTGGGGCAGTGAGTTTTATCAACTTCTTATGTCCTCTCGTGCTCTATGTAGTGCCACATGTACAATAGGTTCTTATGAATGCACAAGTGAATAAATGATACTGGAATCTTTCTTCCTTTACTTCTTTGTTTCTTTCGGGTATTTACTATAGACATCATGAGGATATGGAAAAACCTGGATGTGATTTGGGAAAACGCAAATGTTCAATAAACATGAAAACCCCATTTCTTAAATAAATGTAAATTAAGACAAGATACCACTTACCAGCTACCAAACTAGCAAAAAATTAAAAATGATGACACTATCAGGGAAGGGTGAAAATAATTCTCGAAGAAAGGAATAAAATTCAGTACCAGCTGGGAAAGCTTTAGTGAGAGTCTTCTCATTTTTATTGTCTGGCTGACTGCTTTTTTAAAAAATCAACTTATTTATGTACAATAATCTGCATCCATTTAAAGAATTTTGACAGATGTACACACCCATGAAAACACCACCACAACCAATATAGAACATTTCTATCATCACTTGGTTTTTCCTTATTCCTCTTTGCAGTTCATCTTTTCCTCCTCCTTGACAACCACCGATTTTCTTGCTGTCATTAGAAATTAATTTTCAGTTTCTACAGCTGCCCTGTCTAAGTGTGAGTAGTCACTGGCCACATGTGGCTACTCAACACCTGACCTGCAGCTGGTCTGAATTAAGATGTAAGTGTAAAACACACTGGATTTTGAAGATATAGTATAAAAAGTAATGTTGGGCAGATAGAAGGGGGGAGGAGGGGCTGGGCATATACATAATAATGAGTGCGATGCGCACCCACCATTTGGGGGATGGACACGCTTGAAGCTCTGACTCTGAGCAGAGGGGGAGCAAGTGCAATATATGTAGCCTAAACATTTGTACCCCCATAATATGCTGAAATTAAAAAAACAATAATAAAAAAGAAAATAGAATGGTGGTTTCCAGGGGCTGCGGGGAGGAAAGAATGGGGAGTTAGTTATTCAGTGGCTATACAGTTTCAGTTTTACATGATGAAAAGAGTTCTGGAGATTGGTTGTATAACAATGTGAATGGTGAATGGACTTAACACTATTGAACCATATACTTAAAGATGACAAATTTTGTGTGTTATGTATTTTGCCATAATCGAACATAAAAAAATCAAGAAATGAAAAAAGAATGCTGTTTATGAAGAAATGCTAATAATGTGCAAACATGTAATGTGAAGTGAGAAAAAGCAGAATGAGAAATCACATGCAGCATAGAATCTCAACCCTGTAATAAAAATGGAAGACTAGAAATAAAGACTTGAAGGAAATATGCCAAAATGTGTACCACGGGAAGATTATAGGTGATTTTATTATTTTAAAACATTTTCTGTAGTTTCCAAATTTTAACAATAAACTTGTATTCTTTTACTTTGAGGGAAAATATTATTTTAAAAGCACGCCTAAAATTTTCATCTTCAGGTTTATTGCTGCTAACCATATAGAATGTAATTAGGACTTTCGTAAGTTTTTAATTGGAAGATTAAAATTTGCCTATAGGCTAAGATCTAGGGAGAAAAATTTCCTTTTGCACAGAAATTTCCGTCAGTCCTCATATATCAATAAATCTGATTCCTCTGAACAGCTCTTTAGTCTCTGTCAGTCATCAAATGCTCAATCTCTCAGCCAGCTCTGTAACTCTTTCGAAGGAGAAAAAGCCCCAGTTTGAAAGTGTTTATTTTTGGGAGGGTGCACTGGTGTCCGCATTGATAAGTAAGTCAGTTGATCAGGAGGACGAGGGGGAAGAAATACTTTTTCAATAGGAAGAACAAAGGATTTTCTACCTGAGGTATCTAATGGCGATTAAGGCTTTCCACCGAACAGGGCTAGCTAAGGAATCCAGGGGTTCATCCCTAATGAAGTCCTGCAACACAAACAAGGAGGTGAAATGTTTCAGAAAAGTTCAAGGATGCAGCTGCAACCTCACTGGACCATTGGGTACCCTGGGTCAGAAATAAGGCAGAGATCTGTTATGTGGGATTGGTGAGTTTCATACATTTTAAAAAAGACAGCCCTGCGCTCTTGGTAATGGGATACTTAGGGTCTTCCTCATTCCTTCTCTGCACACTCACCAGCATGTAACCCATTAGCGTCTCCTTGTAGGAAAACTGGAATTTGAGATCCTCAGCATCTTGGACAGCAATGACAATCTCAGTGATGCTCCTTGTGAAACTCATTTGCAGATCTATGTCCTAAAGCAAAATAATTCACGATGCAAGCCAGGGTCTTAGGCACCACACTCCGGTCTATAAACATGTGATCTGGGGTTGAAATATGTGCCCAGACAGGAGTGAGAATGTTCGCTCTCTTTGCTATCTCTACTCCAGACTAGGATCTAAGTAGCAGGAAAGGGGAGAAACAAAGGTCAATCTCTTCCCCCATCACCCATGGTAGATTGAAAGTTCTCCAGAGTAGTGGCTTTCAAATGTTTTTGACCACAAACTGCAACAGGAAACAGTTTAAAATTCCACCTAGTACTTAAATGCATGCACAAAATATATCTAACATACAACTGAAATAAAGTTTAATAATACTTACAATTGCTATATGCAATGCACCCTTCTATTTTCTCTTTCATAGTATTTCATTAAAAAAATATGCTGGTTGTGACCTCTTAAATTGATTTCCTGTTCAACCAGTGGGTCACAATTCAAAGTCTGAAAAACATTGCTTTAGTTTATAGCTCACCTTTTAAACTACCTGGAACTAGAACACAGCTACTTGTTCTGCCCTAGATCAGGATCATGAGTCCTGGCTTTGGAATTGGATTAATTAGTTATATACTGGGATCCTTTCCACTGGAATCAAATCAAGAGAATATTTATTTATGTTTGGCACACTTCAAGGAAGCATGATATTTCTGTCTGTCTATCTCATACCTTGTTCATCACAGACACGCCCAGAATCTGAAAAGTCAAAGACAAAAGCAGATACTCAGTGAGCAGCAGTCAGAGACAACTCAGCCCAACAGAAGGACCCCCACTACTCCCACCCCCCACACACCCATCAACAATAATGAAACAGTATTGGAATCTTGCCTCAGGTGGTGGGTGGGGTGGTCTTTGCTAAGGGGAAAGGAGCTGTTCACTTCCTCCCCCATTTTTAAAGTTAAACCTTGCACCTTGGCAGATTCTTTCCCTCAGGTGAGTGCTGAATAAGCTTCAGGAGGCAAGATAGAGACTTCAAGCCTTTGGGTTTTCAGGCTTCACAATCAGTTTTAAGAGGTTCCACACACTTTGGTAAGGAAAAAAGGTAAGGGCTCTTGGGGAAAGGAGCAGTGGAAAGTTATAATACGAAGTCATAGAGCGGCTGACTCTGGAACTGAGAGTACAGTCAGTTCTGCTATAATGCTCGCCTTGGAAATGCAAAGTTGTTCCAAGGAGATTGATACACTGTATCAGGGAATACTTTTAGCACGTACCAAGTTTGCATTTGCTTAGGTGCCTTTCGTCTGAGACTGACGGTGCACAGTTGAACTGAGCCCTGTGGGAATACCCAAAGCATGCCCCAAGCATCTACTAGCTGCCCCAGTTGACTCTGTTATGAGCCACTCCTGTCCAAATCTGGTGTTGCAGGTATCCGTGGAATTTAAGATAATCTTCCTTTCTTCCACCATTTCGTAATAACTCACAACTTTCACAACTGACCTCAAGTGTTTCAAGGTAAAGTGCCCCCTTTTGGGTAGTATTTCTGTATTTTTAATTTTTTAAAAAAGATTAGGTTCTCATCTTTTTGTAAAAAGTATGTCACTAATGGAGGTTTTCGAAAGTTGTGCCCGACCCTATTTCCCCCATAATCTCTGTGTTTTTCCTGTATTATCTTGTGCATATGTAGTGTTACAGAAGAATTGACTGTACCCTGAAATGCATAGCAATATTTGTCTGAATCATCTTTATTTCCCTTCCTCTTTTATTTTCCTCAATGATTGACTAAAAATTAATGTAACATGAAACATCTTTTATTATGTTTTCGATTCTCGGCATTGCTTATCAGATTTGGGGGCATCGGAATCAGCTCCTGAGGAGCGTGTTCCGTCAATGATCCATCCCTGAACACTGTGATTCATTGGGCATCTCTATTTTTAACAGGCTTTGCAGGCGATTCTCATGCAACTAAGGTGTGGGGATCACTGCCCTACACTCTCCCACTAGCACCTACTGATGAGCTCCCCATGAGCCCATTTTCAGCACATACACATACGAATAAATGTCAAGAGCACTTATGTACCAGACGTGTGGTTTGTGGAGACACAGGAGAGGAGATAAAGGAGCATCTGGCACAGTCCCTAACATCAAGGTGCTGATAACGTAATGGGAGAAGCAGATGTGCACATAGTCAGTGGAAGCTCCCCACGCCTGTCTATAAATAAGAATCATTCATGAACTTAAAAGCATAGAGATTTCCAGCATTTTCCCAAGAACTACTAGAAAATCAACTTCTCTGGAAAGTGACTCTGGCAAGCTATATTTTAAACTTGATCCCTAAGTGATTCTTAGGTGGCCAACCTGGTACTTGTCAGCAAAATGGATGAATTGACAATATGGATAAAGCAGTTTACTGAAGATACAAAGAAAGTGCTATGGAAGACAGAAATGACCAGAGCAGTTCCAACTTAGTTCGGAGGCTCCAAGGCTGGAATACTCTAGGTGTGTTTGAGGAGCATCAGGGAGGGTCAGGGCGGCTGGAATGAATGTGGAAGGGAAAATAGGTAAAGTGACTTGAATAACTTGACAAAGGACATATTTTATTCACTTAAAAATGCATATATGGCACTTTCCATTTAGGTGGTTTATAAATATTTCCACATTAAGTAACATTTCTGAGACTATTATAAGGAAGTAATAAGCCAGTTGCCTTAAAGTAGTACAGGAGTAATTGTTTTAAGTTCAAACAAGGGTGAGATCACTATGGAAACAATTGATCTGGGAAAGCATCACAGGAGTGGTAGGACGCGGACTGCCCAAGGCCTTGGGAAAGAAACAAATCACCTGACTGTATTTCATAATAAATTTTTCTGTTCCCATATGTTCTCATCTCCCAAACATACCAGATACTAACTTTCCTTTGGCCTATATCCTTTGAGCCTAAAGATTCCCATGAGGTGGGCCCCTGTAAGATTCGGGAAGCCCAGCCTGGAAACGGAGGCAGCCCTGCTATGGGCATTACCTGAGAGCATTGGCTGTAAAGCAACAGGACTTGGGATACGACGTCTTGGTCAAGCCTGGCGAGAAGTTGCTGCTTGGGAGCATGGAGGGCCACGGCTCCGTAGATCACCATGATGTCTGTCTTGGTCAGGCTCTTTTTCCCAGAAAAAAGGCTCTGAAGACCAGGAAAGGGAGACATGAAAAACGTGACCTAAGGAGTTTTCTTTCCTCTCATGCTTTTTTCTAATCCCATGGACCACTACTGAGATTGAGAGACTGGACTGGGATGATTAAAATGAATCTAAAATTGATACAGTCTTGCTTGTCTAAATGTAAACAGCCAGGACTGTGTCGTGGGCCTATCAGGCCTTCATAGAGGTGGCGGCTGTGAGAGGCTTTGGTAACTGTTTACTTGTCAGATCCCTCTCCTTCAGGGGAAGCCGAGCATACATAATGGAAGCTGCTGGTGAGGCTGAGCAGTTGGTAGAGGGACAGACCTAG
Organism: Propithecus coquereli; assembly: GCF_000956105.1. Taxonomy (NCBI): domain Eukaryota; kingdom Metazoa; phylum Chordata; class Mammalia; order Primates; family Indriidae; genus Propithecus; species Propithecus coquereli. Next base: position 5,090,197 of record NW_012134970.1, read on the forward strand.
GCACACGTGGCGCTGATTAGGACCTTCCAGATCAGCATTAGTGACAGAGAAAATGGAGTAGACTTGTTACATAGCTGATCATCCTACAGAGCCTGGGCTTGGACAGTTCTGACCCGGAACAGGACCTGGGGACAGGAGTAAGTATAATATGGAGAAAGAGTAGTCACTGAAGAAATCAGTTTCATTTGCCCTTGCAATGACTTAGAGCTTTCAAGAAGATTATTCTTTTTACCTTACATCGATTCATGAAAAACTTTTCCTGATTTTGGAATGTTTTAAGAACTTTTAAAACAATATCCAAGTGGTTCTCGGCACAATGTCCTAAAATAGCTGTTATTCCCTAAAATCAGAAAAGGCATGAGATTTTGAGTTTAACCATTCATTTAGTCAACAAATATTTATCGAGCACCTACTATGTGCCAGGCATTCTTTAGGTCCTGAGGATACAGTAGGGAGCAGAATATACCTGACTCCCCCTTCTTGTGGAGTATACAACCAGGAGGACTGACAGGGAAGCAACAAGGAAGTGAAATAAGGGTAGACAGAAATTTAGTAAGCATGTAAATATATGGTATTCCAGATGGTGACAAGTGCTATAGAGATAAGTAAAACAAGAAAAGGAAATAGCTGGCTATGTTTGGGGGAAGTTTGCAATTTAAATAGGATGGCCACATGAGTAAGTTGATATTGACTGAAATGTGTGAGGGAGTGAGCCATTGGACTTTCTGGAAAGGAGAGTTCCAGCCAGAGAAAAAGTATGTGCAAAGGCCCTGAGGTTTACTGAAAGGCTGAGTGAGCAATCAGGGAGGAAAGCAGGGAAAACTGACGTCAGACAGGAGGTAGGGGTGGGTTCTAATATTGCCTTTTAGGCCATCCTGAAGATTTTGGACTTTTAATCTAAGATTGGTGGAAAGCCAATGAATGATTTTTTGAGCTCGAGTTAACTGATATTTTTAAAGGATCATTCTGTTGCTGAAACTTTATTGTATATTAAGTGATTAAATTTTCGAAAGCTGATAGCTCTTGTTTCACACTCTAAGCTTATAACCCCCCTGCCCATATTCTCCCCTCCCCACCTCTCTTGTCTAAGGCTGATTTCACCACAGAACCTTCATGGTAATTTGTTCATGAATACTGTTATATTTGGTTGCATAACCTTGCTAGAGCTACCATGAAAATCATAGACTAGACCAGTCTTGTGGACCCAGGATTTTAATCCAGCTAGTCTGAGCCAGAATTGGAGATCTTGACATTATGTGATTGAGAGTCATGTTTAAAAGACTGAAAGCCAATTAGGTTCAGTGAGATCAAGAAAGTCATGTATTAAAACTTTACTCATTCAGAGTGTGTGGCACACACCCAAGAACTTAAAGTTAAGTAAAAAAGGTATTTGAAAAACTCAGATGGATGTCACAGTTTGTCTTTTAAAACTTTTGAAACCCTCAGACCTTGAATGAGAGCCTTGTTATATGCTTATATCTAAAATCAACCTTTTTTTTTGCCTAGCCTATAGCAGAACTAAAATGGAAATAGTTAGAAATAGTGCCAAAAGCAAGAAATTTTAACAATATCTGTCAAGGAAAAAAATAATAGTAATATAAAAGGAGATTTCAGTAAAGTCTACTGGTCTCTGGCCATTTAATGTAGGAGAAAGAACCCTAAATATCTCAGAATTTCTGAGGAGAGTATATAATAAAACACAAAACAATATTTTTATACTGGTGGGCTTTATTAGCCTGGGGAGGTTTGTTTTGTTGTTGTTGTTGGTTTTTTTGTTTGTTTGTTTGTTTTTTGGATACACATCCTCTCACTACTCCACATTTATATATGCTCTCCAGCCTAGGCTAAGATAGAAAATAAATGCTTTGCAAAAGCTCTGCAGGTTGTACTTATATTCTCTCTAGATCAAAAACCAATGGTCTATGAGGTTGTTTTCAGCTTTTAAATTAAATGATTTTGATATTCACAATCATGCTCTAAGTTATAAAGCCAAGATAAAAGTTTATCAAAGTGAGAATGATTAAAATTCATTTTAAAATGTTTTCACAAACTTGGTTAAAAATGAAGTATTGATATTTAAATAGGGAACTCTCATGTCTCTGAAAAATTTTGTTGGACTATTCTGAATGTATTCATGGATAATTCTGGTTAAGTACAATATTATCATACGAGCTCTCAGAGGTTTTATGGGTAGGATAGATTTGTCATCATCGTAATAGGAAATTGAGAGAAAGGGGTCCCACCTGTCTTTGATCTCCCAGTTGGTGGGGAGCAGTCAGAAACTCCTTAATCTGTGAGCTTACAAAGTTTGTATCTTGGCAGGATGTTAAGGTGGTTCCCAAGGCTTTCCAAAGGAATTTCTGGAAAACAAAAGACAAGCGAGAGGATTTTAAAGGTTGGAAAGCAAGACTTTGATGAAAAGTGAAAGGGTTAAAACAGTCATCTGAAGGAAAGAAGTTGGGATAACTTAACAACTGCAGAATAGCCATGCACCTCAACTATTATCTCTTCTTGAAAGTGTTTCCCTCCCCTAGGATCTGCCCTCGACCTGTCCTCTTCTATAACTTGTGCCCTGCCATTAACATACCTTCACTCGCTTTTGTAATTTTTAGATTTTCTTGTTTGTCTCTATGCTCAGAATTTGGGTTTTTGGCAGCAGAAGGTCTTATGCGTTATTTCCACTGTACAGTTCCTTGTAGCTAATATTTGCTTAACAAATGCTCATTGAATAAACATGCTCCCTGAAAATAGGCTAATTTTGAAGATGGCTTTAATTTGTTTTCTGAGATTCAAATCATTTATAGCTATATAATATCAAATTGGCATCTCTTTATTTAGAATCCCTATCTTGTCACATGCAGGAGAGGAAACTGACTAATTGGTGGTCTGCTTCGAGGACCCTGCATGGCTCACAGGATTGTAGCTACTGATTGGCCATTATTGATCAGAGAGGAATCTGTAGAGTAGGGAGAAAGGAAAGGCTAGTAGAAACATATGGAGTTAAATTATTACATCCAGAGGAACTTCCGCAGACCAGTCTGACTTGGGATGAGAGGGGGCCATGAGATGGTAAAACAGGTGGAGCAGCTGCTGTGACCTCGACTGCCAGAGCGACAGCCGCCTAACCAGAGCAAGACTCTGGCTAGGCCGCATCCGCTCCACTCTCAGTTGTCCAGGCAAAAATTCTCTATGATAAGGGAATTATAGTGAGGAAAATTGTGTACAACGCAGAAGTAAATATGAATTTGGGGCAAAGCTGCTAGGGTCCATTTAACTCGACCTTGGAAAGAATCTGGAAAAGTCTTATGCTGCAGAAAAAAATTGATGTCATAAAGGGGAAAATCCGACTTAGGTGTAAAAGGTTAGTCTTAATGCCTTCCAGGCCTCCTGAACTGCTGCTTCCCTGCTGATTTGGGTTCAATGTATTGTGTGTTCCTGATTTGTGACTTGTACAGAATCCAAGAAATCAGGAACCCAAGTGAGCAGTGCAAAAACAGTCACAACTTTTCTATCCTCCCTCCATCCATGTCTCCTTTCTATGGGACATTGTAGCTTCTTCCATCAGGAAAGGCGCTTATTTTCCCAGTCTTTGACCTGTGCTGGCCTTGTGACTTGCTTTGGCCAATAGAATGTGGCAAAAGTGATAGTGGGCTAGTTCTGAGCCTATACCTCAAGAGACCTTATATACTTTGCAGCTACCAAGTTGAGAAGTCTGGGCTAGGCTGCTGGAAGATGAGAGACCACAAAGAATAGAAATAAGCTGTCCTAGTTAAGACTGTTGTACACCAGCCAACCTCCATATACCCTGCGAGCCTAGTTGAGATCAGGTGACTGCCCAGGTAAGGCCAGCCCAAACTGTGAAACTCCAAAATTGTGAGCTAAAGAGGTGGTTGTTATTTTAAGCCACTTGGGGTAGTTTGTCATGCAGCAAAAGCTAATTAGGGCGCTCTTACTTTACTCCCGTTCAGTGTTAGGGTTGAGAGCCAATCAGGAAGCTTATTGCTCAAATTGCTCTGCCTACCCATACCACCATTATCCTGGAATAATCTTGTGGGTCTGGAAGCTATTGGATGAATGGTATGACATGAGGTGCACAGGGCTAGTTCATGTGATAAGACTTGCTCACCAAGTCTTCTTGCTGTGTTGGTAGGGTTGGTAGGCCAATTTGGAGAATCAGCACTCTGTGTCACATTAGGGAGTCAATCAGTGAGTGGAATTTTAAAATACATAGGAGAGATGAAGATTGATAATGAATAATTTGTGGGAAGAAATACTTAATATTGGAACTGACAAGGGTTAAATATTTTTCCCAGGAAAATAAATTTATGAATGATATTAACATAATAAAGACCATGATCAAAGCTATTTTTATGTTGAGTACATACCTTATGCTAGGCACTTCATTGGGGACTTGGTATACTTTATCTCATTGAACCTTCATAATACTAAAGCCCTCACAGGTGGGTATGGTGTCTATTTTATTGATGAGTATAGTGAGGATCCAGAAAGGTTAGATAACTGAACTAAGGCTACATTCGTAACAAGCAGCAGGAAATGTATTCAAACCCCATTTAGAATGGATGGCTACAAGGTGGAGGGGTAGGGAGAGGCTGTTTGGAGACAGGAATGGAAGAACTGGCTTTTGAGCATTCTTTTCAGCTCTAAGCTTTTGTTAAATTGCAGTAGATTGTTTCTTATAGCTAGCCTTACAAGACTGGCATAATGGAAACTGAGGCATAGCTGACATTAAACCAGTGCCGTGGCAGAGACTGCTATTTGCCCTGCAGTATCCATTCTTCTTCCTCCTCTGAAGAGAATCCCTGAGTTTTGTCAGACACATATGTATCTTATAGGCATTATTCCTCCCAGTCTTCCTTGCAGACAGGTGTGGCCATCTGAATAAGTTTTGGTCAAATGTGAAGTGAAGAGAAGGTAGTATTCAACTTTCAGCAAATGGTCTTAAAAAGAGGGAACTTCTTTTCCTAACTATTCCTCCCTCCTTTTGGTTGCAGTACAGACAAGATGAAGCTTGAGCAGCCATTTTGGATCACACAGTAAAAGCTAAGGTCCTGTCTTAGCTGAAAAACCAACCTTCTCAATGGAGGTGTTGCTGTAACTATCCATTTGCTGGTTGAAATCTCGACTCAGCTGAATGGTCCAGGCTGTGTCACTGATCTTCCATAAGGATTCTTTGAGCAACTGTTGTAGGAAGTGGAAGTTAGATATGAGTGTGACTGTTTAGTGTGCTTTCTCGATATACTTTTGTCACTTTATCTTTTAAAAGCATAAATATATGTTAAATGGGAGTATTCCTTTTCCATAAAATAACTGG
>NW_012134970.1:5096128-5097951 GCF_000956105.1 Propithecus coquereli
AGGAGCTCATTTAGTGGGTCCTTTAAAGAAAAGAAATTAAACAGCTTTGGAGGTTTAAGGGTAGAAGTCATGTGTAGACGGTTTTGGAAAAAAAAGACCAGACATATACTCAACATTGGAAAGGGAAAAGGGACTGTTTTCAAGCCTTCCCAGTAGAGGGAAAAAAATTCCTTCTAGTAAAAACAATTATTTTAAAATGGTGGCAGGGGAAAATCTGGTACGATTTTGACAGAGGGAGGAGGAGATAAAGGAAGCATAGAACCAGAAGGAGAGGTGGATCCTATAGGTGAGGACCAGGGGAGTGGAGTAGTCATTTTTAGTATTTATATTGGGTGAGAATCATTGGTGGCAGCCCTGAAAACATGCCAGTTCTCAGGTTTCATCCCCAGAGATTCTGATTCTGGAAGAGGAGGTGATAGGAGGTAGGGGAGGTGCTGTGGAGAAGGCACTGAAAATTGACACTTCAAGAAGCCTCAGGCCATTCCTATGTTAGTGGCTTATAAAGTGGAAACTCATGTTACAATCTCCTTGTCTGTGGGCTCTTTGACCTCCTGAAGGTTCCTGAAGTCAAAATCTCTGTAAAGCTGATGCCCAGCTCCTGTCTGCAATTCACCATTCTTGGCACTTTGTATTGTCTGTGGCACTGTTTATTTGTAAAGGTCCAAAAAGTTTATGGGTGAGAGAGGAGACTTTTTTCTCTGGAAAAGGGATACGATGTGGCCCTTTGGTTTTTAGAAATCAGGAAAAAGAGAGCAGCAGATAGAGGAGGAAATGAAGTTGTATGGTAAATACAACCATACAACTTGGTATGTGATGGTAAAAGAATGTAGTTGCAAGGAGAGGAAAAACATACTTGAAAATTAAAGAAGATTTAAGAAAGACACAGAGAAAAATATTACTCAGTGAGTCTTCCAAATTGTCTTAGATTCTTAATCAAATTGAAAGCTTAAGATTGCTGTTCAAATTATGGTGATTTAAAGAGCATTATCCTTAAGACATCACTTCTAACATTCTAGTCCTTTTCCCAAGAAAAATAAATGTTATTTACTACCTTTTGGGTACTAGTTCTTTTTAGTTAGGATGGGTAACTTTGGCTGATTTCATCACCCCATCATCAACAATTATTCTAGAAGTAACCCTTACCTGAAGCAGCATGGTTTCCCATAGCACGATACTGGTGTTCTTTCCTAGAAATAAAAATTGATGCAATAACTGTAAAAAAATCCAATACTCAAATTCTCCCTTGCCTTGGGGTGCTGGAATCCCATTTCAAGCTTCTCCATGCTCAGAATGTTTATTTGAGATCAAATTTTCTATGCTGGCAACTTTAGAATACTAGTCAGGTGGAGAGAAGGTCTTCAATCCATGATAAAAATCTAGACTTTTTGATAATTTCAATAGTAACTACTGAAATGACCAGATTTTGACATTCTAACATGAAAGAGTAATAACTTTTTAGAAAAATATTAAAAGTGAGTTTCTCTAGTTACAGGAAAAAGACCAAAGTAAAAGTAAAAATTCCTTCTGATAATGTTACCCACTAGGTCTTCTCACAGCATGAATGTTGGTGGAGAAATAGAACACAAGGAGCAAAGAAAAAAACATAGCTGTCTACCTTGCACATCAAGTTCATTGTTTTTATTGCCTAAAATGAGCAATAATGGCTTTACACAGAGAAATGGTGCATAATTTCTTCATGCTCTTGCTTCATTGGGTAAGGACCTGATCCCACTACCTTGTACCTTCCAGAGGCTGCAGGAGCTCAGGTAAGCGTGTTTGCCACAGGTCTACCAATTTTGGGTGAATCATCTCAGGTAATATCT
>NW_012134970.1:5099346-5102272 GCF_000956105.1 Propithecus coquereli
TATGTTTCGTGTCCTTAATAAAACTCCTTTGTCCTAATGGAAGCCTTGCTGTCAACTTGTACTCCTCCCTCTTCCTTCTCATCTATATTTAATTACCAAGCTCACACCTCTTTTCACTGTAAGATCTCCCATGCCCTTCCATGTTTTGTTCCTACAGTAATGACATTGCTGTAGTTCCTATAAGTTGTGTCTGATCCGATATATAGCCTCTTTGCTCTCAGTGTACGCATTTGTTGATCCACTGGTTTCCTACAATTATCATTTTAAATTTTTAGCTCTTGATTAACATTTTCGTTTATTTATCAAAGACAAGGGAGGAGTTTGGTATTCTAGGCCCTTTTGAGTTTGGCTCTAGACTATTTTTCATCATTTACTTCTATCTCAGGTCTTAAACTTTAATATGTTTCTGAAATATTGGAACTTATTTGATAGCAGACCCATGGGCCCCATGTCCAGGTGTGCTGATTCAACAGGTCTCATATGTGGCCTGGAAATTTGCATTTAAGTAACTATCCCAGACAATTTAAGAACCACATACTATTCTAGATGAAGCCTCTGATTTACTTAAATGGGCTGGACTGTTGATTGTCTTCTAGCTGTGCCATGTACTTTTGACCACTAAATCCTTTCTCAGTCTCTCACAGGGAAGAAATATCCTGCCCCAAATTCCAGCAACAACCCCATGGGGAAACCCTGACCAACACTCACGAAAACTAGCACCTGAAATGAATGTGTCATGCAGGGATTTATTTTATTTAACAATTTCCTTAAGGAAAATAAAGATTCCAAGGTATTTCCCCTTGAGTTTCAGATTAATTAGGTTTCCCTTGAGGCCTGAGAATGGCTGCTTTTACCACCTTCCCAGATGAATAAGGAAAGTCTGGCATTGACTGCACTAGAGCCACCACTCATGACTTAATATTACTAGATGTGTTAGGGGAACAAGAGAAGTAATATATTAAGGTGCTTATAAACTGCCATGTACTATTCAGATACATGATGATTTATATTAATTATCTTAATTAATTAACTAATTCAATATCTATATGCTGGACACTGAGCAACACCATACACTTCCTCTAGTCAAAGCATCAAAAAGCTGATGATACATGGAGTACAAAGTTGTGTCTTTACTTCTAAATGGGCAGAGCTTTAGGCACGTGATCAAAGTAATTGTAAGTGATAACAAAGGATCCCTTACCTGAGGCATTCCAATGACTAACGGGTCCAGGGTTTTTAAGACCTGAAGACTTGTTTCTTGGACAGATTTCTCTTTCTTTCCATCCTCATGGGAATTAGTTTTCATTAGTTTCTCCTTTAAGAAAGATAAAACAGGTGGCTTGTTAATAATCCTTAATGTTGGTCTCCTCTGACCTTGCTTGGATGTGTTCTCGGACCCTGGAGTGAAGGACGTAGTTGCTGTAGGACTCCAAATTCAGGCTCGTGTATCTGATGTGCAGCTAAAGCCAAACACTGCAAAACTGGTGCTTGGAGACAGGGAAAGGTTTGCTCAATTTGGCCAAAGTGAGAAGACAGGAGAGCAAAATCTCTCAGATCTGTCTTCCCTGAAGAAATGAAGCAGGGAGCTTATGTGGCTGGGGAATGAAAGGAGGATGGGGGATTGGCGGTGGGATTCAGTGTTGTTTTTAGTCTCAGATAATACCTCGAGTAACCACACTTTTTGGTGTCAGCCACTAGTTGTTGCTTTTTCAGGGACATTCATTCTTTCCATAAAACAAACTTGTAGATTCTCCTCATGAGCCTGGAGTTACCTGCTTCTGCTTGTTAAGAAACAGTGTATCAGCAGTTAATGATTGCTGTGAGAACAAGGGGTGCTGAGCAGGAAACAAGTGGGTTAACGTGTAAACAACCAAGGGCCTAGTCTAATTGTACATTATTTCAGTCATTAAAAAATGCCAGGGTACCAAAATCTCAAGGGACCCAGCTACATAGTCACTCAACGTAAGGGACTCATGGGACCCAGGGATCTCTAACATCTAATCCCTGTTTGAAAGTGCCCCCTTGGAGGAATAGGTTGGAAAACACATCCCTGGCTAAATTAGAAAAGCAAAACTTCCGAGGCTTCTCTTGAACTCCAGATATTCCGTCTCTCCCTTTGCCGTTTTCTCTGGGGCAAAAATTTTCAAAACACTGCTTCTTTGTGGAGTGGACTGTAATTTCAGTTGTGACTAACTTGCTAAGATCACTGAGATCTTAAGCACATGTTTTTCAGCCTATTTAGCCAAAGGAAGCTGACCCCAGTTGCTGCTGTCTGAATGTTTGTGTCCCACCAAAATTCATATGTTGGAATTCTGACCTCCAAGATGATGGTATTAGGAAGTGTGGTCTTTGAGAGGTGATTAAGTCATGAATGGGATTCGTGCTTTTATGAAAGAAACCTCAGAGAATTAGCTAGCCCCTTCCACCATGTGAGGACACAGTGAGAAGGCACCATCTATCAGGAGTTGGGCCTTCACCAGACACTGAATCTCAGACTTCTCAGCCTCCAGTACAGTAAGAAATAAATGTTTGCTGTTTATAAACCACTAGTTTATGGTATTTTTTTTATAGCAGCCCAAATGGACTAAGACACCAGTCCAGCAATATTGGTATGTCTTTTGTTTTCTCTAAAGCAATCCACTCTCTCTGCCTCTCTCCAGACCACACTCGACCTGAGTCTTTGGAGGTCACTTTGCCTCCTCCTCAGGGAAAATGGTGATTTAACCTGAGGTGTTTATTATAAGTTATTATAGAAAGGATATTGTGAAAGGAAACTGAGAAAACTAGAGGCTGAAAAAAATTATCAATAAATTTGATAAGTGGGTTATCAAAGCCAGGGATGTGTTTTCCAACCTATTCCTCCAAGGGGGCACTTTCAAACAGGGATTAGATGTTAGAGATCCCTGGGTCCCATGAGTCCCTTACG
>NW_012134970.1:5104252-5108300 GCF_000956105.1 Propithecus coquereli
ATGCATCAAAATCACGGCATTTATTCCTAAAACTACCATCAGATTAATTCTCTTACTTTTATACTGAGGTCACCCATGATGAGTTGGACTGTTCTTTCAATTGAAATGATGTGATCCCTCAACCTGGGCTCTGAAAAACAGAGGGAGAAATTGAGAGGCCTGACTCAGCAGGGGTGCATTATGTTCTAGGATTGATGAAAACTCAATAGAATTGTGATACATAATTGCAAAGTCCCTTGTCTTTAACATCTTATGTTATTCAATTTCTAGATGTAGAGCGCGAGTGCTTTCTTTGTTTCCTATTACATTTGTTTATTGTTGTTTAAAATGTTAGGTTCCATAGTGCAGCAGTCCTCAATCTTTCTGGCACCAGGGACTGGTTTCACAGAAGACAATTTTTCCACAGACCCAAGGTAGGGGATGGTTTTGGGATGATTCAAGCATGTTACATTTATTGTGCTGTCAAACTTCTCTGCTAATGATAATCTGTATTTGCAGCTGTTCCCGAGTACCAGCATCACAGTCTCAGATCATCAGGCATTAGATTCTCATAAGGAGCAACCTAGATCCCTCACACGCGCAGTTTGCAGTAGGGATCACTCTACTAGGAGACTCTAATGCCACTGCTGATCCGACAGGAGGCAGAGCTCAGGCAGTGATTCGTGGGATGGGGAGTGGCTGTAATACAGATGAAGGTTGGCTAGATTCACCTCCTGCCTTGTGGCCTGGTTCCATGGCCCAGGGTTTGGGGCTGCAGCCACAGTGGATTCAATAACATCATGCCTGATGGATCAGCCCTAAATTTTGTCAGACTGCTTCATATTTATCTGCTGATTCTTCTGTAGATCGCAGTGCTAAATGAATTTCAAAAAAACTATATCATACTGTGCAAAAGAATTCTTATATTTTATTGAATCTAAGATATCACCAATTTCATGATGCCCAACTATTTTATATTGCACCAAAAAAAATAGTGGCCAGTTATAATTAAAGGTGCTATCAATTATAAGATGCATTAAATATTATGAAAATGTGTGCTTCCTGGAATTAATGAAATATGGCAATTAATTAAATTCTGCTCTTTTCCAAATTTACCAGACTCTAGAGAATTGTACACTCCTCCCATCTCCCACCTCCTCTGCTTATTGGGCCACTTAACCAACCTACTAGGACTTCTAAATTCTAAATTTGATTCTCAGAAATTCTACTCATTCTTTTCAACTGGGTGCATCCATAAACATCATGAAAGAAGAGAAGTAACTGAAAATGCCTGTTGAAAAGGATTGTAGATTGTAGAAGACTGAGAAGACAGAGTTTCCACTTATGCATGATGTAAGCATCCAAAAGACACAGGATAGGGTTAGAGAATGCATAGGCTTCAGTTTGCTTCTTGGCACGAAATAAACCACTCTGGCTTCATTCTCATTGCTTACCCTCAGCATTGATAATCGATCTTAACAAAGTCAGGATTCCTGTTCGAGTGGCTTCATTATTACTTCTTATTTGTTCATCAAAAAATTCCAGCAGTTCTGCAGGGTTGGAATGGGCTGCAGGTTTAAGAAATACTGGAGTTGTAAAGACTCATTTTCATCTTAGGTAAAATATTTGTGATTGGGAAGAGGGGAATTTTGTCATGAAGATTGTCAAAGTCACTCTTCAGTTGGTGATTTGGCTTCATTATGTCTGTGCCTCTTCAGTATCACAGAATTAATTAAGCAGTTTGATCACTAAGAGAGCTTTCTCTACCTAGGCCACTTCTGTTCATACCTGTGAATGTGTTCTTATTTGGAAATTAGGGTCTTTGAAGATGTAATCAAGTTAAGATACAGTCATGAGAGTGGGCCCTAGTTTGATATGACTGGAGTCCTTATAAGAAAAGGAGAAGAGACACAGACAGAGGCACAGTGAGAACCCCACGTGAAGATGTAGGCAGAGATCAGAGTGATGCTTCACCAGCTGTGAAGCTAGAGAGCTGCAGGGATTGAAGCAGGGAAAGATGAGGAAACACCTGGCTGGCGGAGAGTAGTTTGTTTTGGAAATTGTCAGTGAATTAGGCTGGGGTTGGGGGAGAAGAGGAAAGTATAGAGACAGATATACCAGTCAGGAGAGAAACAGAAAGGTATGCATACATAAGGCATACATACATGATGGAATGGTATGCAGTGAGCTAGGAGAAGTGACATATTTGAGGGAGGGCAGAGGAGTGGGAGGTGTTGAATTGCTGCCGATCTCATTCTCAGAGACTTTGCTGGAACATAGTTTTGTATCCTGGCCCTGGGACCTTGGTGCTTCCCATACAACCTGTGTTGGGCATTCTAACCAGACATTGGAGGGCTTGTGATCTAAAGGCAATAGGAAAGGGAGAGAGTGAAAGGAAGGAGAGAGAGAGAGAAAGGCAGTGACCGATAGCTAGAGGCTTAGATACTGAGAGATGACTAGGGAGAAAAAAGGGTGACTTCCAATTTGATACAGTTTCAAATAATCTCAAATACCAAGAAAAAAGCAATTTCCTATTTGTGGGGTCACCAACTTATCTCAATTTTCCTAGGACTTTTCTGGTTTGAAAACTGAAAATTCTGTCTCCCTGGTACCACCTCCCCACCCTGACCCTAGTTCTAGGCACCCTAGCATGATTGTCACTCTTCCTATACTGCTCCTCCTTGGAACTTGTGCAGAGAGGGGCAGGCACAGAAAACTGTGAGCTGAGGAAGCATCGTGTGTGTGTGTGTGTGTGTGTGCGCGTGTAAGTAACTAATGTGATAGATCTCACATCCTGTACCATTGTCATCGTCATCATGTGGAGACAATTTTACTAAAAACCTGGATGTTGGGTACTACCTAGAATGAGGAAACACCTTGAGGCTTCAATTTCATTTTCTTTTACTGGAAGCTCCGGAACTCTGCAGATCTGAATGGGGAGGAAAAATCAGTAGTGGATGTCAAAAACAGAAAGCCGGTTAAAAGTTAACAATCAGATTTGACAGCATGGTCTTACCTGGTGGAGTAAACTGATAAAGATGGATTGTCTCAAGCTCCGTGGAAGGCCGATATCGTAAAGGACTGTTGCCGTCAATATTTGTTTAAGACTCTAAAATGGAAGTTCTCACAGGTTAGCTGGGGGCTGCTAATGATGCAGAGCACAGGACGTGGAAGGCAAATAATTGTGTTTTGTGAGGAGAACGAATGCATCACCTTCCTGCAGTTACAAGTTTTCTTTAGTGATTCTGGCCTCTCTACCTTGTTCAGTGCCAGCAGCTTGACATGGAGATCCTTAATCCCTTTCTGGAGTTCCCAGCATCCAGTTAGGACAACCTCTTTTCCACCTCATATTCCCCAAGAGGTATTTAAATTCAGCTGCCCAAAAGGAGTTTAAGTTCCTCAGGCCCTTTTGAGACTTACTACCATCGATTCTCTGATTCAGTTCCTTTAGGGTGTGGCTCTTACCTGAGTGACATGGAAATCAATCTCTTTGTCTTTATACTGGCTCAGAAGCCAGGGCACCTGGCTCAGGGCGTATTCACAGAAGTCTGCCCGATGTAGCAGCAGGCTCACTGTGGGGCCGTGGGCTTTAATGATATGCAACGTCTGTAAGGTAGCAAACAAATACCATTTCTAATACTCTTTTAATACATTTTCAGAGCACCAGGAGCTTTAGGTATCACCCCTCCACACCAAAAATTTCCTCACTGCTTCCAGCCAAAAAATCATTCTTTAGAAACTTTAAAAAATGTTCAGGTTAAGATCATTGCATGAGACAAACTTGTATTTGTATCTACATCTGTAGTTATATCGACACTCCTTTCAATACTTGCCCTTCTCTGCTGGTTTTTAACCTCTCTCTAATAGTCACTTTCTTTCAGTGTATTAATGAATTTAAAATTTCCCTCACATTAAAAAATATTCATTGATTCCACCATATCTTGACCACCTTTATTATCCTATTATCCCCACCGGAGTCTGTTTCTCTTTCCTTTTCTTTGGAGCAAAGATTTTTGAAGAAGTGGTTTACATTTTCTGTCTCCACTTCTCACCTCCCATTCACCCCCTC
>NW_012134970.1:5108855-5131644 GCF_000956105.1 Propithecus coquereli
GAGTATGTAGATCTTCCTTTGCTTCTTGAAAATTTCTGCTTTCTTTGTTTCTAAGAGCTCATTCTGCTTGGCTCTTCTACTCCTTTAAAAGTACCATGAGTTCTCCCTTTGCTCCCTTGCATGTCTGGATGCCCCCAAGAACTTTATTTTTGGCACTTTCTCATTCTATATACTTTCTGTGAGCAGCTCTATCAAAAACCATTTATTCAGTTGCCACTTATATAATGATGATATCCAAATATATATGTCCAATTTTGCTTTTCTTTTTCTTTTTTCTTTTTCTTATCTTTTTTAGGTGGACTTACGCTTTTCTTTTTAACTCTAATTTTGAATATCTACAAACCTACTACTATTTCCACTTGACTATACCATAGGCTTTCAAGTTAAAGTGTCTACATAAAATCCGTTTTGCATGGCCCCAAATTTGATATTCCCCCTGTTTTCTCAACTCAGTGACCTCAAGATCACTGAAGTCAGAGATCCAGGAATCACCCAGGTTCCTCTATTTTCCTCGTTATAAACATCCAATTAATTGCCAAGTCCTGTTAATTCTATTCTTCAGCATCTGATCAGTACCACTGACACTACATTAATTAATCTCTTTACCATTTACGACCTGGGATATTTTTATAGCCTCCTAACTGATGGTCTTGTCTTAATCCACCCCTCTGCCCCATCCATCTTTAACATTGATATTAGAGCGATATTTCTAGTACAATACTCAAATCCTTGCTTAAAACCTTTCAAAGCTTTCTCATTTCTTAAAAAAATAGTCTAAACTCCTATGTAGCATTGAATGCTCTTCATTATGTGGCCAAGACCATCTTTCTGGTTTCATTTCTTTTCACCTTTTATCTTCTTTCCTCTCTCTCCTTCCTCTTCTCCCACTGCGCTCACTCCAGTGTGCTGGCTATCCCTTCTCCAACCTATGCTCCAGTAGGTTTTATTCCCTCTTTAGGGACTGCATCTTCCCTGTGGTGAGCAGCTTCGTGGGCTGCAAGGCTCCCTTCCAATGTTGTCGCTCACCAGGGGAGTGAAGTGCTTCCCTCTCTGCGCTCCATTATCACTTGTGTAACTTCTTGCTCACTTGGCTGGCCCTTTCTGTGGGGAGCAAGGATAATAGCCACCAAATGGATGCATTGAACTTTGTTTTCAAGGGGTCTTGAAGAAAAGACTTCCACAGGATATTTTAAAGTTTCCATGTTTGCTAATGATTTATCTATCCCAGGATGGTAAAAAAATAAATGCTTTAATAGTTTAAAGTATAGAAAAGAGACTGAACTAGAGAAGCTGCTAAGTGTTAAACCTTTTATAATACAGCAATGAAGAGACCTAAATAGGATATAATTTAGCCTACTTTACAAAAATTATAGCAATTGAGCAAGATAAAGTGAATGCACTTTTAAAGCCAGACATATGTGAATATACTTAGCAATCTATTCTCTGTAAGGCATTGAAATATTTTAGAGCAGCCAAGTAAATACATTCTTTAGATTTTATTTGGTTTAATCATGATATTTGTAGACAAAAGAAATTTCTGTGGACTGCTGTTTTTCCTAATTAGTGACTCAGCTCAAATATGGGTTATGATATATAAGATGTGAAATAGCTAATATTCTGGTTTTTTTACTCATTTTATTTTATTTATTGTCCTCTCCAAACATTGGAATGCCAGTTTCACAAGTGTGGGAATTTTGGTCTGTTTAATTCCTATTATATCCCAGCATTGGGACAGATGTCATGGGGATTCAGAAAATATTATTTGAAAAAATGAATAGCGATTTAAAATATATGGAAAAGAGTGAAAGATTTGATAAACCTCATAAAACACAACCAATAGCATCTGAAAGAACTGAGCTTAATTATCATGTCACAAAGAGAAGAAGAATTTTAACCAGCATGGAAGGACATCCAGCTTGAGGCGTCCTGAGGCCCCACTCACATGCATCGGCGAGGCCAGGGGGGCCCATTTCTCCATTATATACCGGAACACCATGAAGATCTTGTCAGATAGTCGGTCGGCATCCAGTCTTGGATAAGGGAAATCTCTCCAGTGGTTGACATACTTGTAAATGGTCTTGCTGAACTTCTCAAGGGCTACATTAAAAAACACATCCACAGACTGAGAAAAATATAAAGATGGGAAAGACCATACAATAATTTGAGAAAATAGTACTGATGATTAATAAATGTGTAATAGTTTCTATACTATCTTACAACTGTACCAAATAAACATTTAAAAAGTGTTCAGCCACATTAGTGAAATGTAAATTAAAACTGTAAGGAGAAACTACTACATATCACCCAGAATGGCTAAAATTTAAGACAGGTAATGCCAAGTGTTGACAAGACCAAGATGTAGCTGGTATTCTTAAATACTGCTGGTGGGAATGTGAATTGGTGCAAATGCATTGGAAAACTCTTTGGTTGAATATGCATTCCATATGACCCAGCAATTCCACTCTTAGGTATATAGGCATTAGATATGTGTACATCTAGGCACCAAAAGACTTGTACAAGAATGTTCATATTTGCTTTTTGTTTTGATAATATTGTCAAACAGAAAATATTCCAAATATCTGCTGATAGGTAGAATGGAAAAATAAATTATAGTATCGACCTATAATAGCATACAGAAGTAAAAATGGGCTACAGCTCCATCGCACAGCATGTATGAATCTCACAAACAGGCAAAACTCATTGTATTAGAAGTCAACATAATGGTTACCCATGGGAGGAAACAGGAGCGGGGGGCTCTGGACACTAATAATCTTCCACTTCTTGCCCCAAGTAGTGGCCCTAAGTTCCCTTTGTAATAACTCATCAACTTGTACACTTCTGATTTGTGTGATGTTCTGTGCCTGTGTTTAACTTCAACAAAATTTAAACAAATCTTGGGCTGCAAAAGTACCACTTGGATCACTAATCCACATATTTGTATCAAATGCGTCAAATAATAATATTTTTCCTTCAGCCTTCATGCTACCCATTTCATTAGATGATAGAGAAAATTCATAGTTCATTCCTCACGAACACCTCACATACACAGAATACTCTGGAAAAGACCCTTCGTATTTTAGCTTTAGAGCTGGCCATTTATTGACTCATCACATTCCCTCCAAACTCCTGATTTCTTTGAGAATCTCCTACTACATCATAATCTTTTCTTGGTGTTTGTGTGTGTTTCTGTGTGTCTGCATGTGTATGTCTCCCACTGGCTTGTAAGCAACATGAGAGAGGGGATGATGTCTTGTTGGTTTAGGGGTTTACAGTATCTGAAGCAGCCAGCACAACGACTGCTTATTTGCTGATTGAACGAATGACTTAGATATGCTAGGACGGACAGATGGATGGATGGATGCCTAACAAATTTTATACCTTTTCTTTAGTGGCAGTCAGGCAAAACGTTGCTTTAGGAAAAAAGGGCACTTAGATAACTTTATAATAGGAAGTAGGGATAGTAAGAAATACTGGGAAGTGATTTAATCCAGAATAGCTGCTGCTCAGGTCTTTGAGTCAGACTATCACAGTTGACAGTCTTGGCTCTTATGGCTGTGTGACCTCAGGCAAGTCATTGAACCTTTCTAATCCTCCATGTTCTCATCTGTGAAACGGAGGAAAAATGTTACCTATCCAACATAGGGTTGCTGCGAGGGTTAAAGGAAATAATAATCTTAAAATGGCCAGGGCAATGTTCAGACACTTAGTAAATTCTCGATATATTTCATATAAATATTGCCTTTGTTGATGACAGAACAAGAGGAAAAGGGCAAAATGGAACTGAAGAGGCTTGGTTGGTAGGTAAAAAACATTCCTGACAGTATGGGCTTTTAAATATCGCAGATTTGTGGTGTCAGGGTGTGGCGGAAGTGGAAGGGATCTTAGCAATCACTTCCGATGCTTTTAGAGTGAAGCTGGGACTGAGAGGAGGGCAGGGTCACCTGGGTGGTCAGTGGCTGAGCAGAGACGAGAGTCCAGGTCTCCCGTCTCACCCGAGCAGCCTCCCTCTGCACTGCAGGAGCTTCTTCCCAGGAATTCCAGGGCACGTTCTTCTCTGCAGATTTTTGATTACTGTTCTTATCTTTCAGTTTTGGTTAGAGGGGATTTGTGACCATAGTTCGCTTGCCTATTTTTTCTTGATTTTATGACTGTTGTATTTTGGTTACTTTGTTTACTTATCATTTTTATGATATTGCATTATAATCAGATGCCAGAATTTAATCTACTGCTAAGAGCTGGTAAGTGTTCACAGTCACTGCAGAGGAAGTGTGATCCCATGAAAGAAGGAGGCCAGTAGAAATGGAGGTTGTACAGGGCAGTGAAAAGAGTGTAGACTGGGTGGTCCTATGGACCTAGGTTTGAACACCATGTCTATATCTCATTGACTCTATCATCATTTGGGGAAAGTTACATAATTTTCATGTCCTTCAGTTTCTTATCTGTAAAATGGACTAAGAATACTGACCTTGCAGAATTGCTGGGAGGACTGCATCAGATAATTCTCAGCTGAGGGCCTTCCATGTGGCAGGCACTCAGTAAATGGTAGCTATTATGATTAGGACAGGACAGGACTGGAGTGAAGGGGAAAAGAAGACTTTTGCTCAATTCATAAGGCTAGTAGTCTGCAGTCTATTCTTAAGCAAAGAGGAAATCACAGGGGTACCCACCGATGCAGAAAGTTCCCCTCATGTTTTCATCCTCAGCCAGCCTGAGCATGGTTTGCATGGTGAGCAGGGTCATCATCATGAAGGGGATGCTCTGGGACACTGCAGTGGGGGCAGACAGGAGAGAGGTGGTATTTATCTCTGCACACTCAGGGTTCTGTGTCTCCTCTCACATCAACAGGGAAGCTTTCAGGGCTGCATGGGGGGAGGCGGATGATGTGCAGTAGGAAGGTGTTCCTATTATTCCCCCCTTTCCCTTACCTCACCTTAATGCCAGGCTGTAGTTAATCAAGGAGTGGCTGGTTGAGAATAAGGTCCTAGCTGTACAACCATTTGTAGCTGTTGTTTAGTGGCAATTGCTTATTTGGATAATTATTTTATTAATGCCAATCTCTCCCACCATACCTTGCCTGTATCCCCAAAGCACATGTAACAGGTATACCAGGTGCTCACGAAATATCTTAAATAAAGTAGTGTAGGAACAAATGGCAGGAAACACTTATTTCATCTAAGTGTTCAGTGGTTTGCAGGATACACCTTACAGAAAATGCACTTCTGCAAACGTAAAGCCAGATGTAGGGCAAGGTGAGGATGAGAGCAAGTCTAGCCAAATTCAGAGCTGTCTGGACAGATGGCTGGTCAGCAGACTCATCTGTGCTCATAAACAGCTGCCCACATCCCTCTATTAACATATTTTAGCACAGCAGAAGATAGAGATACTCTCTCTTCTACTGTTTGCTCCCATTTAGGTTTTAGACAATTAGGGGTGGTCTTTTCCCAGGCAAAGTGTGGAGAGTGTTTCCCTCATACCATAGCTGGTTGCCAATTCAGCCAGGGAAAGCACAACAAATTCATCTGGTAGCTCTAGGATCCTGAAGTTATTTTGTACTTCATGCATCACAGAGTTGAAATCATGTGCCGCAAGAGACACCAAGACCTCACCAGCTAGCATTCTGATTTCTCTGGGAATCTGAGGAGGGAAAGAAAAATAATAATTACAATGAGAGGAAGAGCAAAGTGAGTCTACAGAGGAGAACTAGTCTACATAATATTTATAAATTCTTTTAGCTTTGGGACAGAGAGAGAACAGTATGTTACAAAACTGTAGGTGTCAGTAGTTGGGAAAGCAGAGGAAATTTGAACGCACTTAAAAAACTGGTTTTCATAGAGTTCTTATAAACTTGGGGTCAATAGAAGTTTTCTTGCTAATTGATCAGGTACCATGAACATAGGATTTATGTTTCATGTTTAAGTGATGTAAATACTGTGTTTGAAAGACTAAAGGGAATGACGAAAGAAAATGGGCTGGGAGTTGAGAGCTTTGGTTTTGATGTTATCCTGGTAATTATAGTATCTTCAATGTTGGAGCTATTGGAAGGGACTTCTGCTTTTGGTGATGGTGAGCTAAGTAAATTTTATCAACCTTCCTGCTGAGGAAAATAAAAAGACCTGAACAAGATATTAAAAAACATACTCATAAGACATAAGGAAGCTCACAATATACATCCAAGTTGTTGGTATAAAAAAAAGAAATTAAAAAAAAAAAGAAAGAATCTCACAATATAGAGTGGAATGAGTTACTGAGCTCAAATCTGAAAAAGACTGGGGGTCCAGGGAGATAAGGCCTGTATTTAGGCTGCTCTGCAGTATTCTGGGGCAAGAGTCAGAGTTTGGGGCCAACAAATGGTGAGACCCTGGTTATTCCCCTGCCCATCTTTTGGGCTAAGACCCCAAAGGGCTGCATTGAGATGAAATGTTAAATCAGCCCTCACATGAACTGCAGTCCAACTTCGAATCACAGAAGTGGCCCAGAAATCTCAAGCCATGAAAGTGATTATAGATTGCTAGTGCCCTTGGAAGGAGCAAGTAAAAATTCTTTCTGGAAGAAAATAACATCATCCTAGTGTTCAAATTATTTCTACAAATAATTTTTATTAGGCTGGGCACAGTGGCTCATGTCTGCAATCCTAGCACTTTGGGAGGCCGAGATGGGAGGATGGCTTGAGGTCAGGAGTTTGAGATCAGCCTGAGCAAGATTGAGACCTCATCTCTACAAAAATTACAAAAATTAGCCAGGCATGGTGGAGCCCACCTGTAGTCCTAGCTACTTGGGAGGCTGAGGCAGGAGAATCACTTGAGCCCAGGACTTTGAGGTTACAGTGAGCTGTGATGATGCCACCGCACTCTAATCTGGGAGACAGAGTAAGACCTTGTCTCAATATATATATATATGTATAATTTTTATTTTGCTACAATGTCTATCAGACAATCCAAGATAAGTAAGCACATAATGAAATAAGAAGTCATATGGGAGCCTAGAAAGCTGGATTCTAGTTTCTTGTTCTGTCAGTAGATAGCTGTGTTACTTTGAAAAAAATCTCTCTAAGCATCACTTCCTCATCTAAAAGGAGGTTGGATAATATTAGCTCTAAAGTCATTCTGAGCTTTGCCTCAGTTTCCTCATCTGTGAAAGGTAAATAATAGGCACAGTAACTGTATCCAAGTTCCCAGGAAGGACGAATAAAAGTGATTTATGGCCCTGGCAGCAATGTAGAAAAAGCTCGTGGACGTCCATTTGGGTGCAGTTGTGTCACTTAAAGACCCTGTTGCTGCCCTTGATGCTGAGTCACTACCAAGAACCAACTTACCTTGTCATCTCTCATGTCTTTAGAAGCATAATAAATCAACCGCTGGACAATTGCTTCATCTAAGATGTCAGTATTCTGAATAACAGAAGTGAGATGACTGTAAATGTCTTCCTGTGAACACACAGAAACTTGAGTTGCAAAAATAAAGGAATCAAACGAAGTCCAAATGAAGAACACCATTAAAGAAAGCAATCTATCTTCACTGTACGGTGGATTTTATATATCTTAATTGAGACTTCCTGAACATAATATACATCCTTACGAATCAAAGGCTTGTAAGTAGATCAAAGTTAATTCTGAAAACTATGTTAACTTTACTACCTTCCTACAGCAAGATCTACCTGAAGTCAGGGCAGGCTGCCCAACATATCAAAGGCTGTTGAAATCACCGTTGTAGGGCATTCAGGGGAATGGAATGTTTGTTACCCTAATTGCTGCTCTTACTACCAATGAGTGAGAATCTTACTACGGAACACACTTAATTCCCAAAGAGGCTGCTAAGCTATGAAACTGGATCCTAAGGGAGATTTAGAGGCCCTCATTTTATTCATGCCTTTGTGGAGAGATGGTTATGGTCAACATTTTGGATAAGGCTGCAGCCTCTAGGAATCATGTGGCTTGCCCAGAGGCTGTGTGTGATGGCTCTTCTAAATCTTAGGTGGCTACATGTCCTCCGGAAGATGAGGGACTGGTGTTCTGAAATGTCCAACAGCCTTAACATGTACCTCCAGGTACTGCATCCATATTTAAGGTGTGAAATAACTTTTTTTGCCTTACTCCTCAGGGCTGGTCCTTGGGAAATTTGAGAATAAGGTATAATTGGTCTTTGCTTTCTTCCCTGTAAGCACTGTCACAGCCTGCCTGACCACCTCGGTGAGTCTCTCTTGGTCTGTGTGCCGTCTCTCCTTTCTGCAGGCCTTGTCCCGTCGGCAAGGCTATCACTTACAGAGCCCTTCCTGTATTCCTGAAACTGTGCGAGGCTTTTTATCTGGGACATTTCATTAATGCTTACAACAAGCCTCTGTTAGGCACCAGTAATATATTCGTTTTACAGATGAGGAAATTAAGTCACAGAGAGCTTAATGTGGCTAGTATTACATGGTAATGCTACACTTTGAGCCCAACAGTCTAGTCTGACTTTTAACTGGCACCTTAACCCCTTGGTTTTGCTAGCTATTACTGTTCTCTGACTTGACCCACTATAAAAATAATTTGGAAGTGCCTATCAAAAGCACATATTTTCTGGTCTCTTCCCTGGAAATTCACCTCAGTACTTCTGGGATCCAGAGACCATTCCCCAAGGGATTCCCAATGTTTGAGAAATAGTGTCCTATGAGAAAGTTAATTCCTACTAAGAGGTTGATGAAATGTTTTTCAACCATGCCTAAATGCTAGGATTGTCTCAGAGAGCTTTAAATGCCCAGGTTTTTAACAAACTGATCCAATCAGAATCCCTGGTAGTGGGGCCTGGCTGTTGGTATTTTCCTAAAACTCTCTAAGGGATTCTAATATGCAGTCAGGGGTGAGAGCCACCAAATTAAGAGATAAAAGGGGAACCTGTGGCCTTAAGGCCACATGTGTTCCTCCAGATTCCCAAGTGTGGCCCCTGTACCAAATCCAAACTTCACAGAACAAATCCCTTTATTAAAAGGATTTGTTCTATAAAATTTGGATTCAGTCAGAAGGGCACACTGAAGGATCCAGAAGGCCACATGTGGCCCCACGACTGCAGGTCCCCACCCTGGTAGGACTGCCCTTCACAGGGAGGCAACATTGAATAATGATTAGGAGATTTTTTTTGGAGCCAGAGGGCTTGTATTTGGATATAGTCCTGCTGTTCTCAGTTGGGTAAGTCATGTAACTTCTCTGTGCCTTATCTTTTCTCTTCTTTCTTTTCAAATGGAAATAACAATACCTACCTCATAAAGTTGTTTTGAGGAGTGAATATTATACAATGCACTATTGTGTGGAAAACATCTAGTACTGTACTTCCTAGCTAGGTGTTCAATGAAGGATAGTTATTGTTATTTTATAAAATGTTGTTGAAGTCTGAAAGGCCTTTATTTCTCAGAGAAATACATTTCTAGTTGTGAAATAGCATTACAGATGAGTAGGAGAGACCCTTTGGGATTTTCGTAAGAGCCCTGAAACTATAAAGGAGGGGGTTGTCATCCACGTGGTTGTAAATCTAACACCTCTCTCTTTCCACATCTGTCTGTAATAATGTTATGAAAAAGAACATTCTTTTGCCCTCTTCTAGATGTAGATAGTGTGATTCTTGAAATGCTAAATATCATTGTTTAAATATTATATATAATGATTCCCATTACAACTGCATTTTCTGAAAAATCTAATGCCATGTAAGAAGCCAGAGAAAAATAAGAAAGATGAGGCAGAGAAAGACGTATATGAAATGTTGCAACATCTTGACTAAAAAAGGTGAATGGGAAAGAGATTTTTCCCTATTTGCCCTACCTTGCTAACATTATCTTCCTTGTTCAGCATGCCAAGGGTGAGGTTAATATCTCCAAACTCCTCTAAAATTTATAGAAAAAGAAGAATTAAAATATGTGCTGAAATGCCCTCTTGTTAATTACTTTACAGTAGTAATAGAAAGTTCATTCATTCATTTATACCCTCTCTCCCACCCCATCTCTCTCTCTCTCTCTCTCTCTCTCTCTCTCTCTCTCTCTCTCCCTCGAATGCTAGCTCTGTGATGGCAAGAACTGTGTCTTATATTTCATATCCCTGACATACTTGAAAATAGCAGATGCTCAGTAATTTTTTCAAAACCTGAATTAAATGTGGAGGGGAAAATAAAAGATGCTTGATTCCTATTTATCCGTCCAGTCAAGCTGGTGATGCCCTATATATCCTCTCTAGCAAGGCTCACCTCTAAGATTCAATGAGCTGAATCCCTTACACCTGACCTGAGCATTAGAAGGCAGTGGTGCAATATAGCTGTTTATTTTCCACTTCTCTTCCCTCAATACCTTGCCTGTCTTCTTGTTCAACACCCTCTTCACATCCATCTACCCTCTTCTGCCTGCTGGGTCCTTCTTCTGGTCCTGTGCTCATGAGACATTGCTATTTTCTGATAATGACCTAAATGTTTTTGACTTTCACTTTCCAGGAATATGTGTTTTTGAATAAAGCATTCTAGAAAATTAAAAAATTTGAGTCAAAGGAATTGAGCAATTTCAGGCCACAAGCCAAGTTGGTAGGAGAGATGCATTTGAAGGTAAAGATATCCCATGAGCCTCCACATTAAACAGCACACCTCTTTAGTGTAGTCTTTTTGGCAAAGCAGAAAGACAGCTGTACATGGAAACTGGGGGGAAATATTTCCAAAGAACTCTTTCAGTAACTGAAATTAAAAAACAAACTGCCTTTCTTTGATATGTAGCCATTTTCTTCTCAGGTAGGCTATGCATTTTTAAAGAAGGTAAAACACAATCATTTCTCAGGCCTCCAGCCTGTTATTGGTCCATCACAATCAATATGATTTTATTATTTTGGAATATAAAAGGAGTACAGAGAGAAATAATTTCACTTTAGCAAACCATTTCATGAAACCTTTGAAGTGTGCAGACTTCCCACAATGACACGCCATTGCCCAGCCCCTGCATATGCATATGATTCCACAGACACAAAACAGACAGCAGAAGCCCTGACTCTGCGGGACCTGATGATGCTTACCTGTGGAGTCCTCCATGCCATGAGCCATGTCTTGGCTGTTTCAGGCTCTCTAAAAGATAGCACCTAAATATCAGAAATAGTAAGGCTGAAAAATCAAAGAAGCAGGTTGGCAAGTTTCTCATACAAGGTTCACATAAGGTTCTCTAAAGGAAAATCCGTCCTCCACTTGATTGGTACAGTGATCTGGAGCTTCCAGCAATGGGTTTGCTGTTAAGGATGATGCTGTATTCTACCACTACGACATAGTCTTGCTTTTGACCTCCTGTTGACCAAAAAAATGGCTGCATCTCACCAAATGTTGTCCTTTTGGTGGAGACCAGAATATTTGAGAAGGAAGAAATTAGAGACTGGGATTCAAACCATTGTTGTAGACCAAAGGAGTTCCTCTCCCTAAACTTGGGTCCATTGATCACAAATTTGGTAATGGTTTTCAGTGGTCACTTTACTGGCCTGGTGTTGGTAAAGCCTCTATGGTGATCCTGTTGATTGTTCTACTTGGCGAAAGTCAGTCACATAAACGGGGCATGCTCAGTGGGCCGGAATGCCCATGGGGCAGTTGAATGGAATGTCCAACGGACAGCAGCAAAGCAAAGCCCTCTCTGCCTGCCTCTCTACTGTTTCCTCAGGGACATGGTTAGGATCTTGGCTTCACTCCAGGCTCAGAGTTTTTCTCTTACTCCATTCTCTCTTCTTTTTAATTTTTATCCAGACCTCTTGGCCATAATGCTTTCAAATTTTCTAGCATGAACCTAAATCTTGTCTCATTGGCCCCTAACCCTAAATCTACGTGATCACAATCTCTAATCTATGTCCAGACTATATGTTAATATGGCAGATGATAAAGCAAGAGCAGGAAGTGGGTACTAGAAGTCTACATAACTGAATGTAAAAGCGGCCAAGAAGAAGGGCTCACGAAAGTTTTCAGCTGCTGCTGCTTCTCTGGCTATCTTCTCTTCGTTAGCGAAGCTTATTTCAGATTCAAAAGTCAAATGCTTTCAACTAAACATTTGTATTAATCATTCTTCTCATAGACAGATATTTTGCACTATGTCAACTGCAGAGGTCCTCAGCAGGCTGGTGGCTAAGAACATTTTCAGCTTCCTGAGTCAGCATCACTTTTTCTCAGAGTATTGTCCCCAAGTGCCTTGTAATAGGATTTACCTGGTGTCCTTATTCAAAATGTCAATTCCCAGGCCCCATCTCAGACCTGATGGATTAGAATGAGGGGGCAGCAATCTATATTTTTCATGTGTACCCCTGGTGATTCTTAAGTTTTCTAAAGTCTGAGAAGCACTGGCCAAGATCCTTGCCCAATTACCCATTAGCAGACATGTGAAAATTTAGCAGTTAACGGAAGAATGTTCATTGTGTTGGGCAAGAACAGAAGCTGCTCTTCCTCAGCACCATGAATCAATCAGTCATTGCAGAATAGGCTGAGATTGGCAGGTCAGAGTGATATTGGGATGATTATAGGCAGCCTGAAACTCTTAACATCTTATAGGAAAACAAAGATGTTAGAAATTACGTACTCTTAGAATCCTCAAGAACAATGTACAATAGAATCAATAATAAAAAAACTAGGCACTTAGGTTATTGTTATAATCATTTTCTTTTTTGTGAATGGTGACAAATGATTTTTCTGCATGTCTGTATATAAAGATTTTTCTCTATTTCAAAGAAATTAAGAAAGTTAGGAGTTGACTGATTTATACTGACTTTGTAATTTATCAGGGCAATCAAAACATGTTTTTGCCAAAATTTTTTCAGGCAAAGCAAATTCACCCATTGAAACTAATATTGTAGATAGATTTAAATATCCAAAATCCTCAAAAATGATTTGCCTCAAAAATGATTTATTCTATTTTTGGGGAGCCTACATGTTTCATCTTCCCATTATTTACTCCCCTTCTCTTTACAGTAGGCTAACACAATATGGGTTTGATTTTTTTGAGACCCCAGAATTAGTGCTAAACACTAATTCTCAAAGCTAATAGGATGGCGTGTGCTAATTAAGTGTTGTGTTAGTAGCTCATTAACTATGAAATATCGAATTTTGAATCAAAAGTTTAGTTTATTATATCTCAAACAAGAAGCAGTTAATCAAATTAATCAATTAATCATTTAATCAACTTGATTAACAATTAATCAAAGTATGAGCCTAAACTATCAATACAATTTTGCCATCTTAACAGTAGCTTGTTTATGTCAGCAGCACAGAAGCCTGGAGGGTGACTGGCGATGAAATTGAGTTTTCCACAGCTTGTTGAGAATTGAATATTTTTCCTTGCAAGAAGTGGTCCAGAGCCTGGAAGAAGCGATAGTCAGTTTGGTTCAAGGTCTGGTGAATACTGTGGATGACAGACAGTTTCCAAGTCCAGCTTCTGTAGTTTGAACAGTATTATTTGTGCCACATGTGGTCGAGTGTTGTCTTGCAAGAGGATTGGCCTGTCTCTATTGACCAATCTCGGTTGCTTAATCACAAGCATCCTCATCATTTTGTCCAATTGGTTGCAGTAGACATCAGCTGTAATTGATTGACCAGGTTTCATGAAGCTGTAGTGGATAATACCAGTGCTGGACCACCAAATAGACATACCATTAACTTTTTTTGATAAATATTCAGTTTTGGACTGTGTTTCGGCACTTCATCCAACCATTGTGCCAAACACTTGCGATCGTCAAAAAGAATCCATTTTTCATCACACGTAACAATACGGTGTGGAAATGGTTTGTCTTTATATTGTGATAGCAAAGAAAGGCAAGCTCTGAGATGATTTCTCTTCTGATGCTCATTTAATTCATGCAGTACCCATCTATCCAGCTTCTTTACCTTGCTGATTTGTTTCAAATGGTCCAATACTGTTGGAATAGTAACATCAAACCTTGCTGCTAATTCACACATAGGTTGAGATGGCTTGATTTGCTTCCACTACAGCTTTCAGCTCATCATTATCCACCTTGGTCTCAGGTCGCCCACGTGGCTCATTTTCAAGATTAAAGTCACTAGAATGCAACTTTTCATATCATTGACGCACTGTGTATTTATTAGTAACATCCTTCACAAACACTTTATTAATATTTCTAGCTGTCTGCACTGCATGGTTCCATAATGGAGCTCATATTTGAAAATAACTCGAATTTTTTACTTATCCATGGTTTGCTCTAAAAAAAAATATTTGAAAGATAATCACAAGCCAAACCATGAGTTTGAAAGACTGTGGATGTACTTAAATATATATAATTTTATATCTTAATAAGCTGGTGAAAAATTCCGTATCTGCTGCATAAAAAATAAATAAAAAACAAAAGAAAAAATACATTATTTTGTTGAGTTTAGTCTTATTGTTTTGGCTTATTCTAGTTTATTTTTATTAATTTTTCTTCCAAATGTTTTTCTTTGTTTTTTCTTTAATGTCCCTTACATGTCATTTTCCTAAATTTTTATTTTACCCTCTAGTTTTAAAAAAAGTTCACATCGAATATATCTACTTTAAAAGATGGCAGGCAGAAGGCTGGGCATGGTGGCTCATGCCTGTAATCCTAGCACTCTTGGAGGCCAAGGCAGGAGGATTGCTTGAGGTCAGGAGTTTGAGACCAGCCTGAGCAAGAGGGAGACCCTAACTCTACTAAAAATAGGAAAGAAATTAGCCAGACAACTAAAAATAGAAAAAATTAGCCGTGCATGGTGGCACATGCCTATAGTCCCAGCTACTCAGGAGGCTGAGGCAGGGGGATTGCTGGAGCCCAGGAGTTTGATTTTGCTATGAGCTAGGCTGACACATAGCACTCTAGCCAGGCAGCAGAGTAAGACTTTGTCTCAGAAAAAAAAAAGGAGGGGATTTTACTTCTTTTTTCATTTCTCTATTCCTACTTTCCAGATAAGGGCTCAGCAATGGTGGTAGGGACTCAGTAAATATTTGTTGAATGAATAAATTAAAAAAGAAGCATTTTTGAATAGTTTAGAGGTTGTAACTTGGGTATTCTGAACTATGGTAATATTTAGGAATTGGTAACACTGGGCCAGCTGGTAGGTAGAGAACATCAGGGAGCCAGAGGTATATTTACTGACTGGAAGGATAAATGTTTTTAGGGGAACTAAGAAAATAAGCTTATGCTTACTAAGAAATGTATGAAAAGTTCTAGGTCCTGGGTTTCAGGTGACAGATAAATATGGAACAAACCATAGGCATGGATGAAATGGGGAGGGGAGATGCTTATTGGTAGGTAGAAAAAGTGAGTGTATGAGGGCCAGGGATTGTCCCAGAGGAACACGGTAGAACTTCGGTAGCCTCCTAAATAGCAACCCAATGTCAAAACTCAGCTTCTAGAACAAACCGGGCAGAATAATCATTAGTGGATAAACATTTAGGATCATATAGGTTTACAGATGGACCAATATAATTTATGTGGGGCAGGGGAAGTGTCTGGCATTGCAATTTGGGGACTGCTACCCAGGTGCCCAACACTTGTTTCTGGCTTATTAGATCCTGGGTCTAATTGGCTTTGAAGAAGGCCTTGAGGGATGATAGTGCCAGTAAAATAATTTCTCCCCCAGAAATTGTGACTAGAACACTGAGCTTCAGGGATTAGCCCTAGAATTCTCTATTAATTCCAAGCTCCCACGTGAGACACGGGGAGGCGTTTGGTGTACATGCTGCTCTGTCAAGATCAGCTTGGGAAAAGTGGCTGGTTTGAGGCTACGTATGGGGAGAAGTCGGAGAATCAGCTTCTAAAATATAGATAGGGGACAAGGAAAATCAAGCAGGAATTGAAATCTTTAGATGGACCCTACGTTATTCCTTCCTGTTGCTAGTAATGAACTAGCTATTTGAGGATTGATACTCAGTAAGTCTACAAATTTTCTTTCCTGTATGCATTCATCATATAGTTCTATTTTTTGACTATGGAGAATTTTTGTTAAGTGCTCAGTTGAAATAGTTGAACCAATGTTCATCAGTTTGATTTAATCATTTTGTAATGTATACATATGAAAGCATCATATTGTACACTATAAATATATATGATTTTATACCTTAATAAGCTTGTGAAAAATTCCATGTCTGCCCCATAAAAAAATAAATAAAAAAAGAAAAAATATATTACTCTGTTAGATTTAGTCTTATTTGTTTGGGTTTATCATTCTTGTCTATTTTGATTTTTTTTTTGTCTTCTAGCTTATTGATTATATCTCCCAGTTTCAAAAAAGTTTAAATTAAATAGATCTACCTTAAATGAAGTAGAAATAAAATCACATTGTTTATAACATTCCTAATGAGTCTAAGAATTATATCGATAAAGGATTTTCAGAGGGCTTCAGAGGGATGTTCACATTCTGAGCCATCACATCTTTTCCAAGAGTCCATTAATTATATATTCATGTTTAATCCTCCTTAAATATTTTTTGGGGGTATCAAATTATAGTTTTCAGAATTCGCTTTCCTCATCTTTTTGAAAATCAGGATATTTCTCTCTCTGTAGTGTTTATTTGTTTTGCATCCCTTTCCCAAGAATTTCTTAAATATTAAGGGTGATTTCAAAACTCCAGCTGCAATGTCTCTCAGTGCACTAAAATGTAATTTAACTCTGGTTAAAGCTTTGATCTCCATTAACGAGGCTAGATGCTTGCTCACTACTCTCACCTACTTTGCCTACTTTTGCTTCTTTTAACTTTTCCTTTGTAAGTAGCCCTCATTCTTGGACAGGTTGGAAGCCACTTATGGTCGAATCATCCTGGTTTATCTGTTTTATTTATTGTCCAGGAACCTCTGCAGCATTGATTCCCTTTTCTTTATCTAAGTCCTTTCTTTAAGCACAGCCCTCAAAGTCCATGTTCTTTCATGCTTGCATGCCTTACTGCCTTCTAAGTTTTGCACACCCCTACACAATTCTCAGGGTCTCTTGTCTTTGCTTTATATTTGCCTTTGACTACATGAAACTTCTAGGCCTTGCAGTTTTCAAAGAAGAGAGGAAAGATCCCACTGGGGTCAGAATTTAAACGTTTCCCTTCTCTCTGCCAACTCTTTCATCTGCACCCCTAATAAAAACTTCACATTAATAAACTTCCACAGACAGTATTTACTGAGCACCCACTATACCTCAGATACTTTTAGTGCATTTCATTATTTTGATATCTAATCCTCCAACACTTGAAAGGTGAGCATTATTTTCCTTACTTCACAAAGGAGGAAACCAGGACTCATAAAGGATATGACGAAAGGGAGTTGGAAAGAAAGTTGATTAATTTTTCCAGCCAAACTTGATGCTTATTATCTAGATTTGAGTCAAGTTGTTAAGCAGATGAAGTTTCTCTATAGTATTTGCTTCCACATTTCCCTTTTGAAACCAATCCTAATTTTATGCTCTTTGTGCTCTACTCAAGCACACAAGTAATTCAGTCAAACTTGACTTTTCTCTACTGAGTCCAAATTTAAGCGGGTTGTAACCCATTCACTAACATATACTGTCTTATTGGGCAAGACCAAAGTGGAATAATCTGATAAACTTCTCTCTGTTTCTGCCCTCCAGGTTCAGTTGTTACTAATACTGGGTATGTCTGTGTATTTTCGGAGACTCTTTTGGAGATCTAGGTCCAATGCAAATGAAAAGAGTAAGGGTATAAATTTCAGGTATCATGATAAGCTGGTTTATCTTGAGATTTGGAAAGGGTGAAATCAGAAGGACAGCAAGATTTTCAGGACTTTTAGAAACATCCCACATCCAGTGTGTTCAGGGAACACTCTGATCCTCACGCCTTTGGCTTATATCGTGGACGTTGTCATCTTCAAAGTGCTATCATATACTTTATCTCATTAAAACTTCACAAGGTAAAGGAGGTCAGTCATTCTTAACTATGTTTTACTATTGAGGAAATCAAAGTTCTCACAGGCCTAGCAACTTGTCCAGGGTCTCCTGACTTCAGTAATAATCCCGTTTTCTACTTTCCCTATTGAAGCCAGCAGGTGTACCATGTGTGTTAGAAGATGGAATTATTACTCATCATGACCATTCTGGCTTCTGGAGGCAATTCCGTTTGTTACCTGTTTAAATGTGTTTAAATGTTTTGTTATTTTGCTGGACACTGAGGAGAAGGGCAGGAGCAGGGTGCTTCTGTGGGCTTAAAGTCAGAGATGAGAGTTGAGCAAATGTCATCCTGGAGCCCATGGGTGTCATGGCAGAGATAGCAGTGCAGAATGGGGACAACTATCCCAGGATGCAAGGGCTATTGAATGGGATTTTGTAAGAATAATTGTCGTAAGACATGAATAATGAAATAGAAAAATATTAGTGTATCAGTGAAAAATACTAAAAACAGAAGCCTCAGTTCTCTGAAAAATCCTTGATAATATAATTCAGAGGTGCTACTTTATTTTGTACCTTAGTCTCCTGTCAGGACAAACCTGCTTCTTTTTTTAGATCAGCATCTTGGCACAGCAATGGCAACTTCCCAGCATCCTCCTCCATTTCTGCTGAGCATTGACTATTGGAATGCTTTTAATGAAGTCCATTACCATTTTGGCAGCTCAACAAGACTTCCAGGAGAGTAGCAGAGAGCATAGTTTGGGACAAACACATCCCTGATCTGTTTTCTATTATTCATACAGACTACTCAGCTTTTTTCTGGTAGAAAACTAGATTAGAGTAAAAATTAATTGGTTTATAAATACATCACTCCAAAGAGGTGTAACTCTGTGGTGCCTAGAAGCTAATAAGCTACCTTTCTGGGTGGCATATTTTTTGGGAATCCCTTAGGTCTCTCCTCTACACATAAGATACACGAAGAGAGCTAGAGTTGATGCTTGAGTGCAAAAGAAAAAGCTTTCTGTGGTTTCTAAGGGCTCATATATCTTCATATCCCCATTGCCTACATACTACCAGGCACTCTGTATCAACTTTAATTGCACTTACTTCCTCTTGTAATCATGTTTCTATTTTGTGATTATGTAACTGATGTCATGAAGACAAGGACCATATGTATTTTGCTATATATTTGCACAACCATGCCTAGCAAAATGCCGTGTGCGTGGCTGTCCTTCTATAAATAGATAACCACTAATCATGTAATGAATATACACTTTACCTGCCTGAGTATCATTTGTGAAATTCACACTTTTTCATTTCAAAGTGAAGCTTTCCTAATACCAATGCTGGGGTAAGCAAGAAAAAGACTAGATTAAATCCTCTGGCCATTTCAGGCAGACTAAAATTATGGTCCTATTTTAAATCTATTTCTTTCAACATCTTTCTTCAATATTTATTTAGTGGAAGTAAAGGGAAAAGTGATTTTTATTAAAGAAAAGTGCACAGAGAGACAGATCTACTTATGCAGTAGTCCCCAACCTTTTTGGTACCAAGGACCGGTTTTGCAAAAGACAATTTTTTCATGGGCCCACAGCGGGGGGCAGGGTGGCAAGCGATGGGGAGCAGCTGTAAATACACATTAAGCTTCACTCGCTCCTTTGATGGTCACTTCTTGATGTGCAGCCTGGTTCCTAACAGGACATGGAAGGGTATTGGTCCATGGTCCGGGGCTTGGGGACCGTAGCTGTAGCACTTATGAATTTACATGCACTGACCAAGGCAGAATCAATATTTAAATATTTGTCAAAATGTTTCCTCTTCATCTGAGTTTTACACAGACACTGTTAGCTTTCTCTTAAATACATATTCTCGCCTTCTATCATAATTGAAACTTTAGCTGGGTAGCAGTGTTTCCATAAAAACTGCATGTCCCAGACTTTCTTGCCTTCAGGAGCCATGTGACAATGCTGTGACCAATAGGATGTGACCAGAGGTGCTGTGTACAACTTCCGGGTCATGCCTTTACAAGGAGAGGAGAATGACGTCTGCTTCCTTTCACCCCCTTTTATGCCGGAACGTGGATATTGTGGTGAGCCACTTCTCAAGGATAATGTTATCATCTAGAATGGCAGAAGAGCATTGTAGAAGATCAGTCTCAGATATTGTCGATTCTATGTACCAACCAGGACAGCCATACAAAATTTCTAGAGAGACAAACTTCTTGATGTATAACATTTTTAATTATCTAGGTTTAGGATTGCAGCCAACTTTGATTTGTCAACCTGTTGCTAAATGAGATTGTTCCTACTTGTTTCAGAATAGTCAATAGAGTTAAGCCAGTGCTGGGGAGGAGCATTTTTAAATTTCCCCTCAAAGGTACTGTCTGGCTGGGCATGGTGGCTCATGTCCGTAATCCCAGCACTCTGGGAGGCTAAGAATCAGGAGGATTGCTTCAGCCCAGGGGTTCAATACCAGCCTGGGAAACATAGTAAAGAGAGACGCTGTCTCTTAAAAAAAAAAAAAAAATTAGCTGGACATGGTGGTGCATGCCTGTAATTCCATCTACTAGGGAGGCTGAGGGCTGAGGCAGGAGGATTGCTTGAGCCCAGCTATTGGAGGTTGCAGTGAGCTATGATCACGACACTGCACTCCAGCCTGGGTGACAGAGGGAGACCTTGTCCCTAAAACAGTATAAAGTAAAAGTAAAAAGACCATGCTATATACTTTTGTAGAATTTATGTATGGAATGGTGTGTGGAAACTCAAGGTGGTTAATTCCAGTGATGACTGAGCATCCTTTTAAGCTTGACCTGCTCATACTGTTACTCTGAGAAAGAAATTTCTATCTTTAAAAAGAAGAGATTGGTCATAAAGTGGCAATTATTATTAGGTAAAACATTAGTTTTTTACTGTGATGGACAGAATGTTTAATATTATACTGATAGGGGACAGGAAAATTACGTGGAAATACACTCACCATGAATGCCTCTCATGCAGAACAGTTCTCTGAGTGTCCTTGAACCAACCCAGTTCTCCCCCCTTTCTCGCTTGTGGTTCTCAAGAATAACTGCAGAATGTTCTGGGGATAGACTATCCTGGGATAGGAAGGACTGGCTGAATTGGCTTGGACTCTGTTCCAGTTCCCCACCCAGAATCACATGCTTTAATGCTTTAGCCCAGTGATTGACATGATATTGGAGTATAAAACCCAGGGTGGGCTGCTTTTCAGGGTCCTTTGCATGCAGTACAATTGGAGCATATTCAGTTGAGACTCTATCTGCCCTGGGAAGCTTTTCAGAGTCTCTCAGGATTGGCTCACAATGAATCGTAGGCTTCTGTTGTCCCTTGCTGCCTGTCTGTAAGCAACCAACCACTTCATGTAACTTGTTGCATATGAGTGTGTTCTGTCTCAGCAGACTCGAGGAAGTTGGTAAGCAGTACACAGTGAACCTATTTCACACCTCAAAAAACTCCCAGTAATGGAGGTTGAAACCTAGAGATCTGTGAGCCAAACTTGGTTACCAGAATGTTTTGTGCTTTAATTTTTTTCTTTAATTTTATGGACAAATGTTTTAGTCAGATTTCAGAGACGATAACTCTGTGTTATGGGGAATCTCAGTGGTATACAACAAACATTTATTATTCTTACTCATGTGTCTGCAGATCAGCTGGAGTGACTCTGCTTGTAGCTCAGGTTCAGATCTGCTCCATGTGCCTCTCATTTTGGAATCAAAGGCTACCAGGGATACATTTAAAGCTTTGGTCAGACATGGGATACAACACATAGCCAAGAACCTTCACTTAGTGGAACAGGGAATTGTATTTTGCTCCAACAGAGTGGTTGTGTAATTTTGTTACAGGGATAGAGTGAAGAATTCAGAATAATAATGAAATCTACTGTAGGAATATTTTAAAATGGAGATTTTCACATAAAGTTGGGAAATTTTACATGGATGGGTGAATTCTTAAATCTTAAACATTAGAAGATTTTTCAACTCTGATGCCATATTCAGAATTGAAATTTAAAGTTGAAATTTGGCAAAAATTAGGTGGAACTGAGTACAGCTTTCTCCTTTCAGATGGGATACACTCTTTAGTTTGCTAGAACCTCCACCATCCACGATTGCCGTTTGTTGGCTCTTTACTCATCATGACCATTCTGGCTTCTGGAGGCAATTCCGTTTGTGACCTGTTGTATAGCAGATGTGTTGAAAAGCACAAGAGTACCTCAAGCTCAACTACAAAGTGTTAAGGGGCTATAAAAAAAGGGGCAGATAAATTGCCATGGAAGAACTATGGGACAGAAATTATTTTTGGCTAGTGAAAAGTCATTACAATAGAAAGAATAGTTTATAGAAATCTTTATTAAAGAGAGAAAATTGGAGCTGGGTCTGAAAGCATGGGTAAAATCTGATATATAGCCACAAAGTCCTATTCTAAAAAGGCAACTACAGGTGCTAAAGAATATGTGAAATAGAAGCAATCCCTGAGAGTTAGTAAAAGGGAAATAATAAACAAAACTGGGAAGATGTATTTATAAATGGTTTATTTTCACATCATCATTCTTTCTCTTAATACGTGAGAGAAAAGTAAATTCTTTGGGGGAAGATATATGCAATTTGCATTTACCTGATGATTAGTGATGTTGAACATTTTTTCATATATCTGTTGGCCATTTGTATATCTTCTTATGAAAAAACTCTGTTCTTGCCTTTTGTCCACTTTTAATCATTTTTTTTTTTCTGATTTGCTTGAGTTCTTTGTAAATTCCGGATATTAGCCCTTTGTTGAATGTATAGTTTGTAAATATTTTCTCCCATTCTGTAGGTTGTCTATTTACTCCGTTGATAATTTCCTTTGCTGTGCAGAAACTTTTTAATTTAGTCAAGTCCCGTTTATTTATTTTTGTTGTTGCTATATTTGCCTTTGGGGTCTTAGTCATAAATTCTTTGCCTAGACCAAAGTCCATAAGAGTTTTTCA
>NW_012134970.1:5131694-5133389 GCF_000956105.1 Propithecus coquereli
TGAAGCCAGCAGGTGTACCATGTGTGTTAGAAGATGGAATTATTACTCATCATGACCATTCTGGCTTCTGGAGGCAATTCCGTTTGTTACCTGTTTAAATGTGTTTAAATGTTTTGTTATTTTGCTGGACACTGAGGAGAAGGGCAGGAGCAGGGTGCTTCTGTGGGCTTAAAGTCAGACATGAGAGTTGAGCAAATGTCATCCTGGAGCCCATGGGTGTCATGGCAGAGATAGCAGTGCAGAATGGGGACAACTATCCCAGGATGCAGGGGCTATTGAATGGGATTTTGTAAGAATAATTGTCGTAAGACATGAATAATGAAATAGAAAAATATTAGTGTATCAGTGAAAAATACTAAAAACAGAAGCCTCAGTTCTCTGAAAAATCCTTGATAATATAATTCAGAGGTGCTACTTTATTTTGTACCTTAGTCTCCTGTCAGGACAAACCTGCTTCTTTTTTTAGATCAGCATCTTGGCACAGCAATGGCAACTTCCCAGCATCCTCCTCCATTTCTGCTGAGCATTGACTATTGGAATGCTTTTAATGAAGTCCATTACCATTTTGGCAGCTCAACAAGACTTCCAGGAGAGTAGCAGAGAGCATAGTTTGGGACAAACACATCCCTGATCTGTTTTCTATTATTCATACAGACTACTCAGCTTTTTTCTGGTAGAAAACTAGATTAGAGTAAAAATTAATTGGTTTATAAATACATCACTCCAAAGAGGTGTAACTCTGTGGTGCCTAGAAGCTAATAAGCTACCTTTCTGGGTGGCATATTTTTTGGGAATCCCTTAGGTCTCTCCTCTACACATAAGATACACGAAGAGAGCTAGAGTTGATGCTTGAGTGCAAAAGAAAAAGCTTTCTGTGGTTTCTAAGGGCTCATATATCTTCATATCCCCATTGCCTACATACTACCAGGCACTCTGTATCAACTTTAATTGCACTTACTTCCTCTTGTAATCATGTTTCTATTTTGTGATTATGTAACTGATGTCATGAAGACAAGGACCATATGTATTTTGCTATATATTTGCACAACCATGCCTAGCAAAATGCCGTGTGCGTGGCTGTCCTTCTATAAATAGATAACCACTAATCATGTAATGAATATACACTTCACCTGCCTGAGTATCATTTGTGAAATTCACACTTTTTCATTTCAAAGTGAAGCTTTCCTAATACCAATGCTGGGGTAAGCAAGAAAAAGACTAGATTAAATCCTCTGGCCATTTCAGGCAGACTAAAATTATGGTCCTATTTTAAATCTATTTCTTTCAACATCTTTCTTCAATATTTATTTAGTGGAAGTAAAGGGAAAAGTGATTTTTATTAAAGAAAAGTGCACAGAGAGACAGATCTACTCATGCAGTAGTCCCCAACCTTTTTGGTACCAGGGACCGGTTTCGCAAAAGACAATTTTTTCATGGGCCCACAGCGGGGGGCAGGGTGGCAAGCGATGGGGAGCAGCTGTAAATACACATTAAGCTTCACTTGCTCCTTTGATGGTCACTTCTTGATGTGCAGCCCGGTTCCTAACAGGACATGGAAGGGTATTGGTCCATGGTCCGGGGCTTGGGGACCGTAGCTGTGGCACTTATGAATTTACATGCACTGACCAAGGCAGAATCAATATTTAAATATTTGTCAAAATGTTTCCTCTTCATCTGAGTTTTACACAGACACTG
>NW_012134970.1:5136674-5140047 GCF_000956105.1 Propithecus coquereli
ATTCTTTTGCATGTGGTGATCCAATTTTCCCAGTACCGTTTATTGAATAGGGCATACATTCCCCAGTGTATGTTTTTGTCTGCTTTGTCAAAAAATCAGGTGGTCATAGCTATATGATTTTATTTCTGGGTTCTCTATTCTATTCCCTTGGTCTATGTCTCTACCTTTATACCAGTACCACGTTGTTTTTGTTACTTATAGCCTTGTAGTATAATTTGAAGTCAGATAATATGATGCCTCCATCCCTTCACCTTGAATCTGAATGCATCCTTGTGGGTTAGATGTGTTTCCTGAAAACAGCAGATACTTGGCTTTTATGTATTTATCCATTCGCCCAGCCTATGTCTCTTTAGTGGGCAGTTCAAGCCATTCACATTTATTGAGGGAATTGATAAGTGGGGTAGATTTCTGTTGATCCTATTGAGTTGAATTTGTTGCTTTGTTTTCTCTCTTGAGCCATTGTGGTAT
Source organism: Propithecus coquereli (assembly GCF_000956105.1). Classification (NCBI taxonomy): domain Eukaryota; kingdom Metazoa; phylum Chordata; class Mammalia; order Primates; family Indriidae; genus Propithecus; species Propithecus coquereli. Next base: position 5,137,143 of record NW_012134970.1, read on the forward strand.
CTGGCCTTTGACCTTTAGGTTTTGGATGATTTTACATTCACGAGTGTTTATTGTGCTGATCTGTGTGTAATACTATTTTGAGTACTTCCTGGAGGGCAGGTCTTGTCTTGATGAATTCCCTCAGTCTTTGCTTGTCTGAGAAGGTCTTTATTTCTCCTTCATATACAAAACTTAGTTTTGCGAGGTACAAGATTCTAGACTGGGTATTACTCTGTTTGAGAAGAGTGAGAATGGGGCCCCAGTCTCTTCTTGCTTGTAAGGTCTCAGTTGAGAAGTCTGATGTTATTCTGATGGGTTTTCCTTTGTAGATTACCTGCTTCTTTCACCTTACAGCTCATAGGCAGTCCTCTTTGGTGGTTATTTTGTTCAGTCTGATGATTGTGTGTCGTGGTGTCTTCCTGTTTGCATTGACTCTCCCAGGAGTCCTTTGAGCTTCTTGTACCTGGATATCTAGATTTTTAGCAAGGCCTGGGAAATTTTCCTCTATTTTATCCTCAAATAGCTTATCCAACCCTTGTGTATTTTCTTCTTCATCCTCAGGGATGCCTATGATTTTCACATTAGGCCTTTTCACATAATCCCACATTTCTTGTAGACTTTGCTCTTTTCTCTTATTTTCTCTGCTCTATCTCTGTTACTGACAGAGATTTAATTTAATTAAAAGGTGTTATCTTCAATCCCTGAGATTCTTTCTTTTGTTTGATCTACCCTGTTCTTGAGGCTTTCCACTGTGTTTTGTAGTTCCTTGAATAAATTCTTCATTTCCAGAAGTTCAGTTTGATTTTTCATTAATATTTCAATTTCTGTAGTGTATTTTTCTTCCAAGTCCTGTATTTTTTTTTTTTTGTGGTTTCTTTGTATTGGTTATCTGTTTTCTTTTGCGTATCATTGAGTTTTCTTACAATCCATGTTTGAAATTTCTCTCTCATTTTAGTGTTCTGAATTTGGTTGATGTCCATTGCTAGAGAGCTGGTACTCCCTTTTGGGGGTGTGGTTTCCATTTGATTCTTCATACTTCTAGAGTTCTTTCACTGATTCCTTCCCACCTGGATTAGCTGTTGCTTCTTACTTTTAGATTTTCTTTTGGATAGTGACACACCTTGTTTAGTCTCTGAGCCAGTAGGTGGTGTTTGTGGGTGAGATTTGACCATACCCTGTATGATGAGTCAGTAGATGCAGTAAAAGGGTGTGCAGAATGACCTCCCTGTCAGTAGGTGGCGCTTGCTGGAAGGAACAAGCTGCAGTGTTGTTTTTGGGTCCTGTAACCAGCTCTTGTTCCTCTGGAAAGGCATCTTAGTGCCTCAGGTGGTGGGTGGTGCCCTGGGACTTCCAGATGTGTCCTTATTCTCCACCTCAGTAGGGGCAGGTGGGGTATTGAGGCTGGGCAGAGCTGGGTTGGGTGAGCCTGCCCTCAAGCTCCACAAATACTGTTAGCAGGGGTCAAAGGTCTGTTCTCTGCTTCTGGGCAAAGCTGCTAGGGAGGGGCTGAAATGGCACCACTCAGCTGAAAAGTCTGTGTGTGTGTGGGGGTGGGGCTGTCTGAGACCTGCAGTCTGGAGCAGGCTTCGCTCCTTTTTACCCTGCCCTATTCCATGGCTTCTCCCAGGCCTCTGCTGGCAGGCAGGACCTCAAGCCAGTGGATCTTCTCTGGCTGTGATGCAGGTCGGGAGGTTCCCTGCCCAGGATCACAGCCTGAGCTGGGAGTACAGCCCTCCCATGGGAGGAAGGTTGCCCCTGAAAGCACACAAACCTCAGTAGGCTCATTCACAAATATCCCTTCTGTGCCCCCGGACAATGCAACGGAGACCTGGGTGTAGGGGATCTGGTCTGCAGGCCTGTCCCTTGGGCCCAGGGGATCAATCTCTGACCCTGCCAAGGAGAAGAGTGCTGATCTCAAGTCACCCACAGGGTGCCCAAGCTGGATCAATGTCTTTCTGCTTAGGGATTTGCCCCACTCTGCTGGAGTCACCAGGCAAGCAGCACCTGGGAGACTGGTGTGCAGGGAGCTCACTGTCTGGGTACCCCTCAGTCCACTGTAGGGCCCCAAAAGGAAAGGTCCCATTCCCTGCAGATGCCTCTGGGTGGTGGCTAAATTGTCTCTCTCAGCAGCCATGGGAAGGAGAGGGAAAGGGGAGAATGAAGCAATATGGTGCCTGCTGATTGGCTCAGGTATGTGGGGTTGGAAGTGCCCTGAGGGGAGCTGGGAGCTTGGTGCCCTGTCCGCAAGAGGCTCACCACTCATTGGCAGCAGCCATCTCTGGGCTGGTGTTAGCAGGACTCTCCAACCACTCAGGAGCCCACCAGAAGTCTGAGATGCAAGGGAGGGGAAATTTAACTGCTTCACCTACCATTTTCACTGGTCTCCAAGCCTCTCAGGGGCCTTTCTCCTTCCAGTTCTCCTTGGCAACTTCTTCCCATGGAGTCTCCTGTAGTTTCAGGCACCTTTCCTTCCAACCCTCATCTGATTTATGTTTGTCTCCCTGTTTATTTTTTTTCACTTTCTTCTAAAATCTCATTTTTGCACAGACACTCTGGCTGGTAGTTTTTCTCATCTGCCATATTGCCCCTCCTTCTCATAGTCCCTGTATTCTGGATAACATCCTGATGCTTTTGTGACTCTTGTCCTTCTCTCTGAGATGAAGAGAAACTCTATTTTACTTCTGAATAGATCCCTTCCTGACAAACATTGATGCATAGAAATGGAATGTTATGGTCTGTGCCTAGTGGCTAAGCAGAAAATTAGATACTGCTTCTATTTTTTAGCTATAGTTTTACACAGGTATGACATCTCATTCATGTTATGGTGGAACACCCATGAGTTCTATTTTTAAACTTATTTTAAAATAATTTTGAACTTATAGAAAAGTCTCAAGAATAATACAAGGAACTCTGTGTACACTTCACC
>NW_012134970.1:5142490-5144383 GCF_000956105.1 Propithecus coquereli
ATCAATTTCTCTATGAAATGATGGATGCAATTTGGAATGTATTTAAAAACTAAGCATATTAATAATTCCCCTCTTCTAATTTTAGTTTGTTTATAGTCCTAGCACGTAAACTCTATATACAAGGATTTATTTCATCTTTGTAACTTTAATTTCCCCTTATCAATTTCTCTATGAAATGATGGATGAAATTTGGAATGTATTTAAAAACTAAGCATATTAATAATTCCCCTCCTCTAATTTTAGTTTGTTTATGAATTTTCCCTCCAAATATACTAGTGATTGTGAGCTGTGTTCAAAGCAATGGCAGTTCTCATTTACTCAGTAATGCTGGGAGAAAAGGGAGTATTCTGGAATGCAATTTGGGAAAGTGAAAGAGATCAGCTTTTAGTGGCATCGTGTCGTCTGTTATACTCACAGTTAATATCAGACAGGTAGGCTAGGTAATGACATAACAAATAAACCACCCCCAAATATCAGTGGCTTAAAATGAGATAGGTTTATTTTTGCTCATGCCACATACCCACAGAAGTTTGATGGAGCCTAGGGGCTCTGCTGCTGCTAGTGACTCAGGGACTCAGGCTGATGGAGAAGCAACCATCTCAAATGTGCCACAGGCAAAGGGAAACTCTGGAAGAATCTTCATGCCGGCAATTAAATGCTTGGTCCAGAAGCTACACACATGTTTCCTACTCACATTTCATTGATCTGGTCCAATTGCATGGCGCCCCAACCAATAGGATCCAGAAGTGGGATCCAGCCTGGTCTCAGGGAGATGGAGAGCACCTGTACTGGTGAGTAGTATTTTGACAATTGCAGAGATGTACCAGTGTACATCACTACTGTTCAACAGAAGGGGAGACAGGCCCCAAAGCAACAGTTAGTTTTCAGTTGTGATAAACAAAATGGAAATGCTTCAGTTAGGGTGTAGTTCTAGAACCTAGTATTATTACAAATGAAATTTCATGAGGGATAACAGCTTCTAGTCTCATGGCTTTCAATTGTGATATTGCTTTATCCTCATGTTAAGGGTCATGTTTTATTAGAATAAAGCCTTTTCCAAATAAACAATGTCCATGCCAGAAGGGGTGGGGGGAGGGGATGATACCAAGCAAGCAATCCTTGGAGTGTATTTCTAACTACCCAATCTAATTTCTTCCTCATTTTCAACTCGTGGGTCTTCTGTCCACATTGCTTTAACATCATAGATTTTTAGTAGGGTTTTTTTTTTCAATTTTTTCAATTGCAAACATTGGGCCATCTCTAATTATTTGGCATAAATGATGATCTATTCTAAAAAGAACTGAAAACTTTATTGCTGTTGTTGATCAAAGTGGTTGTGACTGCATGAGCACAGTGAACAAGCACATTTCATCAACTTAGTTTGATATGGATTCTGAATATTCTAGCCATTTCTCTCCCCTGGACACTCTATGTAAGCATATGGGCTCCTTAATAAATCAGGCTTCAATGTGAAGATTGGCAATAGAAAAAGTGTGTCATGTGGTAGGAAATAAAGGTGAAATCCAGCCACTTCTCTCCATTGATGTTTAATAATAATAATAATAATATCCACGCAGTTGAATGTACATTTCATTCTACCGTCTTTAGTACTTGTGATATATTATATGTGTGTGTGTGTGTGTGTGTGTGTGTGTGTGTGTATACACATATATAAAATTCTTTTTTATTTCAGCCAACCCATATAACAAATAGAGTGAGTTGGTTGGTATTGTTCTCATTTTTCACATGAGGAAACTGAATCTCAGAGAAGTTTGTCCAACTTTAAACAGATACTTGGTATCTCCAACTGTTATCAAAGCTTGAGGATTTCGGCTTGATTTTATTTTATTAATTGTCTAGTTTTTAAAATTTATTCCCTTAAGATGTTATCTG
>NW_012134970.1:5144433-5146299 GCF_000956105.1 Propithecus coquereli
AATAGGAAGAAAACAAGACTTAACAGTAAGTATTGCATAACCACAATGCCTAAAGCCTTATTAGTATATAAATATAGCATATATAAATATATATTATATATTTTTCCCTGAGCCACTTTAGAGTAAGATGTGGACATTATATCCTTTTACTCCTACATACTTCAGTGTCCATTTTCTAAGAGCAGGGACAATCTCTTACATGACTATTTTGGTTGTCTATTGATGTATAATAAAACAATCCAAACTTAATGGTGTAAAATAACCATTACACTTTGTATTGCCTATGGATTCTGTAGATCAGGAATTTGAAGTGAGAACAGTTGAGATGGCTTGTCTCTTCTTCATGCTGTCTGGAGCCTCAACTGGGGAGATTCAAACCTCAGAAGGTATTTTAAACATCTAGAATCTGGAAATATCTGAAGCCTTCCTCATTCCCAAGTCTGGTGTCTACACTGGGATGTCTCAAAATCTGGGCTAAGTTGTGACTCTTGACCAGGTCCTCTAACTGTGGCTTCTTCATGTGTCTTTGGTTTCCTCACAGTATGGTGGCTTTAGGGTCATTGAACTTTTGCCATGGCAGTTCAGGACACCAATAGCAAGTATTTCTATAAATAAGTTGAAAGCCTCAAGACCCTTTTTGGCAACATCAGAATTAACACAGTGTTACTCCTGCTGTACTCCATGAGTCAAAGCAGTTACAAGTCTGCCAAGATTCAAGGAGAGAGGAATTAGAACACACATGTCAATGGGAAGAGTGTCAAATAATTTGCAGCCATCTTTATAACTGTTACAATAAGCACAGGCTAATTATAAAATCAATAAATTTAACTTTAATACAGTAAATTCAGCCCCTAAATTCTTGAGTTAGACTTGACAAGGTTTGAATTATGTCTCTGCCTTTTACAAGATATATAACATTTGACAAGTAAGTCTCATCTCAGATCCTCAGGTTTCTCATCTCTAAATGAGGCCAAAAACACCTATGTCTCTGAGAGTTTTTATGAGGGCTAAATAAAACAATTACATGAACCTGGCACCTCATAGTGATTTCGTAAACATTAGGTCTCCCTCCTCAGAGAATTAAACACAGTGCTGAGTGCTCAAAAGGCCTATATTTAATTATTGGTCATTTGGGAACTCTGGAGGTGGCTGGCTGGATTTCTAAAAAATAATGAAGAGATTCATTCTAAGATTATATTATCGCCTTACTAGGTTCTATTTCTGAAGACTCATCTTCCCTTTGTTAGATGCAAGATAAGTATCTTCAACAAAAAGAGACAATCCTTCATTTTTTATATGAGTTATAATCATTTTAAGAGAAAAACTTATGCTATTACTCTATCAACATCATGAAAGTACAAGCCTCAAAAACACGATTAATTTCTGAATCAAGGTGCCTTTGGCTACAAGTAGCAGAAAACCCAACTTAAAAGTAGCATAAACAAACAAAAGCACTTGTACCCCCTTAATATTTTGAAATAAAAAATATACATAAAAAAGCTTAAAGAGTAGAGGAAATTTGTTATTTTGTAACAAGAAGACCAGAGCATGGGCATTCCGGAGTTGGTTAATACAGTGGCTCAATGATTTCATCCATGGTCCAACTCTTTCCACGTTTCTGCTAAAGCCTTCTCCATGTGTTGGCCTAGACCACAAATGGAAATCTCTTCATCACGGCAAAATGGCTGCAGCATCTTCATGCACCGCATTCGGTCATGTCAAGTTCAGAAGAAGAGATCATTTCTTCCTGTGATCTCTTATAGAGTGAGAAAAATCCTTCTCACAAGTCCTCCAGAAGATGCTTCTCACCTCTCATTCAGCAAACTTGCATCACATGCATATGTCTAAACCACAGGGGAAAGGAAA
>NW_012134970.1:5150144-5152213 GCF_000956105.1 Propithecus coquereli
CGCCCGGCCTATAACATGTCTATTCATAAAACACTTTAAACTAGGGGTCTCACTTATTTTGTCAGTATATTGCAGAACCAACAAAAATTAAAATCCACGTGAAAGAAAGACTTTAATGGTTTTCCACTTGCTTAAGCTACAAGTATGAATGCTTAGTATTCATCTCTAAAAGCCTAAGTGATAAAGATTTTACCTTTGATCTAGAATTTATTTAATCTTCTATGACAGATTTGGAGATCTGAGGTCCAAATTCCAGGTATTTAATATATTTCAGTTTTGTTCTCTACTTCATGATGATAATTTTAGCACTAGCTCTTAGCAGTTATTGTACTAAATTGCTGTATTAATATTAATATCAGAATGTGAAAATTCAACTGGTAAGTGGGTATGCAAATTAGCCTAATGCAAACCTTAATGGATTAGTGCACTCAAAAAATTCTTTGAAACAAAGGTAACTGAAGTGGTAAAAAGACTAACTAATCACCATTAAAAAGGAAGATTGCTACAAGTAAAACAATAAAATACTTTAAAGCAAGCGTGACTGATTTTAATCAAACTATGAATGTAACAGCTGGTATAATCCTTTGATTATACTGTGGGATGGAAACAGGAAGTATTTTTTTTCCAGTCACATGCTGGGGGTTAGGACTTCAACATATTTTTTCGGTGGACACAATTCAACCTCTGGTGCCTGTGAATGTGACCTTATTTAAAAGTAGAGTCTTTGCAGATGTAATCAAGTTAAGATGAGGTCATTAGAGGGGGCCTAATCCAACATGGTTAGTGTACTTGTCTGACAATGGAAATTTGAGCAGACACTCACAGAAGGAAGACAGTAAAGACAGCCATGTGACGATGGAGGCAGAAACTGGAGTGATGCATCTACAAGCCGAGGAATGCCAAGGATTACTGGCAAACACCAGAAGCTGGAAGATGCAAAGAAAGATGCTCTTCTACAGGTTTCAGAGGGAACATGGCCCTGCCAACATCTTGATTTCAAATTTTTAGCTTCCAAAACCAAGAGACAATAAATTTCTGCTGTTTTAAGCCACCCAATTTGTGGTACTTTGTTATGGCAGCTCCAGATTTCACTATGTTCTGCCAAATTCCATTTCCTCTCCTGGTAATTAAGTCTGGGATAGATCAAACAGATTTATGGTCAGTTTCTGTTTATAAAAGTTGGTCCAGTTTAAGTCTGGAGACTCTTATGTCTGATTTACATTTTATTTCCTTCAGTGCCAGGGCCTGTCTTTCCTCTTCCCTGTGCTCCTTCATGCCAAACCACAAGAGCCACCAAGTTCTCCATTCCTTCCTCGTGTCATGGAACTCAGATGGAGAAAGGCCTGCACCCATCTTTTCCCCAGCCAGCTTGTCCCACGCCCTTCTCACTACAAGAGAGGTGCAGATCACTATTGAAAGCATCCCACCTTCAGCACTCTCTAGGCAGGAAGTGGTCTCAGCTCACGTAAGGAAGAACTGCCCTGGCATGGATCAGCACCTCCCAGGAACTCCTCCAGAAATTTCCACGCTAGTGGCAGCTCTAAGATTCCACAGTGCCCTGCAGGCGAGGGCAGTACCGTATATCCTTACTGCAGGTAACCCCACACCCTACAAGTGATTCTCTTGGGGCTTTGGTTGCTTGGCTTCAGTGGATACTTCTAGCACCTTTTTGCTCCTAACCAAGGTCAGGAAAAGAACTTAGGGGAGGAATAGGCCTGCCACTAGGAACACTATGTTCATGTGGCTGCAGATTCCCATGACTGCCTTCCTTCCCTCCCCTAGTCCTGTTTTATAGCCTAGAAAGTTGTGGGACTGGCAATAGAGTTGGATCAAGCAGTCCATAGGCCATATGAAGTAGACCTCCATTTCTTAGAGAGGCTAGGCTGTCATTTCGAATTGGAGAAGACAGGAATCTTTCAGTCTTGGGGAAAGTTCCTCAATTCAATTGTTATCGGCTCTCCTTAAGATGTGGAAGTGTGGAAAAGAATTTGGAGATACCTCAGAGAGCTAAAAATAGAAATACCATTCGATCCAGCAATAGCACTATTAGGCATCTACCCAAAAGAGCA
>NW_012134970.1:5152263-5153138 GCF_000956105.1 Propithecus coquereli
TCCAGCAATACTGTTTCCCCAATTATTATTTTTATAGGCATTTATACACACACAGAATTTTCATACACAGTTTTATAGCTTGGTTTTTCACTTTTTAGGATGCCCTTAAAACTTTTTTTAAAAAGATGCTTGCTTGTCAGTGGCCTCATACTTTTCCATCTGATGGAGGGGCCATAATTTATTATTGGACATTTAGGGTCTGTCATTTTTGCTATTATGAATAATGTTGTGATGAACATCTTTCTATATAAATCTTTGTGAGCATGACTTTCACGGCACCATCTGTGCCTTGGTGTCCCTTGACTGGTGACACACACCTCCACTAACTGACATTTGACACTTGGAACTGAAGCTGTGCAGCTAGAACTTGTCAAGAAGACAAATAGGGTAACAGCGGCCTGTCTCATGTTCATAAAACAGTCTGGATACAACTATAATTTTGCAGGCTATTTGTTTGGTTAGAAACTTGATGCCTCATTGATTCCACACATGATGTATTCCAAAAGAATGAAGGTGCCCTTGGAGAGGGCCAGCCATTTAGAATCCAATCAATCAAGCCTCAGGGTAGTTTGGCACCCAACACCAACCAGAAACATCATGATCTGTCAGATTTTTGTTATTCAGAATTAGAATTTAGGAAGAGTTGTGGATTAGATTTAGCTTGTGGGTGCTTTTTGAGAAATAACGGAAGAGCTCAATCTTTAAAACTAAGGAGTTTGATTGCAGGAGTTAAAGGTTTTGGTAGAAAGAGAAAAAAGAATAACATATTCTAGAATTGAGTGAGCTTTACTGAAGACTGCCAAATAGAGGAAACCTTTAGTTAAGCTTGAATGTCACATCACCAGAGGATTGGAATTTTAAAATCATGGTCTTAG
>NW_012134970.1:5156233-5187742 GCF_000956105.1 Propithecus coquereli
CTTTAGTTTGGTGTCTTGGGCGTGCTGAAGGTGGCATGCTCACAAGAGTGGCCTGCACCACTCTCACGGTGAGAAGGGAATGTGTGGTGTGATTGGGGAAAAGATGGGTCTCTGACTCTGAGGAAAAGGAAAGGACCTGCTCAGCTTCTGTTACACAAGGAAAATATTTCTGTTTCTAGGATTTTTTTACTTCCCCATTCTTCTCCTTTGATATCACAAGATATTTTAGATTCTGCCAACATCCTGTGAATAATGAGATGGAAGAGGAGGTGCATTTATTGTACAAAGTCTGGCAAGAGTGCTCCTGGCTGGCTGTGGCTAATATTCTCCTTCCACTAGGTGAGAATCCAGTGAGTTTTGGTGGAAGGGAGTCTGATTCACTCATCTGCTTGGAGGTTGGCTGGCTCTGGTTTTGAGATTCATTGCTATGTCAGGATTAACTGATGACTCCACGTCTAAACTAGGGGATGTCTAAACTAGGGGATGTCTAAACTAGGGGATGTCTAAACCAGGGGATGTCTAAACTAGAGGATGATCACTTCTAGGAGGACAAATTTTCAGGTCCCGCCCCAGACCTATTGAATCAATAACTGGGGGTGGGCCCCTGGCATGTGTATTAACACACCCTCTAGGTGATTCTGATGTATCCTGATATTTCGGAACTGCTATTCCAAAGATGCCTGTCTTCTCCAATTCAAAATGACACCCTAGCCTCTCTAAGAAATGGATGTCTACTTCATGTGGCCTAATAAAAGATGACTTACTTTAAAAATAGTTCCTTAAAAATTCTCTGACAATTTTCCATTCATCCCACCCTTCAGCTTAAAAGCTATGTGATGCACTTGAACTGAGGCAAAGAGAATCCCTATTCTTCCTCAGAGAATGAACTCCATGAGTTTATTCTGAACTACTTGAGTCAAACCATCCTGCAGTGATGTTTATTGCTATGGAATATTTCCTTGCATAAAATGAGGATTAAGGCTGGGCCCCACCCTTCCCTTCTTACTTTTCTCCATAGCAATTGTCATCATCAAACATACTACATATTTTACATGCTCATTTTACTTTTTGTATTATCTATTCCCACATGAATGCGCACTTCATGAAGGCAAGAGCCTGTGTCTGTTTTAGTCACTGCTGATTTCTCAGGATCTTGAATAGTACTTAACATGCTGCAGATACTCCGAAATTATTTGTTGAATGAATACAAGAAGGTTGGGTTTAAAAAAATGTGTTTTTACAGGTTCTGTAGATTTCTCTTTATTGATTCATTGAAGAAAATTATGGTTTTTGTTCTTGTTTCTAATTGTGAGAATACCTAATATCACAGGCATCATAAGGGCCTTAGAAGTTTCATTATTTTTGTGCAATGTGAACAGAATGATTTAATAGACTGATGTGGAAGTTATTACCTGGGGGTGTGATACAGAGCGTCGTGAGCTGGAACTGGATAGGGAGCACTAAAACAGGAAAGTCAGGGGAGAATAATGATCTGAGACTAACACAAATGAATTTCTGTCAGTAACTTCTGGGCATACTGGTCTGCTGTTTGTATAAGAGTGCCCTTTTATAGGAAATAATTTTGGATAGTGAATCTGTTTATCAGAGATTGTGCTAGGCCAAACACTTCCCAGGATGCAGTATTTCCACCTTCCTGTTTGCACATCTTACAGCTCCCACTTCACAGATGTTCACTGTTTTCTCAGTCATCGATGATCCCATTTTGACACAGTAGAGTTGGTTTCCACCCTTGAAGCACTGGAAGGGCAACAGGCAGATACATTTGGAAGTGGAGACTGCAATGAGAGAAAGACAGTATGAATTACCACAGTACTTTAGAGTTTGGTTTTACCTAACTCATCTTCAGGGTGGTGAGCTGAAATGGAGGCAATGACCCAAGAGACTCCACTGGGGTTAAATGGAGAAGCTTGGATGTAAGAGAACACCAGTAAGCCAGTAAGGTTCAGGAGTTGGGCTATCTCTGACACCTTCCCCTGTCTCACTGCCCACAACCAATCAGGATTTGAGCTATCTCTGGAATCCATCTCTCTCACTTACCCCACATCCAATCAGTGTTTGAGCTATCTCTGGCACCTCCCCCTCACTCAGTGCCCACATCTAATCAATCACTTCTCCTATCAATCCATTTCTACAATGTCTTCAGTCTGTCCTTCCTGTTTTTTTATCATTGGTATTGCCTAAGTACATTTATAGTTATCATTTATTGAGCATGTACCATGAAACCACGCAGTAAACCAAGCACTTTGTATGCTTTATTTCATTAAATCCTCACAACAAACATAAAAACTATATTACTGTATTAATTCTATAGAAGAGAAAACTGAGCTCAGAGAAGTTAAGCAATTTACTTATGGTCACACAATCAGTACATGGTATAGGCAAGTTTTAAATAATACATAACTCACAGGTCTGAGCTCTTTGACATGACTTTATACCCCATTTGGCTGAATGGATGAAAACTGAATGACAAAGGGGACACAAGCTTTCAAAATCTATGTGATACAGAAAAAGCAGTGCTAAGGGGAAAGTTCACAGCCTTAAATGCTTACATCAAAATGATAGAAAGATCACAAATTATCAACCTAATGTCACATCTCAAGGAACTAGAATGGGAAGAGCAAACCAAACCCAAAGCCAACAGAAGGAAATAATAACAAAGCTCAGAGCAGAACTTAATGAAATGGAAACCCAAAAAAACAAAAAAGAATTAGAAAGAATCAACAAAACAAAAAGTTGGTTCTTTGAAAAGACAAACAAAATCAATAGACCTCTAGCTAGATTAACCAGAAATAGAAGAGAAAGGACTCAAATAAGCTCAATTAAAAATGAAAAATTGATTATAACTGATATCACAGAAATACAAAATATCATGTGTGAATACTACAAAAACTTCTACACACAAAAACTAGAAAATCTAGAAGAAATGGATATATTTTGGGGCATACATAACCTCCCAAGCTTGAATCAGGAAACATTTCATGAAAAAGCATGCATTTCCTTTCTATGCTCTCTGTCAACCAGCTAGAGAAGATTCTAGTTCTTGTCCATTGTTGGAAGGGGTAGGGTTTGGTGAAGGACAGGAGACTGTTCACCTCTGCTGAGGAAACCAGTTCCCTAGGCTTTTGCAAGGGCCACAGTCACCATTTTTTCAATATGGTTATGGCTTAAATGCTCTTAGCCCGATTATTTTCAGAGTACCAGCACCAAAAGCCCCTTCCCACTACCTCTACTAATTCATGCTTCACCACTCAGTTCTCACACTTCCATGCATATGAAACCCTTCCAGAAGGTATTTATCTCTATTACAGCTCTCATCACATCCTGCCTTGCGGTGAAGCGATTCATGCAATTACTGTGTAATGCTACTCCTCCAACTACTGTGAACAATTTGAGGGCTATACAACCTCTATCCCATCACCATGCCTTGTATAGTGACTTCCACATGTTGGATGCTAAATGGATGTTTGCTGAATAAATTTCCCCTTCCTGTTGGCTGGTGGTGAATATTTTTTTAAATTCGGGCAAAACACTTAATATCCATAAAAATAGACTCCCTAGGGAAGCTATTCGTGTTTTAACTTTTGAAAAGTGAATTTCATGTTACTTTGAAGTTTCATTTTAAACTTTTTCTTATTTTATTTTAGATAAAGAAAGAAAAGAGGAGTAATAAAGAGAACAATGTAATCAAGAATAAAATTTAATCAAGGTGACACACAATTCAACTCAAAATTACTAATATCCCAACTTGCCATGAATGGGTTGGGTAAGAAATATATTTCTAGCTGTCTCTTTCTTCATGAATGCTATGGTTCGTACATTGATGCAGTTTTATAGACTTCTCTGTGACACTGATTTTTGCTCATCAATTAAAGAAGGCTGGCAGAGGCAGACCTTATCTTTATGAAAAAAATGCTTTGAGTTTTCTGATTGTGTGCACGATCAACAGATATTTTCAATTGCTTAAACAAATCTCTTATAAATATTCACATATTAGTTTGATGACCCCAAAGCATTCTGCTAACTTGAGAAATATCAGTTAGATATTCAAACTTTTTCTTATTCCTTTTTAGAAGAACTTAGACTTCTAGAATCTGTAGGGATTTAGAAATATGTACAGCAAAGGGGTAATAAATATAGATATTTTGATGAAATTGTAAGCTGCTGATTATTTTTCACTCAGGCATATTTGAAAAGACTAATTTGTGGGAAAATAGCAGAAAAGAAATTCTTTGCAACAGAAGAGTGCCATGGAGACCTTTCCTTCATGATAAATGTCAAAGAGTTGAGGCTAACACTAAACAGCCCCAAATACCTGACCTACCTATTTATTGTAGTGTAGTCAGGGACCATTTTTTATCCTCCCTGCTGTCCAAATTTCTCTTCTTTTCTCCATGTATTTTTGATGATAATATTCTTACACTACACTTCTCAGAGAAAAGATTTATGTTTAAATAAGAAATGATGCTGCATAATACTTTCAGCTCTTTCAATCTTGCAGCCTGTCAAGAGAGCTGAATGTTGATAATCAGCTTTAAGCGGATCAAGAAGGCCCTGGATTTGGGTGATAAAATCTCTCCCCATTCCAGGTCCTAGCTGAAGGACACTGGGCCAGAAAATGAAAGAGGAGCCAAAAGGAATAGCACAGTTTTTGTGTTTTCTTTTTGTAGAAGTAGTTTTAGTAAAAGTTAGATGTAATACTTCAACAAGTTTCCATTGCATACTTTATGCCCCAATTTAAGATATTTTTTTTGAAAATGTGTCACAAGGGAAATCTAACTTCCTATTTAACTTCTGTTAAATCCTAATCTCCAATTCATCTTTGTGTAATATATGAAGCTTAGTTGGGCTATTTCAGGGTCAAAGTTCATCTTCAAGCATATGGCCTGCTGAGAAGTTCCTGCAATTTCTATGCAATTCTATGCAATTTACAAGTGTAATGCCAAATCAATACGCTTGTGGAACATGGAAATGTAATGCCACGTCTTAAGTATTAAATTGGCATGGTTATAAAGGAGTGATAACTCCAAGGTTTGGTGAGGATGTGGGAGGGCGGTCTTTATTGCATGTTATCGATTAGAAAAAAATATGGTAAAAACATTTCCAGAAAGTAGTTGATACATTGTATCAATAAAAACTTTATATTTTAAAATAGCATTTACCTAGAAATTCAATATTCTAAGGTATATAATCTTCTAAGACAATAATCTTAGATTACAGATTTATCTATCACAGCACTGTTTATAATAGCAAAATATAGGGGAAAATTTGAATGCCTAACCAGAAGTTGGTTAAATAAATCACAGAATATCCATACAGACTTCTGTAGACATTGAAAATTGTGTGGCAAAGTAAAATATGATGACATGGAAATAGTTTCACAACACAGTAAGTGAAAAACAGCAATATATAGAATAGCACGTAGAGTATGATTCTATTTTATATTTTAAAAATTTATATTATATGCAGGGCCACCCCTGAGGCATGTGAGGCCCTGGGGCAAAACTTCTTATGGGATGCCTGTCTATAAGCAATTAGAGTCACCCCAAATTAGAGTGTCAACACCATATTGGCAGTCTAATCTCAACCAATGTTGAACAAGAATACCCTGGTGGTCAGTGGGAGCAATCTGCTTGCCAAGCTGCTCTCTGGAAATGAGGGTATAGCTCTGGGCCCAAGATGACTTCACAGGTATGAGCCCCACAGCTCTTTGGGTCATCTGGTCAACCCCATGCATGGTGGGGAGGAGAAGCAGTAGAGGGTTAGAATGTGTTCCCAGGGGAGAAACAGTGCTGGGTCCGTATGGGACCTTGTCTGGGCTCTGGGTACCCTGCTTGAATAACACTGCCAGCCTCGGTTGGTCCCAGGCACTGGGAGAGGATCTTAAACAAATTTAAGGAAGACCTCTGGCAACTGGCATCCACGTGAAACCCAGTACTACCTGGATAGCACTGCTAGCCCCAGCCAATCCCAACCACCAGAGGGAAACTTAGATAATTCTAATGAAGGCCCTCTAAAGCTAGGAGTGGGGAGGGGTGCCTGAAACATGGGATCAGAAGAGGTGCTCTTCTCACTGGAGCTTAAGGGTGGCATTGATTATGTATGCACAGAGAAAAGATCAGAAATATACATACCCAAATTATTGAAGTACTTATTTCTAATTGTGGGTGGTTATATTTTTCCTTTCTGTTTAAATTATTTTATACAATTTTTACAATGAAAAGAAATCATTTTTGATTCAGGAAAAGTTATTCTTAAGAAAGATGATATAGAAATGCAAATAAGATATGCCAACTGAGTGAGAGCAATTCCACCATGCGGTGACCACTGGAGCTCACCTGAACATTTTTCCCAGTCGTAGCAGGTGTCATAGTCACAGGATTCTTTCTTTGTGCTATTGGATGAAAGTTTTGTCCTTTCAAGACCCCATTCTAACTGTGGACCTTCTTGGCAGGAACCAGTATGTAGAAAATGGAGTTTCTGATTATTTAAACATTTCTCGGCCAGAAACTTACAAGCAGATGAAGTAAAGTAATGGTTGGAGTCTGTATCAAACACACAGAGGTCTTCTGAATAATGGCTGCACAAGAAAGGAAAGCAAGCATTTCCATATGAAGGCCAGAAAAAAATGAGTATGTAGCCAATGTAATACATTAACCCACCACCCAGTTTTCTTCCTCTTGCTTTTTTTCTCTTTTCAGAATGTTGTTTCATTTTATCTTGCATGCTGCCTGTGATTGATCTTCCTAAAATTTCATCTTAACCTTGGTATTATTCCCAGTTGCCTTCAAATTAAACTCTGAATTCTTAAATTCTGATAATCAAGAGCTTCCGTATATTGACTCCAATCAACTTCCTTTTCTAGTCCTATTTTCCTAACCTTCTCAATTGTATTGATCACCTGACAATTGTATTGATCATTTTCTACACTGATAAGATTATTTTTTCTTTGCTGCCATCCATACTCTGCTTAATCTGTAGTATATTGTCTCTCTTCTCTGCCCAAACGTGTCCACCTCAATTGCTGGCTACACTCTGATGCTTATCATGATCCATGTAGCCCATGGTGGCCTATACCTCCTCTGAACTCTAAAACACTTATTAATTACAACACAATTAAGGACATGTCATAGAGAGTCTTATTATATAACTTTTCAAGTGTATTCGTATTGTGATTACGAGCATGAGTTTTTAAGTCATTCTCTGGGTAACTTCTTCAATCTCTCTGAGTAGAGTAATCAGTTGTGCTACCAAGAAGTAACAAATGGCCTTGCCCTTCTCTTGCAGAGAGGGCAAGATCCCCTTGATTATTTCGAGTTACTTCTCTGATGTCAACTTTAGAGTTAACAACCAGTGCCCCAGCATGTCAGATTGTTTCCAGGAACTAGAGACCATGGCTGAGAACAAAAGGCCACTTTTATTCATAGAACTTAATCGGTGGGGCCAGCCATTCCCACAAATACTTTGATCCCATATGAAAGAGAAGTGAGGCCCACAGAAGGAAGCTGGAGAGGTATGGCAGGGATGAAGCAGGAGTTTCAGGGGGCAGCCTGTATTCTTACGACTTGTTATTGCACAGATAAAGAAAGCAGTTTCCTTTGGGTCAAGTGGACAATGTGAATATTGTAAGTGGGGTCCAGAAGGCCATCTTCTATGCATGGGGACTCCAGCAGCAAGTAGCTACTAAGTAGCTACTTGGTGGACCACTGTGGTGAACACTGAGGAGGGCAAATAGAGCTACCTTTGGATTGCATGTGTCGGTAGAATTATACAGAAAATGACCCTGTAGTGTTCTCCAAAAAGACGATAAATGTGTCTCCACAAGCATTTTCATCTGCAGCACAGAGGAACACGAGAGCTAATCAGTGTTGAAAGTGAATATTAACAACTGTGCACACTTTTTTGGCTTCCTACCCCAATGTTCATTATTTCATCTCTTCAGTAATTTAATCTCATTTTATTTAGAATGGCTATGCATGCAGCCAGAGAACTGCATTTCACAACCTCCCTTGCAGGTACACGTGTTCGTGTACATAAGAGAAGGTTGGTGAGATGGACCCAAGTGGTGGCGCTTCCAGGGTATCTTAAAAACAGAGAATGGGCCCCATTTTTGATCTTCCTTCCTTCCTGCTCCAGCAGAGCAATCCTGGACCATAAAATCACTTTAAAGATGGCAGAACAGAGAGCAGGATGAAGCCTCCGTCCTATACGAAATAAGAGTATCACCATATTAGCCCTAGATTGGCTATCTCTGCATTGATTTTGTGAGATAGGGAAACAAAATTTTATGTTAAACAAATGCTATTTTGGATTTGCTTTTAAATTAGACTGAAACTAGCCCTTAAATTAATAGCAACCTTGACACTCTGGGTTTGTTCATATAAAGAAAAGGCAATTATATCAACAAAGAGGAGATAGCCATCTAGTCATGGCAGTCACATGAGGATATATAAGTTTTCTTCTCCATGCTCTCTGTCCCAGCATCAAAGAATCAACTGGCAAAGATGTGTGTGTGTGTGTGTGTGTGTGTGTGTGTGTGTGTGTGTGTGTGTGTAGGCGCGCGCACGTGTTTCTAGTTATAACCTTCTCCTATACTTAGAACGGGAAAGTAAGGCTTTTATCTAATTGAGTTTGAAGTTTTTAAATGGGCAAGAGTTAAGTCTTTATAACCAAAATAAGACTGTTTTAATAAACAAAAGCCATGCAAACTTACAGAACTGGGCTGAAGGATAATTAAGAAACTTGCTACCCAATGGGGAAGGAGAAATTCAACAGAAGCACAGGGGTATCAGTTATGTGAAAAATTCATATTTCATGTTTATGCTTCAAGAAGCTCAGCTCTTCCATCAAGCTGGTTACACTAGACTGGTTTTCCAGATTTCCAAACACAGTTTATAGAGTATCTCTTACCTGCAGTCTTCTTCTGGAGATAGACAAACGCATTCAGATTCCAATTGTTTTTGTCCTGGCTGACAATGGCCCTTTAATTTTGTCAGAATTTCTGAAACAAAAGAAAAGGAAGAATAGAACAGTGCACAGCATGGATTCCATTGGTAAGCTTGAATTCGGGAGAAGAGGTAGTCATGAGGGTTCATTTATCTCCTGGAGTTGGAGTTATTCGTTTTGGTTTCTCTAAATATGTTGTCATAAAACAACATTTCATCTGAAAGCTCATTTACAACTCACATAAGCTGTCATTTTCTGACCTAAAATTGCTATATGTTTAGACAACTAAAGAAAATGGAATTATTGAAATTTTTGTTGATTTATTTTTCAAATATTTATTGAGCACTTATGATGTTCCTAGCACTCTGTTAGATTCTGGGGATAGTGGATTGACAAAATATGAACCAGATCCTATGCTCCAGAGTTTATAATCCTGTGGGAGCAGATGGACATTAATCGAACAAGCGCACTAATATACATATAGAATTTCTGCCATTATAAGAGTTATTAAAGAGAAAGCATATAATAAAAATTGATGTAGCTAGGAAATTAGAAATAGTATAATGGAGAAAGAAAAGGGATACTATTGAAAGCAGAGGGAACATCAGATATGAAAGTGTTCAGAGGG
Source organism: Propithecus coquereli (assembly GCF_000956105.1). Taxonomy (NCBI): domain Eukaryota; kingdom Metazoa; phylum Chordata; class Mammalia; order Primates; family Indriidae; genus Propithecus; species Propithecus coquereli. The sequence goes on from NW_012134970.1 coordinate 5,165,826, forward strand.
AGGCAGCTTGTGACTTTCCTAGAACTGAAAGAATCCAGTGAGGGTTAAATGCAGAAAAACAAGAGCAGGCAGCAAGATGTGGCCAGAGAAATAGGTATGTGGTAGGCTGTGCAGGGCCACTAGGGGCTTTGAAGGATTTTCATCTTCATTTTATAAGCAGTGGATAGCCTTCGATGAGCTTTAAGCAGGAGGGAGTATGACAAAATCAGTTCTGGATTTTGACAAAGGAAGTAATTTTGGCTTCTGTGCAGAAAATGGATTTCAAAAGGCAGGGTGGTCCAGAGGGCTCTGGGTAGACAGTCTGTGAGGTTACTATAGTAGTTGAGGAAAAAAAGGATGGTCATTGGGACCAGGGTGCTGGAGGTGGAAATGGAGAGAAGTGCATAAACTCGAGACACATATAGGAGGTAAAACAGGTGACATTACATATTGTAAGAAAGTTATGAGAGCCATCAAGTATGACTCCTAGATTTCTGGTTTGCTTAAAAAAATAGACATTAGTGCCTGACGTGAAAGAGAAAGTATTAGAAAATATTTAGTTTTAGGGAGGAAAGCATCATGAATCAAGAGTTTTTCTCTCTGTGTGTTGAATTTGTGATATCTTTAAGGTATCCAAACAAAACAGATATATAGGAATTTAGATATTTATGTCTGAAGCTCAGTAGAGAAGTCTGTGCCAAAGATTTGAATTTGTCATTAGTTTATGGGGGAATCTTTGAAGCTAAGGATGTTGGTAAGATTCCCTAGCAAGAGAGTGCAGTTTGAGGTGAAGGGACAAATCTGAGCCTTGAGGAACTCCAATATTTAATGTCCAAGCATGGGCAGGAGTCTGCCAAAAACAGAGGGCAACAGCTCGAGAAGTAAGATCTAAACAGGAAGACGATATGTTTTGGAAGCCAAAGAAAGAGCATTTGTGCAGAAGGTCAACACTGTTGAAGGTTGCTGTGAAGTCAAAGATGATGAGGACAAAAATAATTTCCGTTAGATTTAACAACATGGATGTTAACAATGAGAGTTGTGCAAATGTTTATTTGGGGATAATGACTTGAAAGTCAGATTTTCCTACAAGAAGATTCAATGGAGAAATGCAACTCCTAAATGTGGCTATTTATTCCTGCATGATATTCTAGGCACTAGGATAATATGGTGAAAAAAAGAAAGGAAGGATAGAAGGGAAGGAGGGAGAGAGGGAAGAAAGGAAAGGAGAGAAGGAAAGAAAGGAAGGAAGGACGAAGTGAGGTAGCAAGGGAGGGAGGGAGGGAGGAAGGAAGGAAACAGCTGTGGTTCCTTTTTTCTTGAATCTAAAGGATACTACAAAAACAGATATTAAATAATCACCATAATGGATTTATAATTTAAGGCTCAGACAGATATTTTGAAGAGAGGGAACATGATTTCAGAAGACCATATACCATAAAGACCCCAAATGCAAACAGTAAGGAAATGATGCTTGAACAAAGATGAGGAATTAAAGAGTATGTATATGAGGGAAGGGGATGAAAATAGAGGAAATAACACTTGGAATATATCATATGGAAAGGGAAACCTTGTTTTTTCTTTGTTTATGCTGAGGCCCACCCAGAGAACCTTTAGACTGGTTGAATTGGACCTGGAGCCGACTTCCACTTCCTAAGACTGTTGGATGAAATGAACTTCCTGGATCTGGACCTGACTAATCAGCCATCCACAGAATCAAACGGCCTCTGTGAGCAAGTGAATTGTCAAGAGAGGAAATAAGCAGCTATGTCTAGACAGTGCCACCAATTACAGGGCAGAACCAGAGACGCAGCTTACGGTTTTTCGTCTTAGCCTATCAGGTAAAAGGTTTGATAAGGGAAGGTAGTGTATGTTAAAAGCAAAAATAAAGATTCAAAAATTTCATAGGTTTTTTTCCTTCACTGCTATTTCTATTTCCTGCTATTATCCTTTGTTAGGACCCTCATTCCATCTGGTGAAACTTGGCTCAGACCCTTCATGAACTTGGAGACCTGTAACTCTGGGAAGGCTTCAGCTACTAAGATTTACACTGACATGGGATTCATTTTCTTTGGCTATGCCTTTTTGCCCTTTGTAAATAAATCCACGCTTAGGCCAGGGAGGAGCAGCAAGCTATACAATGTGTCCAGGGAGAGTCAGCTTTCAAGTAGCACAGAGCATCTGTCACTACTGATTAAAAACTGTCAATGATCCCATGCAAGGAGTCTGCCCCATCTATAAGCATCAGGTTGAAGCTGAGCATCCCACCCCGCCCAGCGCAGGAGCCCCTTGGCAGTGAGAACACTACAATGTTTAAAGGGCTGAGGGTGAGAAGATCCTCTGAAGGGCTGCTGAAGGCATGGAGTTCTCAGAGGAAGGGAGAAAATAACTGTGGAGCCATGCAGTGTCTCACTTCTTCAGGAAGCAAAACTGTTTCTCGTTGAAAGAATTAAGAGCGTTTTCTTGGCCAAGTGACAGCCTGAAAGTCTCTTTACCTCATAATGTCCAGTATTATTGATTATTGCATTTCTCTTGCTGTGACTTCCTCTCACTGGTCTTTCTGTCAGTATTAACAGAGAGAAAGTATATGAAATAGAATATTGATTTCCTTTATCTAGATGTAAAACATTTCATATCTTTCAGTTTGGATTATAATTTCGATTTCTCATCTGAGGGCAGAGCTGTGTGTGTGATGCGTGGGTGTGAGCGTGTGGGCACACACGTGTATTTTACAAAGGAGATACTACCCAAGGTGTCCAGAGGATCTTAACTTTCTGAAGCCTATACTTTCCAAATAAATTCATTCCTCTGACATTTATATTATTTATAATTTATTGTTATGGTCAAGAGTCTAGTGAAACCAAGACATAATATTAACCTGAAGTTTTCATCAATTCCCATGAAATCTCTTTAGTAATAGTTTTATTTAAGATTATTCAAAAAGTTAACTGTCCCTCTTTCCTGCATACATTATAAAAGAAGAGAGTAAAGAAGGCAGGATGGCAGAGAGCTTAGAGAATTAGCAGAGCTGTTGCATAGTCCCTGTTTGACCCAGACTATCTAACTTAGTGTCTAATTTAGCCTCTCTGTGCCTCTGTGCTGAGGAAATAGCACAGCTGTAGATGCTATACTACCAATCTTGGGGTGCGCCACCTCATCAGACCCCAGAAGCCTGAGCTGCTACTTACCTTTTTCACAAGTGAGTGAATTTGAAATGGGCGGTGTCCAGGAATTTCCCCTGCATGTGTAGCTTGATGGCCCAGCAACAACAAAGCCTTTGGGGCAGGTTAGCTCAATGGATTCACCAATTTTATATAATCTCTTATACGGTCTGAGCGTCAAGACTTCCGGCACAACTGGCTTGAGGCATTCTGTGCCTGCAGGGAGAGCAACATCGCAGATGTGCTTTGTGGAACAGAATACTCAACAAGTAGGCAGATTCTATGCAACTCAAGAGGCTATTTTAATGAGATGTACTGCAGTTATTCAGCTTTGGGGTCTTCTTTTGATCAGAAAACCTGGGGGTTAAGGATCCCAGGCTTCCCCTCACAGATTCCTCCACTGAAAAACTCTCTTTAGTTCCATTATCTGAAGTTCCCTGGCTAAGGAACTGGCTCCAGATACATCCAACTTTCATTACATCATTAGGACCTTTTCCTTTCAAGAAATATTTTCTTTCCTCTCCTCCCTAGTGGGTTTTCCCAAATGCGAGTTACCATATTGCCATATACCATAGTGACACAGAGGCAGGACATTGTAATTGACACTGGTGTCAATGCTGCTTCATAATGTCCCATAATAAGTCTTTGGGGTCCTCATTCGAGTCTTGTTTGAATCTCATTTTTTACTTTGCTCTAGCATGGGTATGTGCAGAGACGACAAGCTTATTCACTTTTTCTCAGCAAAGGAAGTAAACACGTTCCAAGCAGCAGTGCCTTGGAGAAAACTTCATCTCACACAAAATCCCATTTCTGCTACATAAAGAGTGTAAATATCATCTTCCTGGGACTCAACAATTTGCTTCAATTTGTACATCAGGCAAGGCAGATGTCTGTAGTTAGTTACAGCTTGCAGACTTCCTGGATTTTTTCTGAAATGCATGCCTCGCAGTCCTATGTGTATGAGGTTAATATATAGGGGCAAGAGAACCGAAATGTAGAGATACTTGGAAATCTAATTTTAGCAAATGAGCCCTATTTTCTGCCTCACTAAATCTTTTTACCAGAGTTACTAAAAAGTAGTAAAATGTACTGATCTAAGGGTGTGATTTTGCTGTATTTATGTATCAGGCACATTGATTTTGCAGAGTAGTCACACAAAACGTTTGCCCAGTCCTCACGTTGGCATTCCACATCCCCTTGCCTCCAGGTCCTGTCGGGTAAACATCTGAAGTACTGGTATCCAACAGTTTTGAATCCAGTCAGGCATGCGATTTCAACTTCGTCCCCAACCGAATAGAGTTTCTTTTCATTCTAGAATTAAAACAGAAACCAGCAAATTATCAGTGTTATAAATAATACTGTCTAAACACCTCAGGGTCATCTAGAGTCTTTCTAATCCATCACTTCTGTATCTACTCAGTCACAGAGTCTTCTCAATTATTATTTCTAAGCACCTCCTGAAGTTCTCTCCTTCCTTTGCCTTCATCACTGTCTCTGTTCATGGTATTTGTTGTCTCTTGTCAGGACAACTTTCTAACTGGTCACTCTTCTAACCCATCTTCCATATTGCTGCTCTAAATTGATTATATATATATTTTTTTTAGTTAAAAACTTGCTCCCCACTATATAGGGGATGGCTTACTATTGCTAGAATAGAGAAACTATATACTCACCATGTAGTGCCTGGAAACTGAATAAATAACGTATCTTTCATATAAGCAAACATATACAGTTGCTATTGTGACAGACTGCAAATCATTTAATAATGTTACTCAATCCCTAGTAACCTATGGGTTATTATATATTTTTGCAATTAATGGAGTGTACAACTACTGTCATGTGTGGGGCTCACTAAAATTTTCAAGATAAAATGGGTCTTGTAATTCTCAGTTTAGAATATTAGCTTTAGCTACTTTACTATCCCATCTCTTGCCATTTTCTCCCATAAAACCTGTGTTCTAGCAAAACAAAACCACCTGCCATCTGTTGAACATCTCTTTCATGACTCCTGTGTCTTCACTTGGCTGTTTTCTGTACCCTCAGCACCTTCTCTCTTCCTTCTCTCAAGACCCAGCTCAAATAGAACATCCTCTGTGCAAACCTCCTTGACTTCCCCAGCTTCTTGAGGTGCACCGCCCTTTCAGCTCTGGGGGAAACTTGTACAAACTCTATTTTTATAGCATTTATCACATTTATCCGCCCCACCCAGACACTTGAGTGGCAACTCCGCAACAAGATCTCTGTCTCATAAATCTTTACACAGGCCTTAACCACTCTTTGCTGAAAGTATGAAAAACACTATCGTTCTTAAGGAGATGATAACACAACACAATTTTGTTTGTTTGTTTGTCTTTTTAGTGAGAGGGAGAAGAACACCCACCAAGAATTGAGTAGGAGGATATTCTTTGAGGATTGAAGTCGGGAACTTTGAAGAAGGTGAAAGCTCAGTTGTGAACTTTTGTAATTAATTACTTGGCCACATGATTAAATTTGTCTCCCGGAAGAATCTTAATTTCCTGAACACAAAAATACAATTGTACTTTTGATTATTTACTGGTATGGCTTTGTTTCCAAGGGAAATGGACTGATTAATAGTACTAATGATTTAGATGTTTTATTTAAAGGCTGCACATTTTTTCTTGCATTCCTCTGGAAATAAATTATTGCCTTAAATGTTTGTTTCTATTTCTCTTATGCAGGTATAACCTGTAAGCATATGTTGCAATCATCAAGCTTAGACCAACACATCTGCCAGACTGACCCAACAAAGAAACCTTGCCAAAAATCACTGTTCTTTACAGGGGTTGGATTTGTTTCTGGTCATTGGACAAATATCCTCCTGTGCAATGACATCATTGCTTTAGCCTGGAATTAGGCATATCTGCCTCTCTTTGAATCTGTACAAGAGGTATTTTGCTACTAGAAATTCCAGAAGAGGCTTGGGAAAAGTTAGAATTATGTTACTTTTGAGTAAAAGCTATTGGCAGACAGAGATCAGGTCTTTAATAAGAGAAAATTAAAACAAGGAGTGAACTTATCCATGAAAATAGAAACATATAATCTAACTTTATGAAAGGAGATAGAAGAATAATGAATTACTGCTTAAAGTCTTTGTGTGTTTTTAAAATGAGAATGTCAATTTTAATGGTTTTTGTATGCAGCTGGCATAAATAGATTAAAAGTTATTTCAGTCTCTAGATCTGACAATTGTTATTTTGAGGATAATGTTCTAGGGAAGGGATCAGCAAGCTTTTGATATGAAGCATCTGGATTGTCAGATGTGGGCCATACCGTGTCCATTGCAATTACTCACCTCTGCCATAGACAATATATTAATATAAACAAATGTGGCTAAGTTCCAATAAAACTTTATTTATTCTTTTTTTTTTAAATGGCAGTTTGAATTTGACCTTTGGGACATAGTTATCTGACCCTTGTTCTAAAGAATTCCCAAAAGTTCCCAAAGTGCGGCTTCTGAACCAGCAACATCAGTATTACTCAAGGACTTGTTAGATAAGGACATTTCTGGGCCCCGCCCAAGATCTAGCAAATCAGAAACTCTGGGAGTGGGACTCAGCGATCTATGTTTTAACAAGCCTCCCAGTGCATTGTTGAGTTTGAGAATCTTAGTTCTAGAGCAAAGACTAAAATTACCTCCTTTTAACATATTTCCTCCCCTTAAACCTTTAGGCACGACACCAAATACACGGGCAGAAAAGAAGCGAACATGGAAGTGTTAGCCCAAACTATGCTCCAGAAATATTTATTTGCTGGCCTTGGAGACTGAGTATTATTGATCTTTGATCATAAATATGAAAAAATAATTTAAAGATACTGTTGAGTTTAATAAAGGTAAAATGAAATAGGGAGCATGATTTCTGTAATCAATTTTAAATATGTATCTCCTGGAAAATTTATATCTAAAGTGACAGATCTGTCTGACAAAAAGGGTTTATCTTTTTTTTTTTTTTTAAATATTGTGGCTAATGATAAAAAGATAAAACGAACAGGCACATTAAAATTGCTTTGACTGCTTAAAAATTCTGCAGGTTTCTAACCTCATAAGACAATACAGACCGAACACCTCCTATGATTATAGCCAAGTCTAGTTTGCCTCTCTGATGATGTGCCTTAGGGCATGAGTTTGCTCAGAATCACAAATAAACAGCCAGATCTTAGGTGAAGATTCTTACAAGTCATCCAAACCTATATTATGCAGAAGTTCTACTCTCTCTTTATAAAAATGTATCTTAATCATGTGAATTAAGTAGTACCAAAGAACACAATCCACCTGCTATCCTTTGGTCTAACAATCAGGAATGGAATCATCTCCAGGGAATTCAAGATAGAAGAGTGGAAAAGCATCTCTAAATACTATCTTGTACTTTTTAAGTCAACAGGAGATTATTAAAATAGGAAAACAGTAACTCTAATTAAAAGAAAATTCATACTCTTCAAGTTTTTCTTTTTTTTGAACTCCAAACCCAAAGTGATGGTCAGGATGCTTACCCAGATAAATCCATTTTCCGGAGGAACTGGCTGAAGACACCCTGAATCTGACTCTATCTCAGGAAGATCGACCTCTTTTATTTCTTCGTCATCACTGACACATGGTTGTCCACTAAAAGGGAAAAATAAATATGTGTGCGCATGCGTATATATGTTCATACACATATTTACATGTGTATGCATATATGTGTGCATATAAACATTACATACATATATGTATGAAATAGAAAATATTATGTACAGAGAAAGGCAAAGCAGCAGATCCAATGCCTCACTAATATGATGTGTTGGCACAAGTAAAATTCTAGTTATTTCTTTACTTAGCAGTACGATAATAGCTATGTGAACAGTCTATGTTAGTGGGGTAGCGACCATTCTTCCTTCCTACCCAGACTTACTTGTTTTCCATGATTGAAAATGTGCAGTCTTCCTCTTGCCGCTTCTCCCCGTTACAGGGTTTCCCTCCATGTTGGGGGGCAGGGTTATTGCATTCTCTGGTTCTCGATCTCTTATACGTAGCATCACACGTGCTCCAGGAAGACCAGCACCCCCAGTTTCCATCTACTGCATCTGAAACGGAGGGATACCCACCCATGGGTCATGGTGCAGCTGAGAGAATTTGGGCTTTAAAGCCACTCCAACCTGGTTTTCTCAATTTTTAGCTGTGTGACCTCCTCTGTGGAATATTATAGGATTATTGTGAGGAGTAAAAGAAATTACTTTGGAAGGGGCCTGATACATTGCCCGATTTCCCTTTCATATTCTAATAGCCTAAATAAGATGGCAACCATTACGGATCATTTTCAACTGTCACAAACATTTGTGTGTAAGTACATGCACATGTGTGTGTAAATGTGAACATCTTCTGAATAGAATATATATCAAATAGTGTTTTTTAAGGTAAGTGGAATTTATTCTCATTCCCAAGCCTCATCCTCTTTCTAAAGAGGATTTGAGGAAACCATGAACACTCCTTAGTCCTGTGTGAAAACTTTGGTTGTGACTTAATTTATCCTTTATCACAAAGCCATCCTCATTCCACATTACAATACATAGGAGGCTTATAATATTAATAACAGAATCATATATTTTGTTTTATAGTATGTTTTATTTTATTGATTTTTATATTACAGGCATTGTACTGGGTAGATTCCCATTTTGTGGATGAACAGAAGGAGGCATAGGGAAGCTAGACAACTTTCCCAAGGTCACATAGCTGGTAGGTTACAGCTGAGACGCATACATTTTGCTGGTTATTTTCCTTGTGAGTTTGCACTAGGTTGAAGTTGCTAATAGAAGTTTTGTTTTAATTGACCAATTTAAAATATACTTTGGAAGAGAAAAGGTGTCTACCTCACAACAGATTACTGATACTTACCGGATTTATAATCTGGAGACCGTCTCTCACAGTTCTCGCCATAGGTGCCACTCTGGCACACACACAGACATTCGGTCCCTGAGAGTGTGGGACGGCCGTTATTAGGGCACGGGGCACACTGGCAAGGGTCAAACTTGGCTGCATATTCCCGAAAAGCTTTCCTAAGGTTGTTCCGCTTTGTCACTGCACAGGGGATGTTTCTCACCAAGTCCACGATGGGAGCAAGCTAAGAGCAGATGATAGGAGGTCCAGTTACATTCCCGTTGGCAATAAGTTGCCATCACTGCCCAATTTTCATGGAATGAGAGGCAAGGCCTGGAACATTCCACAACTCAAAGGGACTATTGTAGAATATAGTGTAGCTGCCTGTTGAACTCATAGAGAAAAGCCCTCTACCTGAGGGCAGGTTTGATATATCTAGAACTTACCTTCCCTGAAATTCTGTGGAAGATGCCACATGTGAAGTGTCTCTTACTTGGATTATTAAGCATCAGATGCATACATCAAAGTACTGAGATAGGTGACCAAAATTAGGCAGCTCATTAATGCTCTGCTGAAAACTCACTAAGTTTGATTCAAGGAGAAAAATCTAGAGAGGCTGAAGAGAGGTTTTCCACGTTCTTTATTTTTCCAGGGACATTTTTGGCTTTCGGTGGAGTCAGAGGAGAAAAGATGGAGTGGGAGAAAATAGAGAAATTAACTTGCTGGTAGAATGAATGGAAGAATTACAGCGGCAAATAATGGAGCTAATGATAAATCAGGGCTCATTTCATTAACATTGTGAAACCTCAAAGAAATGACCATCAAGTGCAATATGTGACTCACTAGTGCCTAGAGGGCAGCTGGGTCTCATTTTTCTACCATAACCTGTAGAGCTCAATATATCTTCATGCTGCATGTAAACAATTCCATTTTTATAAGGATTGAACCCCTTTATCTTCATTGAAATGAAATGAATATAATAGCTTTTTCAGAGGCCCTTTTAAAAATGTGGTTGTGTTTTAGGCAAAACTGGTTCTAAAAGGCATATGACTGATATGTGGGCAAAGCATTCCATAAATAATAAAAATCATCTTTTTATGTAATTATGACAAATATAAAACTGGTAAATTGAATCAATGGTGATAGAAAAAGGAGGTCAAATAGGTCTTAAATCCCATTTATTCCACAGAGCTACACATGAAGATTTAAGAGTGCTCATCAAAGAGTTGCGAGAAAAACACAGAATCCAGATTTATTATATACATAGGAAGATGAAGAGTACTACTCAAGGCAAATTGAGCAGTTTTATTCACTAAATTCCCTTCCCTGGTATTTTGTGCGTGCTAGCAATTCTAAATACTGTACTATAGAATGCTTGTTTGAATAGCAAAAGCAATAGATGTGCGATTTAACATTTAGAAAAAGGTACATTGTGCAATGAATACTAAAGAAAGACATTTCCTTTATCGTCTGAGAAGCAAATGAAAAAGAAATTATGTAATGTGCAATTTGGGCTGCTAGAAAACTACTTTAACTCTTTCACTGGAATACTTTTTAATCTTACCTCAAAGTCAATCACAGCAGGATTTTCCTTCACTGATTCTAACCACTCAGAAAATACCTTCTCCTCTGGACCAGAATTTCCTTTCTCCCATGCCAAAGCTGCTGCATACTCACTCCTTCCACCTCGAACCAGGGATATGGCTTTCTCTGCTCCCTGCAAAAATGAACCTGAAAGGTATTTAAAAAAATTACCTACTTGATTTTAGTGCAAATTCATATTAAAAAAACACCCTATTTGCACAGGAGGGAGAAATAGATGGTACAGTATGTAGCTCTGTTAAGTAAGCTAAATGAAAAAGCAAGAGACACTCCATGGTATTATTATTTATTAAGCGTCTAGCATATGCCAGATACTTTACACACATACATTATCTTATATAATTCCCATGACAACCTTGAGAAGTAGGTATTATTATAAACATGGACATTGAAGTTGAAAGTAATTTGTCCTGGAACGCATGGTTACCATGAGGCAGCACTGGGACGCAAATATGCCCAGTCTTGACTACTCTGCTCCCTACGCTTTGATACCAAGCACTCAGCTTTTGATTTATATTATTAATAGTATATGTCTTGGGCCTTTAAATAACAAAAATCACATGGCTTCTGACATTCAATCGACTGATATACTGGAAAATTCCAATTATAGGGAAAAAACAAAATGATAGACTGCTTTTAAACTTAAAGACAGGGGCAAAAAGCACAACTGAGAAAAAAATTAAACCTCAGGTTAGGAGTTGGCACAATGTTTCTTCAGAGGCAAAGGCATTTAATGTTAAACTATATAGCACAGATCTTCTACGTGAATTTTCAAAACAATTCTCACTAACTAATGGTAACTTCAACTAATATGGGTAGAAACTGAATAGCAGGAAATTACAGTGAGAAAGTTAAATGAAAAGAAGGCTAGTGATATGGCTACTAGTTAGTGGCATTGATTTGGTGTCTATTTTGGAGTATCAGAAGGATTAGCCATGGCCCTATTGTTCAGAAATTCCACAGTAAGATAGTCTAGAATGATTAGAAGAATGGGTGAAATACTCTCCCTATGAAGAAAGTAGCATGGTTGTTTTCAAACTGAAGTGCACAGGAAAAAACAGAGGGTATAAGAAGAAAACTTCATTGTTTATTTTTCATATAAAAGTGGGAGAGAAATTAGTGTTTGTCAACGTGTCATATACTGATTGACACTGGCTCTGTCACGTTATTTCTATTTAGATGATACCATGTATTTCACAAACAGATTGACACTGGCAAGGGTTATCTATGGTAAGCATAGGATCCTAAAGAAAGAGTTATAGTTAAATTTATTTACTATTTCATTAGCTAGTTTGAACAGAACTAACTCTTACAAGTGAATAAATGGCTTAAAAAGACTCCAGAAAGAAAAATGCAGATGGAACATGATGCCAATAAGAAGATAGAATGAATATTTCTACTTCTTTCATAATAGTCTCATAAGCCACAACAAGAGATTAACACCAAAGCTGACCAAAAACATGTCAACAAAACTTGCAAGGAGCTTTTATGAAATACGGATTTATCATCAACAATGAGCTTTCTCCTAAGTGTATGCAGCCACCACTGTGAGGAAGACAATGAAAAATTCTATTTCTTTCATATAGGCTATTTTGTTTTGAAATTTTCTATTTTCTACATTTTCATATATTTTTGTACCTAACATATTTTTAGAATACTGTATGTATACCATTTGTCAGTAAGTGTACATAAATTAGGGATATATCCTCAAAAAAATGTTAATGATATCACTACAGATTTGACAAGTTCAAGGTCTAGCAATTTAACTGAATTAGCTCAGGGTTAGAAATAGGCAAATCTACATTCCTGTGTATGTTTTACTCTTCAATATGTCTTTTATTTTAGGCAAATTGCCATAAAAAAACTTTGTTGAGAATCTGCTATGTGCTAGGTACTAAAGACTGAGAGAAAAGTAAAATATGGTATTTGTATTTGAAAAACTTGGACTCTCAATTAGAAGACCAAATAGGTACATAAATATGCTAGCAAGACTATGGAGAAATAAATAGGGAAGGACAACAAAAAGGGAAGGAAGGAAGAAAGGAAGGGAGGAAGACAGAAAGGAAGAAAAAAAAAGAAGGAAGAGAGAGAGAGAGAAGGAGGAAGGAGGAAATGGTAAGAAAAGGAAAGAAACAAAAAGACCAAAAAGACAACCAGTTTTTGCTAACTCTTACTCAGTGGTAAAAACAACGAATGATTTCTGAGTAGGACAGTGAAAGAATTCTGAGATCTTCGGCAGTTAGGGAGGGTGGTACTCTGAAAGGAAGACTGACATGGCCCTGAAAGCAAAGACAAGACTTATTGAGAAGACGATGGCCTTCCAAGCTGCGGGAGCATCACAGGCAAGGACGTGGAGTCCGGGGAATATGTGCCATGCTCTGGGGACAGTGCACAGGGCATCAGTTAGAGGTGAAGCTGAAGGTTCAGATGGGGAAGAGCAGCAGAATAGAGAGGATCTGGAGGTAAAGCCAAGGAAATTGGACTTTATTCTTTAGGTTTAGAAAGAACTGCATTCTCTAGAAACCATGTAAGGTTTTGAGGTGGGGAGATGACATGATTCAGGAATATTAGCAGTGTCGTGTCAACTGGGTAGCAATGGGTGATTGAAAAGCAGTCTGGAGACTATTTCAACAGTCTCTGACTTTGAAATGTCCTCCCATTCCTACAGGCTGAAAACTATGGGTCCATATTTGGCATTTCCTTATCCTAATTCCTCTATATCAACTTGGTTTTCTAAGTAGCCCTCATTCAGTCTAGTATTGTCTCACATTTTTAGTTAACATTTGTACTGAAGTATAATATTCACGCAAAGTATACAAATCATAAGTATACAGCTCAATTAAATTTTAAAAAGTGAACGCCCATGTAATCCCTGTCCACATCAAGAAATAGAACACTAGCAGCACCCAAAAGCCTCCTTCATGCCTTCATCCAGTCATTATCCCATCCCAAAATACAAACACCAATTTTATTATTATTGCTATGAATTAGCTTTGCCTATTTTTGAACTTTATATATAAAATCATAAAATATGTACTCTTGTGCCTGTTTTTTCCCACTCAGCCTTATGTTTGTGAGATTCATCTATGTTGTGTGTAGCAGTAGTTAATTCATATCACAATTTATCCATTTTACTCTTGGCAGACATTTGACTGGTATCCAGTTAATAAATAATACTGCTTTGAACTTTCTCATACATTACTTTTTCTGTGTATTTGTGCATATTTCTGTCAGGTACATACGCAGTATTCTTTCTTTCTTTCTTTCTTTTTTTTATTTCAGCATGTTATGGGGGTACAGATGATTAGGTTACGTATGATGCTCTTACCCTCCCTTCCCCCCAAGTCCGAGCTTCAAGTGTGTCCATTCCCTCGGAGGTGTGCATCACACTCATGTGTTCATTGAAAGACATGTATTAAAGATTTATAATGCACTAGCTGTGTTGGTAAATACTGAGGACATAAAGACCATGTCCTAGATTTGCTTATAGTGGAGGAAATAGAGGGTAAACATAATACAATATAATGAGTGCTATGATACTGTGAATGCAGGTTGCAATGAGAATAAATAGGAGGTCACCTAACCCTAATTATGAATAATGATAGAGGTGGTAATCAGGAAAGGTTTCCTGGGCTATCTGGTAAAAATTATAATGTCAAGATTTGTTTCTTTAAAATAATTACATCTTAGCATATTAAACACTTAAACCACACAGAAAAACTCAGCCATCATTTCCCTTGTTCGGTCTTAGTTTTATATATTAAATGAATACAATTCTCATTGCCTCACCAACTGTTTCTTCATTCCGGAGTTCTATTTATCTATTGAATTAATATCTTGATATTAATTTTTGTGTTTTTAAACTTCCTTTATCTTTGCCATTTCTCTCATAATTGAAATTGCATCACAGGCTTTCTATATGTACAGCCTCAGGGTAGAGAAAACTTAGAGAAAAAGAGTCAAACTTTGTCTTTTGAACTCCGAAGTATATTTTTGTAAGTCTAGCAGAAATCAAAGCTTTGAAGGCTATGGTTTCCAATGACAAGGGCCAGGCTCTTGAGAGGGAATAAAGATTCTTGAGTTCTTAATGCTTGAATTTAAATATCGAAAGCCAAACCTACTATGATGATTCAGAATATAGAATTTATAACATCAATCATAGAATGATAAAGAATGTATAATAACATAAGAGCCATTTTTCTTCCCAAAAGGAGAAAAGATTTTGAACAGTTAGGAGAAGGGGGGATATAAGATATATGACATGTGTCAACTAAGATTTAGACTGGGTGGATTCCTTATTTCAGACCTAGGGTTCTACCACTTTGGGCAGAGTGTTTAGGAGAAATGGTGGTATAAGAGAAATTCGATATAAACTCATACGAAGGGTCTGCAAAAAGTTCATGGAAAATGCGTATTATGAAAAAGATCATGCATGGATTTCAAAATTTTTTTGCACCTAAATAACTTCTTACTAACTTGTTATAACATGTCTGAACAGGATCTAGTTTCAGACACTAAGAAGGATAAGGCATCACTTTGAAAAGAGCCCTATCAGGACAACGTGAATTCTGCTAAAATTGAAGCAAGAATAAACATCAAATTTATGGTGAAGCTGGAGTGGAAGAATGGTGAAATCATTGATGCTTTACAAAGAGTTTTAGAGGACAATGCTCCAAAGAAATCAGTAGTTTACAAATAGATAACTCATTTTAAGATGGGAGTGAGACAATGTTGAAGAGGAAGCCTCCAGCAGTAGACCATCCACATCAATTTGCAAGGAAAAAAAAATTAATCTTGTTTCAGCCCTAACTGAAGAAGACTGATGATTAACATCAGAAACAATAGCCAACACCACAGACATCTCGACTGCTCCAGCTAACACAATTCTGACTGAAAAATTAAAGTCGAGCAAACTTTCCACTTGATAGGTGCCAAAATTGTTGTGCTCAGATCAACAGCAAACAAAAGCAGAGCTTTCCATGGAAATTTTAAACAAGTGGGATCAAGATCCTGAAGCATTTTTTCAAAGAATTATAAAAGGAGATGAAACATGACTTACCAGTATGATCCTGAAGACAAACCACAATCAAAACAATGGCTACCAAGAGGTGGAAGTGGTCCAGCCAAAGCAAAAGCAGACCAGACAAGAGCAAAGGTCATAGCAACAGTTTTTTTGGGATGCTCAAGTCATTTTGCATGTTGACTTTCTGGAGAGCCCCAAAATAGTAACATCTACTTATTATGAGAGTGTTTTGAGAAAGTTACCTAAAGATTTGCAGAAAAACACTGGGGAAATCTTCACCAGATAATCCTTCTTCACTACAACAATGTCCTGCTTATTCCTCTCATCAAACAAAGACAATTTTGTGAGAGTTTTGATAGGAAATCATTATTCATTTACCTTACAGTCCTGATTTGGCTCCTTCTGACTTCTTTTTGTTTTCTAATCTTAAAAAATCTTTAAATGGTACCCGTTGTTCTTCAGTTCATAGTGTAAAAAAGACTGCATTGACATGGTTAAATTCCAAGAAACCCTCAGTTCTTTAGGGATTAACTAAATGGCTGGTATCATCACTTACAAAAATGTCTTAAAATTGATGGAGGTTATGTTGAGAAATAAAGTTTATATTTTTTTCTTTTAATTTCATTTTCCATAAACTTTTTGAATTCCTCTCATATGCATTTTATCTAACTCTTCTCAAGTAGTAAGATGGAAATTGCAAACCTTGTAGAGAATATTTTATATCCAACATGGCATCCAAGCAAGTGGTCCTTTGGGTATCCTTAAAGACCCTCATACTTCACTATGATGTGCAGAAAACAGGCAGGAGTTCCTTAAACCCTGAAGAAGGCAAGGAAGTCTTGAGAGAGGGTTGTAGACACAAAAGGACGTGGTGTTGGTTGGTATGAGAAAGATTCAAAGGGTATGGGCCTCATAACCAAAGACAAGTCAGGTCCATGGATATTGGCAGTGGCTGCCAGTGCATAACAATGAGAACCAAAGCAGGGAAATGATTTCTTGGCTGAGGCCAGCAAAGGCAAAGGACAAAATGCTAACAAAGGTCTCATTCTTCCTCTGATGCTAGAATACTACCTGACCACTCTTCCCTACCATGTATGCATAGGCATACATGTGCTTGCAACACACACGAGTGCACACACACACACACACACACACACACACACAGATTGTCCCTAAGAAGCAATGAAGGAGAAGGGTGAGGGAATTCTGAGTTTGACTAAAAATTGAAACCCAGAATGACTGGATTACATTACATTGGCAACTTTATATCTTATATCTTTCACCACTTAGAGGAAATAGCAATTTGAGAGATATTACATTTCATTTTGGAGAAATAGAAAATATCTTAACTTTCAGCACCTACATTATTCCAACTGTTGTATTTTTTTTTATTCATCTCTTTGCTGCTTGGATTTTACAGTTGAGTAGTTTTTGTCAGTAAATGCTTAAGAATGCGTATTTTCAGAATTCTCTTATGTTTTGAGAATGTCTTCCTGTCACCTTTACATATGAACACATTTGTTTCCTCTCTCAGAAATTTGTGGACATTCCTTTATTGTCTTGTTCTATTGAATTTTGTTATGGAGAAATCTGAGGCCAGCCTGATTTTTGTTATTGTTGCTGTTTTGGGGTAGGATTGTTTTTTCAGCCATGATACTTGTAAAGTTCATTTAAAAAAATTTTTGGATTTAATAAATTCACCAGAATTTGTCTTGAAGTTGCATATTTGAGTAATATTTCTGACATATATAATCAAGAAAAATTTCTTGCTTTATTTCAGGGACATATTCTTATATAGTGTCTTTTCAAAATACAGTTTTTCCATTTTATTTGTTGGAATCTCTAATTCAAGGGCACTGATTCCTATGTATTAAATTATGTTTTTCCTTCCATTTCCATTAGATTTTCTTTAATAATATCTGAATTTGTCTTTGTATTTGTTGTTATTACTTTAGATCTTTCTTATATGTGATTAATGTTATTAATTTTATTTTTAGATAATTATATTTTGTCCTTGCAGTGTCTAATTTATTTATAATGATAATAGTGATGTTTCTCAATATTTGCTTTTATACCTTAGCTGTGAAAGCTTCCTTTTAAATTAATTTTTATATTTAATCTTTTTATCTGTGAGCTGTTGGTTTATTAAATTCATATTCTTAGTAAATTATTCTATTGCATGATAAACTAGTATAGTATCTGTATCTGTTTTTTGATTTATATTACTAGGTTATTTATTTTGCATGCTATGTTCCTTTTTCCCCTTTTTCTTTTTTTGCTACAATACTGAAGTGCAATTGTCAAGCCAGTTCTTCTCATTTTGCTTATGCTTAATACAGGCATCTATATGTAGACCATCTATATGTTCTGATATTATATTTAAAATTGTCTATTGGTTATTATAGTAAATATTATATTTTTATTTGTTCCTTCTCTGTCTTCCCTGTGAGAATGTAAGCTTCAAATTTGGGAGTTTCTGTGCTTTTGTTTCCCTTTGTTCTGTGCAGAATGAGTAGCAATCAGTCAGGCAAAATAAGGGAATAAGAGAATTTTACAAAGAGGAAGGAGTTATTTATAATAGGAAGGCATAGGACAGAGCATGACTTGTTTAGAAGGCTGCATAAAGTTTAGCTATGCAGAGATAGGCAGGAACTTATACTTAAGACCATGAAGAATCATGACATATTCAAAGTAGGAAGTTTCGTGAATAAGATTTGCCATGAAGAAAATTCCTCTCACAGAAATGTGTGGAATAAACTGGAGGAAGACAAGACTAGAAGCAAGAAGACCAGTTAGGAGGCTTTTGTGATAATCCAGGCTGGAAATAATGAATGAAGGGTATACCCATAGAAATAAAGACATGGAGACAATTTGGAGGGGTATTGAGGAGGTAGAGTGGATTATGCATGGTTACTTATTAGGTGTGGAGGCTAGAAAGAGTGCAGAACCGACAGTCAGGTTTCTGGCTTGGCTGACTTAGTTGACGGCAATGCCATTCATCAAGACTGGGATTGCTTTCTAAGGAGAGGGAAGGCGAAAGGAACCAATTATTGCTGGTCACTATGTGAGGCCCCTTATAAACATCATGTTGCTAAATCTTCACAATAGTCCTATTAGGCTATAAACTAGTGAACTGTTTGGATTTTACAGTTGAGTAGACAGTGATGGTAACCACTGGCAGCAGGGAGAGAATATGTGAAGTGTTGGTGCCTAGGGATGTTTAGTGGACGTAGGTGTCTGAAGCTCAGAAGGGATGGCTGGGTTGGGGATGAGGATGTAAGAGTAAAAGCCCATAGGCAGTGGAGTGGCTGACACTCTGGGAAGGAGTGAGATCATTCTACAAAACCTGACTTCTATCGTCTTTCTTCAGTAGTTTTACCCGGATTTTCTTTCTCTTTCTGTTTGCCAAAGTGTTCTGCCGTTTTCAGTGCATAGACCCAAAACAATTCTCTTCAAGAAACATGATGTATTTTGTTCTTGGGATTTCCCTCTACCCATTTTCTTCTGCCCATGGTACTTTTATAGCCTTTTAAAAAATAAACTTCTCTTAGACCATTATCAGTCTATATTTTTAATGGCTATTTATATGTGTTCTTACTTTGTAAGGCCCTTGATAGGAAGGCTTAGTTCACACCTATATTTACTTCACAATATCTAATACCGAGTTTTGCCCGTGGGAAAAAAAATCAATAAATAATTGTTCATTAAATTGAACAACATACGTATAAGACAAAGAGAACCTTAACCATTGCTAATGATATTTTATTTGCAACCCCCACCTCCCCCCCAACACAAGGCTCTGAGGCAGATAAATAAAATAAATGAAAAATTAAAAATAGCACAGTCATGTGCAATATGGTGCTTACATGACAGCCAGTCTCAGGGCACACTGGATAAGCTGCTAAGAGAGAACAGTGTTACCTTCATGTTTTTCTGATAGCTTGTTAGTAGTGCACCGGTGTTGCACTTTTTTTTTCTTAAAACCCAAAACACGTTTCTTTGTTTCAATCCGGATACAGGTTTTGGTTTCTTCCTCTGTTAAGCCTAGGAAGTTGAGTACAAACAAAATTCACTGAGAATGCACCATGAAAAACTCAAAGAGGAACCTGAGGCTCTGGTCACTTCTGGAGCCACAGATACTATATACCAGCCCCCTCTTCCTTGATACCCATAAACCTGAATGATTAACAGCTTTACCTACAGATTCAATCCTGCACATGCCCTGAGATAGTACAGAACGGAAGAGTATCTGTAAGTCCCACCATCCCCCTCCCCGCCTTCAACTGACCCTAAGAAGCCCATGCTGAGCTGCTGTGGCCCATCCCATGGGGATTGTGTTGGCCTGCCCTTTGTTGCCACTCCACACAATGGAGCTCTAGGCTGGCCCTTTCTATTGGCTGCAGCCACTATGTAAGCCAGGCAAATCAAGAGATTACGACATGGTCTTATCTGTTCCCCACTGGAAGGCCTACTTTCTGGGCCACAGCTGATTCTGTGAGACCTGAGTCCACTTCACTTGCTTCCCTTCCCGTTCATCACCTTAGGTGTAAATCTTTTTGGTCATGTCTCCTTCCCTGAGCACTCATTCTCATACTCCCCTGTGCTTTCTCTCCCTGACTCAGCTGCTCATTCTGCCCCTACCTCCAAAACTTTTTAGTTAAAAACTAAACTCAGAAATTCTGACTTTCTGACCTAAGGACTCTTTTCAATCTCTTTATCTTATTATGTTAATTCAAGCCTGGACTTGATACTGTCTCCCTGGTTGTCTCCAGGGGAGGTTGACACTGCCTCATTCCCACCCACTTCAGGTGTGGGAGCTGGGATTGATATCTTCCTAGATTTCTGGTGTTGCTTCCATTGGATGACACTCTATGGTCCTACAAGTCTTGCGAAAACTCTGACGCCCTGAGGCTTAGGCCACCCAGTTATAATACCTTTACACCTCACAATTCTTCTCCTTTATCAATCCCCCAAGCATCATTTGTTGAAGATTTTGGCATCTGAATCACTTCCACCGCAATGCCTCTGTTTGTTCTCAATGACCTCAAAATCAGTGTGTGAGTGTAACAGCTCAGGGAAACAGATCTAGCATCTTTGTAGTCTGAGTTGGTACTACCTATCTGGGATAATTTGAGGGGAACCAATGTTTCCTTTTTCTTAACATCTTCCCAATCCACCTAACTCACTGTTGGAAACATCAAAATCAAAATCCAGGTCTTCTGATGTGTAGTTAAAATTTGCCTTGCAAAATACAAGTGCATGAGAGCTAGAGCTGTTAATACCAGCTCTTAAGCACCTTAAAGCAAAGCAGTTTATCGAATACTGATATTTAGGATTGCAGGTTACAATAAACAGAGATGAGTGTTTTCAGAGCTTGAGGCACGGGTTGAGTGTGACACTGAAATGGAAACCTGAAGGCACATATCACTGAGAAATGAGGCTGGGTAGACGCAAACTGGGTCTGCCTACCTCATTTTTTTTTTTATGACAGTTTGACACATTTGAAGATATGCATTATTAGTTGGAAGTAAAAAATTCTTGGTTTGAAGCCCTCACATTTATCTTGCATCTTCAACTCTAGCAAAAATGATGTCTGTTTCTGTCGGGCTGAATAAATATGGTTCATTTTTCTTCTGGTAGCATTGTTTTTATAAGTGCGTCAGTCAAGTTTTTAGGCCGTGCTAGAAATTTAATGCATCTATATTGCATGATTCTTATTTCTTCTTAATTTTTATTAGGTTTTTGTTATTTATAATTGAAAATTAAATTGTGTGTATCCAGTTAATTAACTACAACATAGTGAATTAACTATAAACTTAATTTCATTTTCTGAGGGCCATCGGTGAATCCTTGAGGATTTAAATAATAAATCCTTTGTATGGCATTGGATATGTAGTGATTAACATACCGAGACTTTATCAATAAATTTCTGCACAAGCTTTTTCTTCCCTGTAGTAGGTGCTGTTGACTGCTGCCCGACCTCTACCTCTATTAACTAAGAAGCTGCTCGATGCTGTAGCACCTGGCGTCTTAAACTGAATGTCCCTCTGCTGTGGCACAGGGATGAGTATTTTAGTAATGTCCTCACCCACTCTGAGCAAAAGTCAATAGTGTTAGTCAAAAAATGTCATATTAATAAACAGTGGGGTGAATAAATTTTTACCTCCAACTCAGAGCAGAATATGGCTTCTCAACAAAAGGAGTTTAAAATTACCATCTTGCATATTATGCTATTTTTGTTGTTTAATGTTTTCACTGTATTCATGAAATTATTTTCACCTTGCAC
>NW_012134970.1:5187792-5190543 GCF_000956105.1 Propithecus coquereli
AAGTGCAATTGTCAAGCCAGTTCTTCTCATTTTGCTTATGCTTAATACAGGCATCTATATGTAGACCATCTATATGTTCTGATATTATATTTAAAATTGTCTATTGGTTATTATAGTAAATATTATATTTTTATTTGTTCCTTCTCTGTCTTCCCTGTGAGAATGTAAGCTTCAAATTTGGGAGTTTCTGTGCTTTTGTTTCCCTTTGTTCTGTGCAGAATGAGTAGCAATCAGTCAGGCAAAATAAGGGAATAAGAGAATTTTACAAAGAGGAAGGAGTTATTTATAATAGGAAGGCATAGGACAGAGCATGACTTGTTTAGAAGGCTGCATAAAGTTTAGCTATGCAGAGATAGGCAGGAACTTATACTTAAGACCATGAAGAATCATGACATATTCAAAGTAGGAAGTTTCGTGAATAAGATTTGCCATGAAGAAAATTCCTCTCACAGAAATGTGTGGAATAAACTGGAGGAAGACAAGACTAGAAGCAAGAAGACCAGTTAGGAGGCTTTTGTGATAATCCAGGCTGGAAATAATGAATGAAGGGTATACCCATAGAAATAAAGACATGGAGACAATTTGGAGGGGTATTGAGGAGGTAGAGTGGATTATGCATGGTTACTTATTAGGTGTGGAGGCTAGAAAGAGTGCAGAACCGACAGTCAGGTTTCTGGCTTGGCTGACTTAGTTGACGGCAATGCCATTCATCAAGACTGGGATTGCTTTCTAAGGAGAGGGAAGGCGAAAGGAACCAATTATTGCTGGTCACTATGTGAGGCCCCTTATAAACATCATGTTGCTAAATCTTCACAATAGTCCTATTAGGCTATAAACTAGTGAACTGTTTGGATTTTACAGTTGAGTAGACAGTGATGGTAACCACTGGCAGCAGGGAGAGAATATGTGAAGTGTTGGTGCCTAGGGATGTTTAGTGGACGTAGGTGTCTGAAGCTCAGAAGGGATGGCTGGGTTGGGGATGAGGATGTAAGAGTAAAAGCCCATAGGCAGTGGAGTGGCTGACACTCTGGGAAGGAGTGAGATCATTCTACAAAACCTGACTTCTAACGTCTTTCTTCAGTAGTTTTACCCGGATTTTCTTTCTCTTTCTGTTTGCCAAAGTGTTCTGCCGTTTTCAGTGCATAGACCCAAAACAATTCTCTTCAAGAAACATGATGTATTTTGTTCTTGGGATTTCCCTCTACCCATTTTCT
The DNA here is from genome assembly GCF_000956105.1 of Propithecus coquereli. NCBI lineage: Eukaryota > Metazoa > Chordata > Mammalia > Primates > Indriidae > Propithecus > Propithecus coquereli. The sequence goes on from NW_012134970.1 coordinate 5,189,007, forward strand.
TCTGCCCATGGTACTTTTATAGCCTTTTAAAAAATAAACTTCTCTTAGACCATTATCAGTCTATATTTTTAATGGCTATTTATATGTGTTCTTACTTTGTAAGGCCCTTGATAGGAAGGCTTAGTTCACACCTATATTTACTTCACAATATCTAATACTGAGGTTTGCCCGTGGGAAAAAAATCAATAAATAATTGTTCATTAAATTGAACAACATACGTATAAGACAAAGAGAACCTTAACCATTGCTAATGATATTTTATTTGCAACCCCCACCTCCCCCCCAACACAAGGCTCTGAGGCAGATAAATAAAATAAATGAAAAATTAAAAATAGCACAGTCATGTGCAATATGGTGCTTACATGACAGCCAGTCTCAGGGCACACTGGATAAGCTGCTAAGAGAGAACAGTGTTACCTTCATGTTTTTCTGATAGCTTGTTAGTAGTGCACCGGTGTTGCACTTTTTTTTTCTTAAAACCAAAAACACGTTTCTTTGTTTCAATCCGGATACAGGTTTTGGTTTCTTCCTCTGTTAAGCCTAGGAAGTTGAGTACAAACAAAATTCACTGAGAATGCACCATGAAAAACTCAAAGAGGAACCTGAGGCTCTGGTCACTTCTGGAGCCACAGATACTATATACCAGCCCCCTCTTCCTTGATACCCATAAACCTGAATGATTAACAGCTTTACCTACAGATTCAATCCTGCACATGCCCTGAGATAGTACAGAACGGAAGAGTATCTGTAAGTCCCACCATCCCCCTCCCCACCTTCAACTGACCCTAAGAAGCCCATGCTGAGCTGCTGTGGCCCATCCCATGGGGATTGTGTTGGCCTGCCCTTTGTTGCCACTCCACACAATGGAGCTCTAGGCTGGCCCTTTCTATTGGCTGCAGCCACTATGTAAGCCAGGCAAATCAAGAGATTACAACATGGTCTTATCTGTTCCCCACCGGAAGGCCTACTTTCTGGGCCACAGCTGATTCTGTGAGACCTGAGTCCACTTCACTTGCTTCCCTTCCCGTTCATCACTTTAGGTGTAAATCTTTTTGGTCATGTCTCTTTCCCTGAGCACTCATTCTCATACTCCCCTGTGCTTTCTCTCCCTGACTCAGCTGCTCATTCTGCCCCTACCTCCAAAACTTTTTAGTTAAAAACTAAACTCAGAAATTCTGACTTTCTGACCTAAGGACTCTTTTCAATCTCTTTATCTTATTATGTTAATTCAAGCCTGGACTTGATACTGTCTCCCTGGTTGTCTCCAGGGGAGGTTGACACTGCCTCATTCCCACCCACTTCAGGTGTGGGAGCTGGGATTGATATCTTCCTAGATTTCTGGTGTTGCTTCCATTGGATGACACTCTATGGTCCTACAAGTCTTGCGAAAACTCTGACGCCCTGAGGCTTAGGCCACCCAGTTATAATACCTTTACACCTCACAATTCTTCTCCTTTATCAATCCCCCAAGCATCATTTGTTGAAGATTTTGGCATCTGAATCACTTCCACCGCAATGCCTCTGTTTGTTCTCAATG
>NW_012134970.1:5192488-5193443 GCF_000956105.1 Propithecus coquereli
ATTTATTTGAATGTGTATGGTTCTGATTGTTCTTCATATCACTTTGGAAATAAAGTAGGATCTAAATAAAGTCAAATAAAAATAAAATGATACTGTAAGAGAAAAAATGTATTGCATGCCATCACACCAGTTAAAATGAGTGAGGGCTGAAGAAAGCATACCTGAGCTCTTTAGTTCCTCCCGGCTAAACTGATAGAGGAGGTCATAGGCGCCCCCCAGGGAGCCGGAGGTGAAGTAGTGAGTCCCAAAGTCATCAAATATTCGGCTATACAAAGCAGAGTTGTATTCTAGAGGCAGATGGTTAAGTGCTTTCAAAAAAACATCAGAAAGCTGCAGATCTTTAGATTTCATTGTGAAGTTTAAGACTTTTATCACTTTATGGATCCTAATAAAATTAGAATCCTAAATGGAAAGAGAGAAAAGGGGGGGGGAAGCAAGATGATTTAAAAATAATGAAAACTTAAGGTATCAAGTATTTAAATGTCATTGATTTATCATTGGTTTCATTCCTATCATAGTATTATCACAATTTTAACTCTCTATTGTGTGTTCTCACATACAAAGTTATAATTTTCATTTTACTTTTCAGTATGAATGTTCAAAGTGCTAAACAGGTAAGATTATCTCAATAAACTGTGTGACTGAGGCATATGTTCTCTACAAAAGAGATCAATTACCAGAAAAGTCGATCTTTCCCTCTTGATTGCTAATTATGACTCCTCTCCTACTGAGTTTTATTTAGAACGCTTGCTAATGCAAATGATTGAAAAAGGATTGTGTAAATTTTCGACTGGAAGTTGTGAGATGCAACTGAGATTCAAGTTGCATCTTTGTCACTAACTGAAAAAAGCATTTCAATTCTTTAGACTTTAGTTGTCAAATGATAGGATGACAACTGTGTGCCAAATGACATCTCATGCCTCCTTCAGCTCCAAAATGCTATGATTCTAAATTA